>NC_138371.1:65148995-65178551 GCF_054177405.1 Leptonychotes weddellii | reverse complement strand
GTTAGGCTGGTGATGGGTATTAAAGAGGGCACGTATTGAATGGAGCACTGGGTGTTATACGCAAACAATGAATCACGGAACACTACATCAAAAACTAATGATGTAATGTATGGTTATTAACATAACATAATAAAATTAAAAAAATAAAATAAAACTTCCTCTTTACCGTAAACCTGTGAGATTAATAGGGCAAGTATTACACTTTTTTGTGAAATCTCCATTTTTGCAGTGTGGTTAAGTAAGACATTCAGTAAACTGTAAGTGACAGAGATGAGAACTGGCTCTCTCATTAGAGTCCTTGACATGTTAAGGACACCTTGTGACTTTAATGGCTGCCTTCTCAGGTTTCAAGTTATGTTTCATAGCTCAAAGCTGGGCTTCAGTTAAAAAGCTCTCCTATTCACAATATACTTTGAAGAATGATAAGCATATAACAACCACCACATCAGTAGCAGCTAAATTATGCTAACTATTCAGGAAGAGTTTTATTCTCACACATTCTTCACTGCTACTGGACCTCTTAAATCCCATGTGTTTCTCTAGAGAGACAGGCTTTTCCTGAGAAGAATCTTCTGTGTGAATTTATGATGATAGCACTCTTAAAACAACAGCATATTCTGCAATAGGTACAAATTTGTGATTTGAATCACTTACATGGAAAACGAACATTAATTTCTTCATTGAGGCAAAATAGCTTCAGTGGTTAAAGAGGTTGGCAGGCTCCTAAGAGTTGTTCAAAATGTAGACAGTTCAGTCATTTTCCTCTGGATTTGCCAAATACTCAAAATTTGAAGAGTGCGAATGAGCTCAAGATATCTTAATGATTGATATAAATGTATATCTGGATGCTAGTCAAAAGCAATTCATTCATAACATTTATACAGCTAAAGTTTTCTCTCAGATGAACATGACTCCCATGGGGGTTGGAGAGAAGGCAACCCAGGACATAATGACAAATAATTTTTCTTATATTAGATGTAAAAAAATTTATAAAAAAAATTTATAGAGCAAAAACCAAGGGAGAAATAAAAAAAGCTATATTTGGGGAATTCAATCATGGTTTTGAATGGTAGCCTTGCTCTAACAAGCTGGGTAACCTTGGACTTCACTCTTTTGGGACTCAAGTATCTTATCCTTCTTATCTATAAAGTTAGACAAAAGGTAGGGCAGGAACCAATATGGGGAGTCTGACATAGCAGTCCCAGATAAAGTCCTGAACTTCAGACAGTAGTCTCTAAGAAGAGGAAGGGACTACATAAATTTAAAAGAGTAAAACTTCCAGGACTTAATATGTGATTAAATTTAAATGGTGAGAGAGGAAAGCAGGACACTCTAGGGTGACTTGTAGATTTCTGACATATATGACTTAGATGGTACCAATCACCTGGAAAGGAATGGAGGAGGCAGGTTTGACTCTGGCTTCTGTGCAAATTAAAATTTGAGGTATGTAGCAATGAGTCAGAGCTATGGGAGCCTTTTCTCAGAAATCTCTAAATTTCTTCTTTGAAAATTCAGTGTTCCAAATATTGTATCTGGTAAGATCAGGAAATACTTTATGCCTGTGGGCTCTTGCTGGAGGCACTGTTTAAGCTCTCTCTGGGGTGGTACCCTAGGTGGGTTCTTAAACTTTTTTGTGCTACTGATCATTTTGGCAGCTGTGTGAAATGAGCAGGTCCCCTTCTCAGGAGAATATTACAAATGCATAAAATAAAAACCATAGGATTACAAAGAAAACCAGTTAGACTGAAATTTGGGGGACTGAAGGAATTTACAATTACAACTATATCCCTCAAAAGAACTTGGGTCAGGAGACAGGGAGAGCCCTGCCAAGAAAATTATCCTTTCTGATCTTTGAACAAATACAATGAAACAAGTCAAATCCAGTTCAAAAGGCATTTTCCTTTCATTCCATGTTCTCTCTTAGCTGCCAAGTTAGAGAAAGATTTTCAAAGGGCAAAATTTAAACTTGCCATTAAGTGGTATCCAGAAAGTAATTGCTTCTTTTTTTTTTCTTTTTAGGTTTTATTTAAATTCAAGTTAGTTAACATATAGTGTATCATTAGTTTCAGAGGTAGAATTTAGTTTCATCACTTGCCTTTAACACCCAGTGCTCATTACAGCAAATACCCCCTTTAATGCCCATCACCCATTTACCCCATCCCCCCATTCACCTTCCCTCCAGCAACCCTCAGTTTTTTCCTTATAGTTAAGAGTCTCTTATGGTTTGCCTCCCAGTCTGTTTTTATCTTATTTTTCCTTCCCTTCCCCTATGTTCATCTGTTTTGTTTCTTAAATTCCACGTATGAGTGAAACCATATGGTAATATTTCTCTGACTGACTTATTTCATTTAGCATAATACATTCTAGTTCCATCCATGTCTTTGCAAATGGCAAGATTTCATTCTTTTTGATGGCTGCGTAATATTCCATTTTATATATGGGAAGAAGCTGGCTAGCAAAAACAAACTTGTTCAACTACTCAAGGACTGAGGATCAAAGAAAAGGAAATCCCCATCTCTAATTCTCTAATCTAATACTTTCCCATAAGAGTAGAACCTCACATCTTAGAAATGGATGCATGCATCTTCAATAGGAAACAGAAATAGTTACTATAGGAGAGGAATTTGTGCAGATAACTGAAAGACTAAGGGGCCAAATTTAGCTTAATTGAGCTTTGAGAGAAAAGAAAAATCTCTGTAAAGCTAAGTAAATTTACAAAGAAGAGCAAAGGTGAGATAATAGTTAAGACTTAGAGATGATTAAATATATGTTTATATATCAACATTTGATGTAATTTAGAGCAACATGATAAAAAAGATTTGCTTGGGTGGTAACTAATTATACCTACTCATTCTTTTTTTTTTTTTTTTTTAAGTAGGCTCCCCGCCCAGCATGGAGCCCAACTCGTGGAGCCCAGTGTGGGGCTTGAACTCATGACTCTGAGATCAAGACCTGAGATGAGATCAAGAGTTGGACACTTAACCAGCTGAGCCACCCAGGCGCCCCGACTGACTCATTCTTTTTAAACTTGGAAATTTGTTATAATCTAGTTTCTAGACCCAGAACAAAGTTCATGATCAGCTCCCTCATAGGCAATATTCATATATAGTTGACACTCAAATAACATGGGTTTGAACTGCAAGGGTCCACTTATATGTGGGTTTTTTCGATAAATACGGTACAGTACTGTAAATGTATTTTCTATTCCTTATAATTTTTTTTTTTGAGAGAGAGGGAGAGAGCACACACATGCACACACTTGAGTGGGGGAGGGGCTGAGGGAGAGGGAGAGAGAGAATCTTAAGCAACTTCCATGCTCAAAGCAGAGCCTGACCTAGGCCTCCGTCTCACTACCAAGAGATCATGACCTGAACTGAAACCAAGAGTTGGACACTTAACCAACTGAGCCACCCAGGTGCCCCTCCTTATGATTTTCTTAATAGCATTTTCTTTTCTCTAGCTTACCTTACTGTAAGACTACAGTATCTAATATATACATAGCATACAAAATACATGTTAACCAACTGTTTACGTTGTCAGTAAGGCTTCCAGTTAACAGTAGGCTATTAGTAGTTAAGTTTTGGGTGAGTCAACTTTTTAACTGCATGGGGGGCAGCAGTTCCCCTAACCTTCACATTGTTCAAGGGTCAACTGTACTTATTTTTTAAAGCAATTGAGGAAAAAGTCCACTCTTAAAATCATAAACACAAACATCAAAGTGTGACAGCCATGCCAAAAATAAAAATGAACTCACCCAAGGTCTTAAAGTTTTTCCATTACATAAAAATCTGTAGACAAGGAGAAATGTATTTCCTTTATTTTTCTTTTTCTTTTTTCTTCTTTTTAAACTTAGAACAGGTTTGATTTTATTAGGTCATTTGAATTTCAACCTGTATGAAGGATTTCCTGTTACTCTAATGTTTCCTTTCCTCTGGAGTTCAGAATGTAATCATAGGAAATACATATGCTCATGTATCATAGAGATTCCAGATCCCAGGTTTACTACAGAGTGACTGTGTGACCTCTGACAAGGCACCCAACCCCTTCTAGCCTTACATGTAAAAGGGGAAAAGTAGCACCAATTTCACATAGGTAGCTCAATGATAATGCACAGTGCCTGGAATTGAATGCTAGCTCATTGCCCTTACCAGTGCATGACTTTGTGGTCAGTTGTGCATGTTCAATGTCACATTTACCAAACACAATGGCAAATGACTCAAAGTCCCTTTCCAATACTCACCATGGTAAGGCATACGTAGCTCAATGATAGTGCACAGTGCCTGGAATTGGGAATGCTAGCTCATTGCCCTTACCAATGCATGACTTTATTTGTGGTCAGTTGTGCATGTTCGATGTCACATTTACCGAACACAACAGCAAATGACTCAAAGTCCCTCTCCAATACTCACCATGATAAGGCTGGTCACAGAGGTTTTCCTCTGTGCCTCCTTTCTTCCAGACATCAGATGAATTTGTACTTGCTACAGCATGTCCATTCTTCAGAGCCAGTCTGTACTGGGCAGCTCCATACAGAGAGTGGTGCTCACATTTCCACCAGAGTAAGGCACTGGAGTCACAGTTGAACATTCTCAAGGAATCTGTGGGTTTGGTAATATCTAGCCCGAGGCACTTCTGGGATTGCAAATGAAAGAGTCGATGCTGAGACACCCACTTCCATAACACGTCCCTACTTCCACCACAGTCTGTTGCTACGATCCAGTCATTCAGTGGCTTGATGCACTTGCCCATGTTTTCATTGACGATAGTGAATGGATCATTGCCTGAGTCAAGACAGACAGTCAAGGAAGGCATTTCAGAATTCTGAACTGTGTGGTCAGTGTGCCTTGGCCCCTGCTGGCTGAGGAGAGTCTGAACACCATTGGACTATTCCCACCCTCCAACCTCTATAAACTGCAATGCACTACACAAGGTCAGAGGACAGTGGTAGCCAGAGAGGCAGTATAGTGTGTGTTAAGAGCATGAGCCAGTCTGCCAGGGTTCCTAGTCTGCCTCTGCTACTTATTACCCATGTGATCAGGGCAAGTTATTTAACCACTATGCCTCAGTTTCCTCCTTTGTAAAATAGTACTTCATATGGAAGATGTTAGGTTAAAATGAGCTCATACCCGTAAAGCACTTAGAAGAGTATGTATATTTGTTATTGTTATTCCTGAAATATTCCCCCTCCCCTTTATTTAATGAGATGAAGAAGCTCCTTAGTTTTCATCTTCCTTAGACAGGTGGTCAATGAAAAATATCCTGAACCTATTCAGGACCACAGTTCTGTCTTGCTTATACTTTACCTATTATGGCAGGGTAAATTATTACATGGCATTACCGTGTCTCAGAGGAGATGGGGAGACTTCTGAGGGGGCAGAAGTAGAATAGTGGGGTAAAGGGATGAGAGGAAATGAAGGTCTGGATTCTGAGGATAGGAGAGACCTGTGGTCTGCTCTACCATAGCACCTTCAGGAACGTGATGGGAAGCCCGTGGGGAGGGGTTGGGCGGGTGCTGCTGACTGTGTGGATCACCTAGGGAGGTTGAACCTGAGCTCCAGAAATCACCTGAGATACAGAATTCAACACCCAGTAGGTTTGGATAGTGGGAAACTCAGAAGCAACGAGTGTAAGCTGAAGGTTACAGGAGGGACCTCCCTGAATATTTCCCTGCAGTTTCTCATGAATTAGGGAGACCTCAGTGATGACAGAAACTGAAGTTCTGTTAACTTGGTGGAATGGGACTTCAGAATAAAATTTATTTTGATTTTATAAAAATAAAGTAATGCATTGTTTCTTGCACACCTGAGCTTGTGGAACAGGATTCACATCTGTTACAACAAACTACAATCGAACAATTTGGCCAGTGCTTTTACAAAGAAAAATTTTTTGAAGTAATAGCACAAAAGTTCATGTGGATGAGAGTAAAACTGAAATATTTTAGACAAATTTAAACAATAATTGTCAATAAACCAAAGGGTTCAGCAGAAGGACCTGTAAAACTTTAGTTCCCAAAAAGCACTTTCATTATGATGCCAGCTTCACAATTGCTGATTTTACTGGTGCTAAATACCTTTTCTAATAATAATTCCCAGGCTTTCAGAGTTAAAAATTCTCATACCAAGGACTTGAGGGGAAATTTCATCATGTAAATAATAACTATAAAATCAAGTCACGTTTCAGCTTGAACTTTAAAGAGAATTTTTTGTTTTAAGCAGCAGCAGTAGCAAGAAGAGAAACAATAGGAACCACCACAAAATCCTGTAAAACATTAAGCTACTTTTGCTTTCACATTTTAAAATATGACACAGGACTGCAGTTAGGTGTCTTTGTCATAGCAGCTTCCATCCCTCACTCTTTCTTCTTTGACATCTCTCTGCCATTCTCTACTTTATGGACACCATTTGGGAGGACAGTTAACATAAAAAGGAAAACATACTATCTTAGATTATCACTCACAGTTTCTCCAATGTCCTCCTACATATTCAATATCCACTCAGACCCACAAGGGTCTTTCAAACTATTCTCTCTTTCCCAAACTATTCTCTCTCACTTCTCCAAAAAAATCTTGCACTCCAAAGCATCAGCAATTACTGCAGGAAAAAAGAAGTCTGCTTCTGCAAAATAGGCATCTACTACCCTTGCTGGAACCTTCCCCTCCCTTGCCCTGTGGTCTCATTGCTCTCTTTCTTGGGCACTTTGCTCTGTGCCCCTTGAACCCAGGTAGGTGAACTGGACTAACAGTAGCTTTGTTACATTTGCAGTTTGGAGTTTTGGACTTCTCAGGTTGCCTTTGCAGAATCCAATAGGCTACCACAGCTGTTAGTATAGTGGAACAAGCAGTGGAATAAGGAGTTAGAGGTCCTAGATTGAAGACCTACCTCAGCTACCAGTTAGCTGGGAGACCTTGGGGAAGTCGCTTAATCTCCCCAGGGTCTCTGTATCTCCAAATGTAAGATGAAAGCAGAGATAACATAAGATATCTAAGCCACTTTCAGTACTAACATCCTATGCTTACACAAGATAACAGTTTTCTTAGCCTTGTAGGTTTTACCAGTCTTTGCTAAGTTCATTGTATATTATTCTTGAAGAGATGTCCACAACTTTATTATGCCCTGCTAATGCTAGTAGCATTTTAGGTCATTCTAATCCTATTAGTATCAGGCATGGGCACTTAGGTAACAGTGATGCTTTACAAATACTCTTTGGAAGAGAAAAAAAAAATTTGTCCTTTCCCATTTACTCTATGTGTTACTTCTAGGACACCCATAGACTTAACAAGCTTGTAGAAACTCTGAAAGACTACAGGAGAGATGTGGAGTAGCATGGAGAAGGTATGTTAAAGAAGAGTTGCCAAACTTACCTAATTGCACCATCTATGGTCATAAATACTTGCCTTATTCTAAATCTGTCTTTTAACCAAGTATGTATAATCAATGTTTGACATCTATAGTGGTCACTTAGCACAAACATTAATTATTGATATGATTTAAGGAAACTTGCCATTAGCCTTCATATATAATGTATGTGTAAGCATTCATACATAATACATAAGGTAGGGAGCGTCTTGTCTTCTCATGATGTTTCCCCATATTTTCCGTACCCTTAGCAGAAGCTGTTCAGTCTTGTGACCCTATTGGGATGGTTGACTGAAGAGTGGGAAGGACTGAAAATAATTCCTTTTTAAGGAAAATTTGTTAAATAAGGGTATATAAAATATTTCAGAAATGTATTACACTTTGAAAAGGTAATTACAGAGCAACTTAAAAACAGATTCTTTATTGACAACCTTATGCTGTATCTTGCTCATGTTACCTTACATTGGTCCTAAATGGAATTTTAATGTTTACTTCCACACACAATATTTGGGCAAATCTAAAAGGCAGAGGTTGATGAAAAGAAGTCTCATCATCCCTAGTAGCAATTTTTATATGCTTCATTTTGTATAAACATTCTAGTGGTGTCTGAGAGGAAATAACTAAGTAGCATTATCATATATTGAAAATGAATTTTTAGTATGCCACATTCATCAAAGGAAAACCATCTCCTATTGCCTAATCATTAGGTAACCTTTGTCTTACTTAAACCAGAGAGCTTTGCACATTCCAAAGAGAAGCTGGACATCAACATTTTATGATCACAGACAAATGGAGGGGGAGATGGAGGCAGAAGGATGAAGATTGCAGCATTTTTAGTTTCAGGGGAACTTCTACAGCTTACAATGTTAAGCATTTTGTGGTCACCACCACATGTGCAGAGTGTACAGGTGGAGTAGGAAAGAATCAGAAGTCCGGGTTTGCCAGTTCAAAAACAGGTCCTGAAGTGACCTTGGGTCCATGACAGTCTGCTAGGAGTCAGAAAGCTTTGGGGTCAGATTGGGTGGTGTGGGCTGGTGAGAACCTCAAGAGTCTCAGAAGGATTGGTTTACTTCAAGCTGTTAGCTCTCCAAGGAGGCAAAAAAGTAAATAAGCATTGGCATTTCCCCAAGGACACAGAGGAACTCCTTCAGCACCTGAGCAACCCAGACCATCTGCACAAACCTAGCTGCATACATGTGACAGAGTGCATGCCATTACCAGCATTGTGAAGCCGACACACTGCCAAACAAGTTACTCAAATGGCTGGGGTTTCAAAATTCCAGTGCTTCCCTTTATGGGACCACAAGTCTGGTCTGAGGGTGAGTGTAAGCTGGCCAGGACAGCTGCTAAGCATGAGGAAGGATGCAGGAAAACAAATACCTATGAGGATATGAGGACCTAGTGCAGGGAAAATGGAGTTAAGCTGGTGCTCTTTGGTTTTGGTTGATGAGAAAGGCCAGGGATTGTAGAGAATGCAAAAATTAAGGCAATCCGGAATTCCGTGGGGGAGACAAAACAGTAAGACTAAAGCAGAAGTAGATGGAAACCAAGACTTCAGTGATTGAAAGGTTAGTGTGTTTTGACTGTAGTTAGTTATGGCAATGACATTTCTCTCCCTGGATTGTGGGGCAGGTGGAATAGAATTCTCACAGCCAGTAAAGGACTTTTGGGAGTTTCCACCAGGGAGGGTCAAAGAAGAATGGAGAAGGGTGAATCAGATCAGTATTCACTAAAAGGTCCTTGATGTAGATAGGGTGATGTTATTCACACTCCGGGAAGCTTCTTCCCATCACTCTCTGAAAAAAGTCTAAATCTGGCAGTAACTTAGTTTAGCTGCCACAAGAAAAGAAGAGCCACAAGGGGGAACCTACAGTTTTCAAAAAAATTCCTTGCCCATCTTTTACTTCCTCATACAGGCAAATTAACAGAAGTGGTAGGTGGTGATGGCTCACTGACTGCCCACTATGCAGCACAACTAAGAAAGTCCTCAGGGAACCTTTTGCCAAGGCAAAAAGAAAGTAAAAGCAAACTCCGGTTGCTGCCAGGGGGTATGGTGGGGCTGGCACTACCCAGAGCATCACCATCGAAGGGAGTCTATTCCTGGTCCTGCTTCCGCAGTTAGAGGCAGGAAGGGGGTCCCTGGGCAAGCGACCAGAGCTTCAACGTGCGGCCCTCGGCCTCGAGGGAGTGTTTTGGAGCTGATAGACCCATTCATTAGAAGAAAGGATCGCTGCTCAAGGCTTTCGGGGAGGGCATCATAACGGAATTACCATCATGGTTATTTTAGGAGACATAGCTTAACCGGACTTCCTTTTTGACTTGCACCTTTGGCTATCGTGCAGCGAAGTCGGGCAATCATTAATCATCCTTGGCGCTGTGGGTAGACAGTTCCTCTAGACACTGAGTGGCCAAGGTGACCAAGAGGCGAAGGAGGGGCGAGATGGGCTGGATGGAGTTTGGGGAGTGCTGAGGAGCCTTTTACTCTAGGGAAGCAAGATATTAGAAGCGAGAGGACGGGGCGGGGGGAGGGGGAGGGAGAGGGGGACGGGCGCAGAAGACTGTGCCTCTTCTCTAAGGTGGCCTCTTCTTTAGCAAGAGAAAGGCCCTGCTACTCCACGCCCCACCCCGCCCTCCACCCGGCGCCCGAGGGCCATGGAGTGCCTTCTACTCAGACCTCCCCTTCGGCTGGCTCACTTCTTGGGTGCCAGACCCCCGAGGCAAGCAGAGTTGACGAGACCCGGAGCGCAGCCCTAACCCGAACCGAGGAAAGCCGGCAGGCCTGACAACGTCGAGGGCCCTAGCCGCGGGTGGGCTGGAGCGCCCGCGGTTACCTGTGCGGCCAGAGGGCTCCGCAAGACCGAAGCACCTGAGGAGTAGCACGAGGAGCTCCGCCGCGCGGCGAAGGGTCGCCCAGCGCGTCCTCATCCTGAGCCGGCCCAAGCAGTCCAACCGGGTCCTCAGGCGCACGCGGCACCCACCCGTCCTGATGCGCCCAGCCTGCGCTTTTGCCGCCAGCCTCCCCGGGGGGTCCGGCCACGCCCCCTCCGCCCTCGGCCAATCTGGCGAGGTGGGGCGGGGCAAGGGCGTGGAATTGATGGCGGGAAGACGGCGAGCTGAGAGTTAGGCTCACCTTCTGGAGGACCGACCCTCCCGGGGGCGGGAAGTGCGCGTGGAGCGAGAGAGCAGTGTCTCGCACACTACCGGGCTTGGGGGTCCTGGCTCCCTCCTTTTCTTCAGTAAAGTTGAGGAGACGCGGCACTTGCTGGGACTTGGCAACACCCTGGTGGGTGGGTTGGGTCTGTCTAGGACCTTGTTCTCTGTGTAGCACACCTCAGTGTGGGAGGACTTCATTGCCCGGCTGGGCTGGAAAGGCACCCACAACCTCTCGGACCCCAAAGGCGGAAGTCTGCGCCCGTAGGGTTGCTGCTGCGGTCAAGCCAAAGAATTCAGGTGGCCTTGGTTGCGTCTTGTGTATTTGGATAGCGCAAACAAAGGCACGCTGCAGTTTCACCCACAATTGTTAAAGAATTAAAAGCAAGAGCTATTTGAGTGACCCTACAATCAATACTTCCAACGATTTAGGCCTTATAACCATCTGACCTTTGCACGTAAGCTCTTTTCTTAATAATTAAATAATAATAATAATAATCCAGTAGAAATGTGGAAGTCTGCATCCCAAACCAGCGATGTGAGAGTAGTATTTATCCTCTCCCTGTGGGATCTGTAGTCATTATAAATAGGCTGACTTAATAAGTTGCCTGGGTGTGAATGTCCTGTAATTTCAAACCTCATAAAAGCACATGGTGTGTACCCAGAATCACCTTCATTGCTGTCCCCCAAGATTGAATTCTTCCATGAGGAGAGGAACATCTAGGTTGCCTTTCCTTTTTTTTAAAAGATTTTATTTATTTGACAGAGACACAGCGAGAGAGGGAACACAAGCAGGGGGAGTGGGAGAGGGAGAAGCAGGGAGCCCGATGCGGGCCTCAATCCCAGGACCCTGGGATCATGACCTGAGCTGAAGGCAGATGCTTCTCTACTGAGCCACCCAGGGGCCCCTAGGTTGCCTTTATGATTCCAGCTGCCAAGCCTTCACTAATGGCTCCCAAATCTACCTTGGGTCTGTTCTCTCCCTACCGGGGCCTTTTAGTTCAGTAGATATGTTAAGCACTTGCCATTATGAGGATGGGCACCTCCCAGGATAAGATAAAAAGACAACATCCCTGCCTGCTCAGGTTTACTGAGTACTGGGGGAGACTGAGGCACACACAGTTTAACTCAGGGCGGAATGAATGCGGAGACTGGACAAAGCTTCAAGGAAGACAGCACCTAAACTGGGCCTTGGGTAGTGGGTAGGAATTTGACCATGCACAGCTACTTGGAGAAAAATAGTGACAGAATGGCAGGAAAATGCAAAGCTATGTCAGAAGAGGTCAGTCCAGTATGGCCATCCTGCAGGGTGCATGTGTGTGTGTTGAAGGTAGTTGTGGTGGAGGACTTAGTGAAAATGACAACAGAGAGGTGCGTTGTGGCTGTGTTGTGAAGTGCTTTGAATATGATGTCAAAGACATTGATTTGATTCTCTAGAACTGGTCAGTGGAAAGTTCTGAGTAAGACAATCTGCTACTGCTCTGATTCCCTTTGCATTTGTGGCTGCTTGCCTTTCTGATCCTGCCCAGCTTGGAGCTAGTTGGGGGCAGGGGTCTTACCTTCTCATTATTACCGTCCTACACTGAGCACCAGGCCTGACCCAGAGTAAGCTCTCAATAAATATGAGTTTACTTAATTAATAAATTCCTAGAGCCACGACCTTAGCGTAGGGCCACAAAAGCTCCTGCTTGCATTATGTTGCAGTAATTTCTCAACTGACCTTCCTGCCAGCAATTTCCCTCTCAGGAAAAGGAATCTTTGTTTGGAGTATGTCACCTTTCTTCTACTCACATCCTTTCAGTGCTAACAGGGAGTTCAGGAGGCTTGTGAACCCCTGAAATTATATACAGCTTTATGAATACACTTAAAAAATTTTTTTTGAGAAAGAAAAGAGGTCCAGGGCTTTCATGAGAGTCTCAAAGAAGCCCATAATACAAAAAGAAAACTTATGTAGGATAAAGCAAGCTCCTCTACGATCTGAACTTTTAATTACCTTCCTATGTCACTCCTTGGTTCAAGCAACCTGTCTGATCTGTTTTGCCCTTTCCTATCTCTGCCCATATAGCCATATTTTCTCCAATCTAGAATGCCTCTTTTCCCTCTCTCATGAGTTAGTCCTACCCTTCCAGTTAAGGCTCTGCTCAAATCTCACATTTTATATAAAATGTCTCTAAGAAGAACCTTAACCCTTGGGGATTCCAAACATCTGGATATTGTTGCATTGTGTTCACTTGGCATTTAACACGTATGCTTCCTGCTGCTTGAGTAGTTGCCTCTTATCTGCGGTTTTGTTTTCTGTGGTTTCAGTTACCCTCAGTTAACCACAGTGCAGATGTTCCTTCTTCTGATGTCTGATCAGAAGGTCAATAGTAGCCTAAAACTATGTCACTACATCATTCAGCTCATTTCATCTCATCATGTAGGTGTCTTATAATCTCCCATCATTACTAGGAGGATGAGTATAGTACAATATCTTGAAAGAGAGAGAAAGAAGAGAGACCACATTCACATAACTTTTATTGCAGTATATGTTATAATTGTTTATTTTTTATTACTAGTTACTGTTGTTAATCTCTTAATCATACCTAATATATAAATTAAGCTTTATCATGGTTATGTATAGGAAAAACATAGTATTTATCGGAGTTGGTCCCATCCTTGGTTTCAGGCATCTGTTGGGGGTCTTAGAACATATTCCCCATGGATAAGGGGGGACTACTGTACTTTTTCTGTAGTTACATGTGCACTGATACTCCACCTAGGTTATATGTCTTAAATAAGTATTTATTGCCTATGGTGATAATAGAAAGCAGTGTATCCTTCAAGTCTAACCCTGAATGTCACTTCCTCAAAGAAATCTTTCCTGACTCTGCAGTCTAGGTCAATTTCCTCTGTGATAGGTTCTCAATGCATCCCACACTTTGTTTTGATAGCACTTATCATAGCTGGATTGAACAATTATTCACTTGCTCACTTGCGGAATGTCTATCTCCCTTTCCAGGCTGCAGGACCCATGAAGGCAGTGTCTGTTTAGGCACTTCTGTGTTTCCAGTACCTGGACCATGATTTGCTGGATCAGTGAATGAATAAATACACAGTAAGTGCCTCATAAAGGATGAATGAATAAATAAATACATGGTAAATGCCTGGTGCAGGCAACAGGAGATCTACGCATTTAAAAAAGGGAGAAATCAGCTGGGGTGGATGGGTGGGAGGGTCTTCAAGCACTAGGTTGAATGTCCTTGGATGAGTAACAGTCACTAAGAGGTGGTGGGGAGGACACCACATGGCTGAGGCCATGATGTGAGCAAAATAACAGACATCTGCCACCTGCCAGGTGCCAGGCCATGTGCTGAGCATTTCCTGTGTGCTCTTGCATCTAATAATTAGCCTATGAATGAAATATTATTATCCTTATTTTACAGATGTGGAAACTGAGACAACATAGACAAGACTGATATAACTAGGCCAAGGTCAATAGATAAGTAAGGATACCAAAATGGACATCTAACTATAGAACTTGCATGAATGTGTGAGAGTGTTAGTATTATTTTATTCCCCATCACAATTAGGAAGAGGGAACATGAGCTTTTAGATCTCTAAAGTGAAATTTTAAATTATAAAATGTGTCATACCTCAAAAAGAGTAGCTAGGCTGTGGGTCTCCTCCTGATCATGTCCACCTTACTCTCACACATACGTAACCCCTCCTCAGAGTTATCATTCCTTTCTTTATAGTTTCCCCATATATGATGCATTCCTTAAATAGTCTATATAACTTTGCAAGTCTTTGAATTTTATGTAAGTAGAATCATTTCAAGTTTTTTTGGGGGGCACTTATCTTTTTTGCTCAAAATCATGCCTGTGACATTTATCTGTGTTGGTGTGTGTAGCTATAGTTTGTTCATTTTTATGCAATGTTCCATTGTAAGAATAAAGCATACTTTATCCATTCTCTTGCTGGTAGACATTTGAGTAGTTTCCAGCTGGGTAATTTGCTGTAGTTAGCAATGCTTCTGTGAACATTGTTGTACATGTCTCCTGGTGCACATGGCTAGATTTTCCTGAGAGTGTGTTCTTAGAAGTGGAATTCCTAGAGCATAGGGTATGTTCAGCATCAACATTATTAGACAATGCCAGTGTGCTTTCTAGTTTGCACCCCCAGCATTATGTACAAACATTCCCGCTGCTGAACATCCTCAATACTTGGCATCTTAACATTTTTGGTGGGGAGCAAAATGGTATCTCATTGTAGTTTAAGGTTGCATTTTTCTGATTACTAATGCAGTTGAACATATTTTCTTATGTTTATTGGTTATTTGTATTTCCTTTTCCAATTTTTATTCAGGTTATTTGCCAGTTTTCTCTTAGATCCACTTTCTGCCCTCCCCTGCTTTGAATCTCAAGGGCCTACTCTGCATTCTCAGGCTCCTTTTCTCACTACCTTCTGGTTAGGTTCAGCCGATGAGAATTACTGGCAGGAAATGGAAGTTTGGGAGGGGGAGAATCCAAGGTGTTTCTCTCCTCTATGCCTTGGGAGCATGCCAAGCAGTGGCTGTGTCTCTTCTGTGGTTCCACCTCCTACCTGGAAGCCCCACCCTTTGTGGTCCAGTTCCTACCAGGCAACTGTGCTGTGCTTCCAGCATGTTTGGGTGTTTCCTTCTCCAAGGTTCTAGCTCCCACAGGGTAGCCCGGGCTCCTATTTGGATAACACTAGTCCTTCTCTGTTCCTCAGGTCCCAGGGGTAGTAGTAGCTTCTTGTAATTGGTACTTTCTAGATAACCTCACTGGCACTTATTTTTAGGTCTTTCAACATCTCTGTAAAAGGTTATTTCCCTATATTAAACTTCTATTGAACTACCTGGCACGGGTTTTATTCTCCTTACTGGACCATGATGATACTGATTTAACATATGAAAGAACTGTACCTGAGACAACATCCAAAACTGAGTAAGATGAGAACAAGAGAAACTACAAATGGAGCATATTCAACTGCATGAGGAGTTGTGGCATAAAGAAAACCAGTGTGGGGGATGCCTTGGTGGCTCAGTCGGTTAAGGATCTGCCTTTGGCTCAGGTCGTGATCCCAGGGTCCTGGGATCAAGTCCTGCATTGGGCTCCTTGCTCAGCAGAGAGCCTGCTTCTCCCTCTGCCTGCCGCTCTCCCTGCTTGTGCTCTCTCTCTGACAAATAAATAAAATCTTTAAAAAAGAAAGAAAGAAAGAAAGAAAGCAAGCCAGTGTGGGATGCATTTAAACTATAGTTTTGATGATGCCCACAGATGGTCCCAGGTGTAGTAAGGAGGCCACAGGAGGCCCAAACAAGAGCTTGGTCTAAGAATAAATTTTGAACAATTCCCACAGCACCGTGATAATAAAGATTTGTATTTATTCCTGGTTATAACTAAACTCATGAGGACTATAATCATGGATACAGACCCCAAAGGGCAAATATAAGGTTGTAATTCACCCACTTAAAAAACAAAAGACAAAGTTAAACAACTTCTCTTATTAAAATAAACTGAGCTTACTCCGCAGACTTTAAATTGTAGAATTCTCAGATGAGGAAATGTTCCATCAGTATATCTATAGAACATTGACAGAAGGGACTGGAAAGGAGCCAGTGTGGCTGACTCATTCACTTACTCAGCTTAACCTCATGCACAGACACCAAGGAACTATGGAATTACAGAGTTCACAGAGAACTCTGGAGTCCATCATCTGCCCTCCCATTTTATGGACAAGGAAACTGAAGCTCAGAGGGTTCAGTGACCTTTGTGAATATTAGAGGCACAAGAGAGGTTAGATGCAGACCCCTGAGATTCGCAAGAAGACTCCCAAAACACCAATGAGAGCATCTTAGGGCTGGTTACGTGCCTCTGATAGAAGGCGGGGGTGAAATTTAGGTGCAAGGTGATGATGCAAGGGTGGGTCATAGGTTAAGAGGCTGCTGGTGTTGGTACGACTTGTGTAGCTGGTAGCAGTGTGTTGCAAAGATCAGTAATGTGTTTTGGGTAGGAGTGTAACATATCAAGCATGGTGGGAATTCCCTAAGAAACATTTTTGTCAAAGGTGCATTCTTTGGAAAATAAGGAAATAATTTTAATGGTACAGATGATTTTCTAGATGTGGGAAATGTGATGAAGGATTAAGTTTTGATACTGGCATGCATTCACTATGTTTGGCAAAGAGGCAAGAATTAGGGTGATATGTTTGCTTTTTACTTATATAATTGGAAGTTCTTTCCTCAGAATAACCAAATCCATTGCTAAAATCTGTTCTAAGACAAGAACAGTTCAAATGATAAATAACCAAAGCCCGGGAGTCCTTGCTCCTCAGGGAAACTGGTCAGGTTTACACTTTAGAACAATTATTTTCCTGGCCTTAGCAGAAGATAGTGAAGAAATCAGAGTGTGATGTGACTCTCCTTCAAAGCTGACTCATAACTCAGGATCACCTAACTTGTTATTTAAGGGTGAGGTTAAGATAGCTTACCTTAGTTAAGGTTACCTTAGTTAAGGTAAGAATGCTGGCTGACTGACTTTTAGAAACACTTATCAAGTATAATAGTGAGAATCCTAAGAAATTCTAGTACTGAGAGCTATGACACTGTTTAGTACTGAGGGGTATTACTGTATTTACCAATTTTACCATTATTCACCTTTTGTCAACTCACTAATATCTCCATGAAGCAGATGGTCCAAACTTTTCCTTTCTAGGACCTAGTTCTATCTCCTTGTAGATTTCTTTCTTTTTTTTTTTTAATGATTTTTTTTTTTAAGATTTTACTTATTTATTTGAGAGAGAGAGAATGAGAGAGAGCACATGAGAGGGGGGAGGGTCAGAGGGAGAAGCAGACTCCCTGCCAAGCAGGGAGCCCGATGTGGGACTTGATCCAGGGACTCCAGGATCATGACCTGAGCCGAAGGCAGTCGCTTAACCAACCGAGCCACCCAGGCGCCCTCCTTGTAGATTTCTTTCAAGAAGCAAAATGTGCCTCTTACTTTGCTGATAGGCTAGAGGCCATCTAATGTGAGTTCACCAGGTCTCTATTTTTCCTCTCTGTAACTCCTCTTTATCTCAGCCTTGGAGGAAAAGCCAGACCCCTTTTTCTTAACATAACTTCTTCTGTGTTCCCAACCATATCATTCCCCTGTCTAGTATTTTTTAGTTTCTCCCTCTCCATGAATCACAGGAAGAGAGACTCTGAGCATGTTTTAAACTTTTTATTTTTTAAAAATTTTTAAAAAAGATTTTATTTATTTGAGAGAGAGAGACAGAGAGAGAGAGATAGCATGAACAGGGGGGAGGGGCAGGAGAGAGAAGCAGACTCCCTGCTGAGCAGGGAACCCAATGCAGGGCTTAATCCCAGGACCCTGGGATCATGACTTGAGTTGAAGGCAGATGCTTAACCAACTGAGCCACCCAGGGACCCCTATTTTTATTTTTTTTACTATAAAATATAAAAACTACACCCAGAGTAGAGAACACAGTGTAATGAATTTACTGTTCCCATCACCTTCTTCAACAGTTATCAATACATGATCAGTCCTGTGTCATCTCTACTCTGACCCACGCTCTACTCCTTTCAGATTATTTTGAAGCAAATCTCAGACATCAAATATTTCATCTGTAAATATGTCAGTATGCATCTCTAAAAGATCTTGTAAAGACATAACCACAGTACATTATCTCACCTAAAAGCAATGACAAGAATTCCTTAATACTGTAAAATATCTAATTGGTGTTCATGTTTTCCCAATTATCTTATAAATGTTATTGTTTTGTTTTTACAATGTGTTTGAATCAGAATCTAAATAAGGGTTTTACATTGACACTGGTTGAGATTTCTGTTAAGTATCTTTAAATCTCTAGGCACCTTGTCTTTCCATTCTTTTTCTCTTATAATTGTATGAGAAAAAACTGACTTGTTTGTAGAATTTCTCAAAGTCTGGATTTTGATTATTGTATCACTGTTGTGTTAACATGTTCCATTATCCCTTGTAACTCTTATACATTAGTAGTAGGCTTTATGAGACTCAGATTCGATTTATTCATGACAGTGCTATTTCATATGTGTGTTTTCCTGTCAGGAAGCCCATAATGTGATATTTTTTCTCATTGTTTGGTGATGTTATCAGCCATTGATGATCATTACTAGGGTCATTAGGAATTAGAAAACAGAGATCTTCTAATTCTATCATTTTTTTCTTCATTTATTAGCTGGCTGCTTCTTTAAAGAGAAGTTTTTCCTTATCAACTAGTTGGTTACCCAGATCATATAGGAAACTTGATTCTTCCCTTTATTGATCAGTTTTGGAAGTATAAGGAGGTGGTTCATTCATAGCATCCTCTAAAGGTGACCAATGAGATTTTAATTTTTAATGATCATTTATTCATATTTGATATTTTTCAATCCCTTTCATTTATTATATATTTGTTGATTCTCCACTTTGGCCAGGGGAGACATCCATAGGAGTCTTTCATAGATTCCTCATGATCTGGAATGACAAGATGTTTCAGTCTCAAACTGTACATTTCTTGTCCCAGACCTGGAATCAGCCACTTCTCTAAAGATGTTTGCTTCCTTTTAGTAGGAAATGGTAGAGACCAAACTGGGTGCTAGGACTACTCTTTCCTGATAGGTTGGTCCTCATTTCCATCATGGGTTTTGAAGCCAGACATGTGAATTTGAGTCCTCACCCCACCACTTGCCAGCTGGGTTCTTAGGCAAGATACTTACTGTTGATGGTAGAAATGCCCTTTTACTTTTTTTATTTTGAAATATAACATATATGAAAAAGTAAGTAAAGCATACATGTGTAGCATAATAAATTACAAAGTGAATATCTATGTAACCACCACCTAGGCAAAAAATATGTAACATTTCCACAGATACTGTCTGTGTCCCTTTTTTATCACACATCCCTTCATCCTCTCTAGAGACAGTCACTATTTGCACTTTAATGGTTATAATGCCCTTACTTTACTTTATAGTTGGATCTCTTACAAATAGACCCCTTAGAGTTCCCTGTTTCTGAACTACATACAGGTGGATTCAAGCTCTGTGTATTCTTTTGTATCTGATTTCTTTTGTTCAACACTGTACTTGTAATATTTATTCACATTTTTGTGTGTAGCTGTGTTTTTTTCATTTTTGTTGCTATATATATATATCATTGTATGAATGCACTGCAATTTGTTTATCCATTTGATTCCAATTTTTGACAAATACAAATAAGGCACTTTGATCATTGTACAAATATTCTGATGTATAAATGCATGCATTTGTTTTGAGTATATTCCAAGGAGTAGAATTGCTTTGGTCACAGGGTATGTGTATATTGGACCTTAACAGATAATGCTGTACTATTTTCCAAAGTTGTTTTGCCAACTTACTTTTTAAGACAAAGACCCAATTGGGCTTCCTGCTTCTCTTCTTAAAGACAATTCAATGGGAAGCTCTGAAAGAGAAAGAAGCTAAGACTTGCAGGGGTTACTTTAATCTGTGGTAATGAAAAACAGCAATCACAGGAATAAATACTTGGAGCTTCCTATTCCCTGCCTCTTATTTTGGAAATTGTATTGTTCTCTGAAATATAGTTCAAATAGGTCTCTTCCTTGAAGCCAACCCTGATTCCATTAGCTAGAATGAGAATGCTTGCTAGGTTTTCCTTTGTATTATAATTATGTGCAGTCTCATCATCCCCACTGGAGCAGGCACCAAGTCTTAATGTTTTTTTTTTCTTCTTCAGAGTTTTATTTTATTTTATTATTTTATTTTATTATGTTATGTTAATCATCATACATTACGTCATTAGTTTTTGATGTAATGTTCCATGATTCATTGTTTGCGTATAACACCCAGTGCTCCATTCAGTACGTGCCCTCTTTAATACCCATCACCAGGCTAACTCATCCCCCAACCCCCCTCCCCTCTAGAACCCTCCGTTTGTTTCTCAGAGTCCATAGTCTCTCATGGTTCATCTTCCCCGCTCCAAGTTTTATTCCCTACTCTCTGGTACAATTCCTTTTAATCAAAGAAAAGAAGCCTGTCAGGCAACAATGGATGATAATTCAAGAATAAAAACTAAAACCTTCATTTGTTTAGTAAAGGACACTGGGTTTTTTCCCCTCACTTTTGCGGGCAGAGTGTGCACCACTGTGTTTTGTGAGGTCACCACAAAAAAGTTTGGGTAAAATATTTATGGCTACTTCTATTTCCAGTTCCTTCAAAGATGCTTTGTATGTTTTGTGATTTCATTCATTGTATGGCTGTTTTATAGTGTTACTATTATATTGTGATGTCTATGTGTAAGTTAAATAGTTATTGAGTCAAAGGGATTTTTTAGTGTTTTATTATTCTTACAGTAAAATAATTTAGTCAGCAAATCACCTACCAGGTTCCTGTATGCAATTTACAGAATGAAAGATAGACACCTAACAATTCAAAAATTAAAAAACAGAATACAACCATAAATTAAAGTGTATCCTTCCTACCTTGTAAATAGCTGTAATTGGTCTCTGCCCCATGGGTGGTCAGACTTCCCCTGTGAGTTAATAGAAAACTAAGGAAACACTGTTAAGATTCTTAAATGTAGTTCAACTTCACATTGCTTTTAGTGGAAAGGGTTGATTTCTGGAGCCTGTGTGTGTGTGTGTGGGGGGCACACATGTGTGCACAGGCGTGCGTGACATACCTGCATATCTGTAGGTGTCTTTTCCCTATTGATATTGTCCTCCTAGGTTGGTTTCTTATATCTTTGCTTTTCATATTTTAAGATACTGCTCTATGATTGCAAATGGCACATCATCATGTCCACACTGGGTATACAGAGCACTTTAAGTTCCTCAATTTGACATATAGTTTGCAATTGTTGTCTTCACTTGTTATCACCTTGCCATATCTATGCATGCCATAATATGCATGCATAAATGCATGTATGGCCTGAGCTTCTACTTCTCACACTCAGAGAGGCTGCCATGGCCATGGTCAAAGCCCCTGTTAAAGGGTATGCGCAGGTTATGATCCTCTGTTCCACATGACCTTGGAACTCTGATCATAGCTGATTGGATCAAAGATGAGCTCCTTCCTCAAAGACAGCTAGTCTTTAGGTGGCTTAGCAGAATATGAAATAGCCTTTTCTGAGTTGGGTTCCTCAGAAACAGGTCCTGGGATGCCTTGTATGAATGTGAAAATATGCAAATAAATCTAGAATTTGTCTTGCTGTCACAGGACTCTTGAGATATGAAGTGTTCTCAGAAAAAAGTAGAGTAGTGGGGACATGGGACAGGGAAGGAAAGTAAGACAGAGAAGGTGGATGTCAAGCAAAACCCCACAGAAGATAACTATTACAGTTCTGCAGAGAGGTTTGGAGAGAAGTGATCACATCACAGACAAACCCATCAGGGGTGAGGGATCTGGGGTATTTATACTCCCATACTCATAAATCATTGGTTAAGGGCTGAGCCTAGGTATATAAATTTCCAGGCACCGCTGCTCTCTATGCATGCAGAAAAAACTGTCCTCATGCAGCCTGAGGGCAGCCCTTTGACAGTGAGATGCAGGTGTTGGTTGTTGAGAGTGAAAGCACTCTAGGACTGAAGTACACTAACATAGCACAGCCATCAGAGGGTATCTGCACAGAGCACTGTCAATGGGCCTACAGGCCTGGTGTATGAGGTTGCTCAACAGGGACTATTGTGATTCATGGAGCTATTTTATCCTCTCTCTTAGAGATCTGGATGTGACATATATGGAGTTAGTAACAATTGAACAGGCATCAGGATCCAGGAGCAAGAAGCAGGAGAGTTGAAAGAATAGAAGCAAAAGTTTACAGAATTCACACTCTTTGTGGGTGGGCATGTGCTCTGGTTTCACTCAGCTTTACTCTCATTCCCCTGAGGAAGTAGGTATTTCCTTATTCTACCATTGCTTTTTGTAGTGACAGAATACCTTAAATATAAAATAAGGATAACAGACATGACTCCCTCGGAAGAAGCACATGGCCAGATTCTTGGGTTCAACTACCTTATTATTCTCCTTCCTCTTTTTTCTCTTTTCCTCAGTTGTCCATGTTGGGTGAGGTGTAGATTCCACTTGGGATGACTAACTAGATTATTACTGAACTCATCCTTCTGTGATTTTCAATTTGAGTTGTGGGTGTCTCTGATGAATTAGTCTAGAAATTAAAGATGTGTTTGTAACATTTCTGTCCTCACTGGCTTCATGGTGGGCAGCAGGTAGTTGTTATAAACTGTGATTTGGCATCAATCCTTGGACTACAAATACCTCTGCCTCTCACCTTACACCAAGTCCCAAATTCCCCCATTTTTTATGCATTTGAGCTCAGCACATTGGAGTTGTTAAAATGAAAATGTTTTCTGGAAATAACCCATATCAGTAATAAGGATGACATGACTACATTAATTTTTTTTAAAGGCAACAATATTCATTAAATAACATTTATTAAACACCTACTTTGTGCCTTACTTTTCTTATGGGGCTAGTAATAGTACCTACTTCATAAAGGTATAGTGAGAATTAAATGAGGGAAGCATTTAGATTAACACCTGGAATAATTCTAGTGTGCAATAGCTGAAATTTATTATTAAAATTGTTAGGTACTAAAGTCACTATTGGAGATATAAAAAATGGACAAGATATGGTCCTTCTCTTCAAGGAGCTCCGAGCCTAATGGAAAATGAGACATGTAAAGAAGCATTTATGATTTGGTAGGATTTAGTGCAAAATAGAGACATATTAATGCCAGGGTACTAGCTTAAAAGAGTGAACAGTTAATTTTGCGTGAGTAGGTAATGAAGATTTTCCAGAGTTAGGAGGCCATGGCGTAACATTTGATACTGGGCACTGATAGAGGCTGTCAAATGAGAGTGGGGTGGAGGGCCTTCTAGTAATGAGACACAGTACAGTACATTTGGGAACTGGAGTGGATACCCAGGAGTGGAGCAAGGTCTGTCTGCAGAAGCAGACAAAGGTGATACTGGATGGTAAGGTGGAGCTATGTGAAAAAAAGGTTCTCTGTGTAACGTTCAGGAGTTTGGACTTTATCCTCTGCACAATGCAGACCACTGAAAGGGTTTGACCAAAAACATCAAAAAAGATATAATCAGATTTACATTTTGAAGAGATGACAAGATGACTCTGGCAGCTGTGGACAAATGCCAAGTTGGTAAGACTGGACAAGCTGTTAGGAAAGTCCTGGCAAGAAACAGGAGAGTGTTAATGAGGACATTTAATGATGGGAACAGAGAGGAGATAAGAGATAAGGCAGCTCATACAGGGAGACAGAATATAATAAGCTGCTATTGAAAGAGTTAGAGATATCATTATTATTTATGGTACAGTTAGGCCCTTCCAATTATTCTAAAGAAACTTCTCATTTTAATGCCTGTCACTCCATGTATTGAGATTCTTTGCATTTCTCTTCAAATTTTATACTGTACTGTAGGGTTTGTAGTTTCCATCCAAATTCATCTCCATTTAAATTGTAAATATTGGAAGAGGAGAATAAAGCAGCAGTAGTCATTATGGCTTAACTTGTGTTTGCTGTGTATCCTAAACCCTGAAAAGTCTCAGAATGAAGAATTTGGGGAAATAGTCAAGGTAAAAATGGGAAATTCTGGAGGTATGAAGAAAAAAATGAGATAATAATGGTAATACATAAGGATTATATTGATATATGTTAGTGAATTGCTCTAATAGAATATTGGTACTATTTGGAAAGCTGTCAATGTCATCTCATATTTAAACTATTAAGTGCATGTTTAAGCTGTGCAAATCACTTGCATTCATTTCATGGCTAATCAATCCAGTTGGAAAGTGTTTGCCAAATGGTAATGGGATTTTCTCCAGCAGCCAGATACTTAAGTCACTAGACACCAAATTATGGGATAAAAAAAATCAGCTCCACATCCCAGATAATTATTGGCTTAAAACAATATTGTGTTGAGTTCTGGCGCATACCCTCTAACAGCAGATGTCTTTGTTTTGGACCATTTTGATGATCTCAGGAACTCTAACATGATAAACTAATGATGCAAATTATTTTTTCATTTTAATTTTACATTGTAGATGGAACTATTGACTTTTAATGTAACATATTTTCTGTTGCAGCCAAGGCCTAAATTAGAGTAATAACAATGGAGAAATAGAGCAGGTGACATATTTTAGAGCTATTTGGAAGTGGAAAGTAGGAGCTTAAAGAATAAATTCCAGGCGTCTGAAGTGGGTGACTGGCAAATGATGGTGCCATTTGCTGTGATGAGGAAGACAGGAGGAGGGGGAATATTTAAGGAGAAGACAAATTCTGTTTTAGATTTGATGGATTTGAGATATCCATGGTATGGGTGTGGAGAAATTTACTAATCCCTTAAATCTAGAACTCAGGAGGGATCCATATTGGTGACAGAGGTTAGTGTACAGGGAGTAGATAAAGTTATATGAATGACTGAACAATGAAGAATTCTAGGGAATACTAACATGGAAGGAGAAGAACAGGGGAAGAGAAGACAGAGGAGGCATGAAGACAGTCAAGAAGAAAAGGTGGAGGAGGGAAACAATGAAAGAATATTACTTATAGAGAGATGGTTTAAATCAGTGGTTTCCAAACTTTTTAAATTATGTATTCAGTCAGTAATTTTTTGAACAATCCCCATGTATATTTACTTATGGATTATATACATATAATATTTTAATCTATATAATATCTATTAATAGATAGACCCTAATTTCATGACCTGAGCTGAAACAAAGAGTCAGACCCTTAACCAACTGAACCACCCAGGTGTCCCAAAGATGTATATTTCCTTTTTTTGACTTTGTAAAAAATGCATTTTGTTTTATTACTATTATTGTGTTTTTTGGCATATGAAAATTTATTGTCAGGTTTTCACCATCAAAACTTATGATTTCAGTTTTTCCCTCTTGCCATTTCCATTCTCTCTTCTAGCCACCTCCCTCCACCACCACCTGGGTGTCTGATGCCAGCCCCTCCCACATCCTCTGGGATCCTATTTCCCTCCTTTCTCTAGAAGTTTCAATCACCCTCTTTACAGATTTCTGCCCAGTGGCCTGAAATATGCTCAAATGTCCCCTGTTCTACAACAACCTTTCTTGGTTATCTTTCCTTCCATCTCCACAGTTAAAAAAAAAAAAAAAGAATATATGTAGCCTCCATGTTGTCACTTCACTCTTGTCTCTCTCTTCTTTTTCTTAAAGTCTGGCTTGTTTCCTCTTAAAGGTGACTGATCTGGGAACTGTTTGCCCGCATCCTCTTTGGCATCCCTGCTTGTTTGCCACTGGTGACCACGTGACCACTGCTCTTGCTTGTCCTATGAGGACTGCACTCCTGATTGCTCTGCTACCTTTCCTTCCTGGTTGCTCTAGTGAACATTTGTCAGTTTTTGGCTGCTTAGCATCCTGACCCCTGTCTGTTTGGGGAAATTGCTGGGGCAGGGGTGTGGAGGCAGGCAGAACCCACAGGTCAGGGGAGGCTCTAACTCTCCCCTTCGTCCCTCCCCTGCTCCAGCTGCTAGCGTGATGGCTCATGGCCTGTGCCCTGTCAATCAGAGGCTCCTGCCCTGAAAAGTCAGTAATTATTTCTGCAGGTGGAAGTAGCATGAAGAATTCTCGTACCCAGAGCAACGGCGCAGCCTCAGCGCTGCTGAACATGCCCTGCAGGCAGCATTGGGTTGATGTTCTCACCAGTTACTACTCCTGTGGCCTGTGGGAGCTTGTCCTGGCTAACAGCTGCTGGCCTCATGTGGTCGCTTCTTGTTTTCTGAGCCTGGTTCTCCCTTACCTGCTTTCTGAGAGCAAGCCCGTATGCTATCAGTAAACTCCTTTTCTGCTTGGGCAAGAGTCAGTTGGTTTCTGTGGTTTGCTCTTAAGAACCCCGGCTAGTACATTTCCTTTTCTTCCTCCCACCCCCTAAGTGAGGGTATTCCTCCTGGCTCTTTCTGTGTCTGTCTTTTTTCACCATCCACACTTTATAGCAAGCTAGCAAGCTCATCTATTGCCTGGGTGTCAATTACCACCTTTATGCCAATTTCTCCTATATCTTTTTCCAGATTCCACTTTTCTCCTCAGCTTTGATCTAAGCTCACGCTTCCAAAGGCACACCCTCTTTTGTCCTTAAGATGCCTCAAAATGAACAGCAGACTCACCAACTTTTATGTTGCCCCTAAATCCATTTCTCCTCCAAATTTCTCTTTCTTCCTGAACATACAAACTTTGGATTTTTCTATCTATGCCATCCCTCCCATCCCCAAACAGTGCCACATTTTTTTTTTCAGGACCAGTACCTCATATTCTTCCTTTCCCTGCTACTGTCTATTACCTTGTTGCCTAAACAATTGACCTATGCTCCCTACTAAGCTCCTCTAGTTGTTCTCCTGAATCAACTTGACACATGTGGTCAGATTAAATTTCCTAAAACACAGTTCTGGTTATATCACCCTTTCTCCTGCCCCTTCATGCACCTTCGGTGCTTCCAGGCTAAAGTGAAAACTCTAGAACCTGACTCTCAAGCCACCCACAATCTGATCCTAACCTACTTCCCCCTTATTCATGCTATATGTGGGATTTTTTTTTAACATTTAATGACCTGACATCATGTTCCATATTTTCCCACCTCGAAGCCTTATGTTTTCTTTACATCAAGTGTCTTTCTCTGTAGCTCAACCCAAGCACCAACTTTAGTACCTAATCAAATGCCATCTCTTCCAAGAAGTCCTCCTCCTGGTCCCCAAATGAAGTACTTCTCAACCTTTAATATGCATATGAATCACCTGGGCATCTTGTTAGAATGCAGATTCTGATTCATTAAGTCTGGTTAAGGTTGAGGTCTGGGATTTGATATTTCTAACAAGTTCCTCCTTGATGTTGGAGGCTCCTGGGCCACTCTTGGAATAACAAGGCCCTAGAGAGAAGATATTCTTTCACTAAACCATAGGGCAAGATACCAGGGCCAGAACTGTATATTATTTATTTACAATATTCCATCATCTTTAAAGCACCCATTTTGCCTCCTCAAAGACAAGGGTTGGGCTTGGCTCATCATTATTTTAGTTGAATACAGTGACTCAATCAATTTATTCTAAATGAATTAAATGTGCTCCTTGTATCATCTCCTTTTCTTTTCTACTCCATGGTTACCCTCACTTCTTAGTTTAACTGGATTTTACATGGCTGTATCTATGGGAAGAAGAGAATGCCCCATATGTGACCTGTTATAGGTAAGGATGATCCAGCATGTTTAAGATAATGCTAATTTAATTGCTGTTATAGATCCCTATCTTAAATGCCAACAACTGAATCTACTCTAGCTCAAGCAGAAAAGTAACTTATGAAAGCATAAATAACTCACAGAATTGTCGAGAGGGTCAGAGACTACACAGCCAAGGCAGTGCATAAATTGTACCAAAGGATTCCTCAGCCACACCTTTTGGGCATAGACTGCAGTTTACCATGAACTTGAAGGTAGTCCTGGAACTTCAGAAACTACTCCTTCTGAAAGCTGTATGTGTCTGCCTGTCCCACCACAGTGGGTTCCTGTTTCTTCATGTCTGTGTTAGTTCCTGGTGTGTAACAAATTACCACTGAGGGGCTTAAAACAGAAAAAAATCTATTCTCTCACAATTCTGGAGGCCAGAAGTCTGAAATTAATATCACTGGCAGAAATCAGGGAAGGTGTTGGCAGGGTGGTGCTCCTGACAGAAGCTCTAGGGGAGAATCCATTCCTTGTCTCTTGCAGGTTGTGATGACTGTCAGCATTCCTTGGCTTATGGCTGCAAAATTCTAGTCTTCAAGGCCAGCATCTTCAAATCCCTCTCTGCTCTGTCATCATATTGTCTACTCCTCTTTGTGTATGTCAAATTTCCTCTGTCTTTCTCTTATAGGGATACATATGACTCAATGTGTGGCCCTCCCAGATAATGCAAGTTAATCTCCCCATCTCAATTCCTTCAATTTAATTTACATCTGCAAGGTCTTTACCATGTACAGTAACATTCACAGGTTCCAGGAATTATGACTTGAAATCTTTGGGGGCCATTATTCAGCTTACTACAGTGGTGTTTGCTTCTGAATTGAAGTGTCACTCATGTGCATCTCATTGGTGGAGCCTAGGTCACATGCCTGCTCCTGAGCTGCAAGGGAGGCTAGGGAGTGAGCTTGTCAGGAAAGGTGGCCAAAATATATGTCAACTATCAACTAAACTCGTCTCCAAAGCTTCATAAAAATGAACTTTGTGCCAAGATCTTTAAGCTAAGAGAAGCTACTTGTTGCTGAATGTTTTGGCACCAAATTTCAAGCCTTGTGTCTATTGACAAGGAAAACCATCAGTTTAGAAAACCATTTTCTGGCGCAGCTCCCCAGCCCCCTCCTCCTCGGATGTGGCTGGAGCTTGAGGCGCGCAGGGCCGGAGACGCCGCAGACCCGGGACCCAGAGCAGCTCGGAGGCGGTGAATAATAGCTCTTCAAGTCTGCAATAAAAAATGGCCTCCAATAAAACTACATTGCAAAAAATGGGAAAGAAACAAAATGGAAAGAGTAAAAAAGTAGAAGAGGCAGAGCCTGAAGAATTTGTGGTGGAAAAAGTACTGGACCGATGTGTAGTGAATGGGAAGGTGGAGTATTTCCTGAAGTGGAAGGGATTTACAGATGCTGACAATACTTGGGAACCTGAAGAAAATTTAGATTGTCCAGAGTTAATTGAAGCATTCCTTAATTCTCAAAAAGCTGGTAAAGAAAAAGATGGTACAAAAAGAAAATCTTTATCTGACAGTGAATCTGGTGATAGCAAATCAAAGAAGAAAAGAGACACTGCTGATAAACCAAGAGGCTTTGCCAGAGGTCTTGATCCTGAACGAATAATTGGTGCCACAGACAGCAGTGGAGAATTAATGTTTCTCATGAAATGGAAAGATTCAGATGAGGCAGACTTGGTGCTGGCAAAAGAGGCAAATATGAAGTGTCCTCAGATTGTAATTGCTTTTTATGAAGAGAGACTAACTTGGCATTCTTGTCCAG
>NC_138371.1:65085518-65148495 GCF_054177405.1 Leptonychotes weddellii | reverse complement strand
ACCTGCATGTATTTTCTTTATCCCAACTCGTTCCTGACATGTAGGCTCAGTCTTCTCAGTATTTGAGTTACTGGTTCAGCAGAAACCAGGAAAAACAATAACTTTGTAGTCAGAATGTTATCCAACTGTATATTGTTTACTTTATTGTAAATACTGGTAAACAGTGGTCAATAAATAGTTTTATATTCAAAAAAAAAAAAGAAAACCATTTTCTTTGACTTGGGGAGGGGGGATGGCAAAACAAAATACCAAGTATGATTTTGGGGCTGTATTCCTCTTTCGATCATAGGAAAAATCTGGCCCAGGACCCTAATATAAACAATTCAGTTAGATCCAGTATTTCATTAAGAATGCTATTTGGTTATAATGTCATGGTAAATTCCATTTCTTATTGAGTCTGATGTATATCACTCTTGTGATGCTTAGCATTGTCCAGTAGATTTATGGCAATAAGGACTTGGGCAATAAGAGGTAGACAACTTCTGTTTCTTCAACTCCCTGAAATCTTATTTTCAAACAAACCAAAGGGTCCTTCTTGTACGTCCCTCCTTTTCCCCAATGCACATATGTCAGCAATTAACCTCCCCAGCTTATCTATACGCCTGTTAGAAGTAAGGGTGCCAACTCTTATTTTCCTAATCATTCTGTCAAAAAGAAATTCCAATAATCTGTTAGAATGTGCCATGCCTTAGTAGTGTTATAGTGATGGTAGGCATCTTATAGGTTGCACAATGTCCAAATTACTGTGGCAGGAACAATAATTCTACATTTTGTGGTGTATATGTGTTTAAGAAGGGAAGAGAACCATTAGAAGTTATTGAGATTAGCATTTATAGCAGCTTCATAGATGTCAGTGTAAATACATCTTGGGCTCTTCTGTGTAAATAATCTTCTGAGAACATTGTTTTTATTGTTGACACTTTGCTGCAGGTTTCCAAGATACACTTAAAATTCAGTTTGTTCCCCTGACTGTGTTTTGTGAATCTGGCAGCATAATAAAAACTCTTGGAAGGCCCAGAATCAAAGTGATGAAAAAAAATTAAAGTTGTAGGGAAAAATAATTTCTTTCTTTAACCTCTGAGGCTTCCTATTTCTTTGTTAAGAGAGATTTTATTTGGAAAGGGACTGTAGTGTTATGATCTGATGATTGACAGTGATCCCAGATGCCCCAAACACTAGTGGAAAGTTTGGGGCGAATTCCTGACCCTTTCTGGTACTCCGTTTCTCATTCTGAGATGAAAATAATAACCATGTCACCATCTTGTTTCCCGGTGCCAGTTACTTTCCTCTTTCTTAGATATGATTGGCATTTTCTGAAAAGTATATTTTAGTGCTTGTTTTTCCCTTGGGTTCTAGAATGGTTTTGTGTATACCAAACATCCACAAAATGTCCATTTCTTTTTTGTGTCCCCAAACCCCCTGATTTAATGTGACCTTTTTGGTGGAGGGTGGAAGGATGAAGGAGAATTGGAGAGGTTTTGGAAGCTTCACTCTGTGAATTAATACTTCTGCTTCAGCATAATGTTGGTATTTGATCAAACATAAAAAGCTTCAAGCTTTTAAGGCCCTGCTGACACCAGCATCAACAAAGCATTGAAGCGGAAGCTTTCTGGTGGCTGATTAGAGAGAGATTTTATTTCACTAGCTTTAAGACCAAGTATACCTTTTATCAGATCTTTCTCAAGGATAAGCTACATCATGCATTATAAATCAAATTCAAGATCTTTAATAAAGGACCCTTGATAATTTGGTAATATATTATCACTATGTTTTGGAAAGGCGATAAATGACTGCTTTTTATAGTGTAATTTAAAATAATAATATGGATTACAGTTGTGTTCAGTCATGAAAGTATAATTTAACAGTTTGGGCTTATAATAACCCTTTTTCCCTTGACAGTGTCCACTCTTATTTTAGCCCAAGAATGGCTTACTTGGGAATGATTTACTATGCTTGCTTTTAGAGTTTGGTAGGGCTGAACTTGCGTTTAATTGGAATTTTGTGTTGTTGTCTTGGAAAAGCTTCGCACAAAAATGAAATTGAAAGCTGGAGAATAAAGACTGCTAAAGTGTGAGCCACTCCAATATCAAAAGCATGGCCCATGTTTGCAAGCTTGCTATATCAGGGCCTCCAGGAAATGTGTGGCTCATGAGATGTGGAATTGAAGAGAGTTTAACGAAGGAGCTATATTAAAAAGATGTGGGAAGGTTAAAGGAAGCAACAAGGGACAATGAAGCACCCAAGAACTCCATGCACCAGGGGGCTGTTACTACCCAAGACCTGAAGAAGCCAGCAGATCTGCTGTTCCTGGATCTGGAAAACACGGTAGCTGTGGGAGAGGAGGGGTGATGAGAGCTTTGGCATCAGTGGAGGAATGTGTCCACTGTTAAGTTACATTAAACCAAGAGGGAGCCAAGGGGATTAAAATCCAAACCTTTCCTTTTTCTTGCCTTTGAATTTCCTTTTGGAGTCTCCCATTGAGCTGGACCCAACAGGAGCTAGATGGCAAGGAAGTCCAAGTGATACAGGCTGAGGCACAGAGGTGGGGCATGGATTTGGAGGAATATCCAGCACACATAGAAGACCGGAACAGACCTGATGCTAAGAGACTTTGCATTTATATCTGTTATGGATATGACCTATTAGAATCTACACTCAGTGGTCTTCCAGTTCCCATTCTTTTGCTTCCCAGTCATTACTAATGGAAAAAGGTTTTGTCAAAGTTCTCTTTTTTTCCTGTGTTATGTGACTTTCAGAGCTGTTTGTTTGATATCTTTAATCAGTTTGGAATGCAGTGTACTAGCTTTAAAAAGAATGCATCAGTCTTTGAGAACATAGAACAAAACAGAAACAACCCAATCCTGCTACGATCCAGGACTGCAGGAGGAAGTCTTGCCATTCATAAGATTTATCAAAAAAAGCAAATGGATAACTTCACTTTTAATCGTTTGTCAGGTAATCTATAGAGCACCTCTGGGGTTCCTAACTCCCCCTCCTCCACTCCTTTCCTTCAGCTCCCTACTTTTAGAACTCTCCTTGGGGCTCCTTCCCTGTTCCAGAGACTGGTTTAGATTCCAAAGCAGAATTGCAACTATGTCTCACCTTCCGAAGCATCTGCATTTGCTGAGAAACCTATTTGCCCATCTCTGATTTTATGGCCCAGTAGCATGGCCCCTTTGGTTGTCCCTGTCTACCATGCCCCCAACTCCTCTAACCTCCGCCTCTCTTGTAGTGCTCTGGGGTTAATCAAACTGCGGGCAGCACAAACTACTGACAAGAGCTGGAAACCAGAAATCATGAGATCAGGTTCTGAATCCAACTTTGCCACCAATTAGCCATGTATCATTCAGTGGTCAAATTGAAGAATGTTTCTAAGCCCATTTTCATCATCTGAAAAACAGGATGCATGACATCAGTCTGTGATCCCTCAAATACTACTGTGAAATAAATAGAATGAGAGCTGGTGGAAGAGGCCTAGTTGTCGTCACAGAAAATGGACGCTAAGTGGAGATGGGTTGGACCTTGAAGATCACAATTGTGTCCCGGGACCTGGTTCTTAATTTTAAGCCACAGAAAGTCACTCTTGTTTGGGACCAGGGGATGTCATGCCTTAGCTCCCCGTAACTAAACACCCACAGAAGCCAAGCTAGAGATCGTAATGCCAATCTAGGATTATTCTGCCATCCAAGTATGCACTATCCATGTGTTCTTCCATCATTGCACCAGGACAAGTCCCTTTGGTCAAGATCCCCTTCCCAATGAGATCACCCACACTTGAGCATCTCCAACAGTAACAATCTGGGGCCATCACTGCCCCTACAAAATCACACAGGAGACTGAAGTTGCTATCACGATGCCAGTGTATTAATTTACAATTAGAAATTTAAGATGAGTACTTGCACAATGAGCACCTTCTTTTAGGTGCATGGGAATTTAATCATAATCACAAGCCATTTCTTGTATCATAGGCAACCCCTCTCCTAGGGCCTAATATATTCAAAATCTGGAAGATGAAGCATTCTCTCCATACTAGGCAAACCTACACTGAGGACCCAAATCCTAGAGAGATTTTGGGCATGGAAATGGAATGAAGGAAATTATGCTTACAGCACAAGTTCAGATGCTTTAGTAATACATCCATCTCACCCAGGGATGACTTTGTAACCCTAAAATTCTTGGGCCATTCCCCAGGAGCCTTGCCATTGGAAGTAGAAATACACCTTGTCCAATACCCAAGTCCCTTTCCCCCAAAAACTGTTGAGGATGTCTGTCTGTGAACCTGCTTCCACAGGGCACTGATTCCCCTCCCTACCCCCTTCCTCAGCACCTTCTTGCTTTCTTTTCTCAGATATGTCTAATCAAGCTACAGTCTAGACAGGTAACCTGGGAGGCTATATTCTCCCTTAAAATGACTTGCTTATTTATGCTCAAATCCATCCTGTGTGGATTTCAGAGTTAAGTTCTGAGGGAAATTCTTACTTCCTGTGTTTGCTGCAAACCTTAAACACTAATCACTGAAAAGCAGCTTACAACTTGGCTGCCATGCTGGGCCAGCCAAGCCCTCTGTGAAATGTGCTGTTCAAGTGTGTGTGTGTGTGTGTGTGTGTGTGTGTGTGTGTGTGTTGGGGGGGTGGAGCAAGGCTGCTGCTCCCACCGGTTCCTTCATAGGCTTCACATGGATTGGTTGTGTTTGTTCCCAAATCTATTTATGCCATTTGGTACTAGGTATTGTAATTTTATATTTTAATTAAATTTAAAAACATAAAGCATGAGTATAAAAAGAAAATTCTTTTATGAGAACTCAGCTAAAAGCCTTGAGAAGACTCAATACAGGAGAATAGCTAATTCTGTTGTTGAATAAGACAATTATAAATATTGGGGAAAGTTATAAAAATTTAGGGCTTTGCACTCAGATTGGCCTACAGCTATCTTTAAATTTGCACTGCACTCAAGATACTGAAACTGGAGATTGTGGACAAAACCCTGTGGGTATGCCTTATGCATGAGGCCAAGAGGAAGCCATATTAAAATGAATGATACTGTCCCTATACCAAAAGATCTGTGAAAAATGTGTCTTTATGTCTTCTAATAGAAAATAAAATGTTTACACTAAGTATGCATCTATTAATTTCTATGATTCCTTGCTTTAACTGATATTTTTGATTCCCTGAGTCCCAACTGAGTTAGATGAGTGTACTTCCAATGCAGTATGAGTTATAACAACAATAGGATGAATATGATGGCTGTCCTCCGTGGAAGTACACTTCTTAACAAAGGCAGTTTATTATTAAAGGGTAACATTAAATTTACTTATTAATATGCAATTCAATTACAGATTATCTTCTAGAGCAATACATAAGCAAGTAGGCCTTCCTGCTCAATATTTCTCTTTTCTCTCTAAACTTCCCTTAGAAAGTATAAGTTGTAGTATCAACTAGGAGTTTCTATTGTGAGTATCAGTGTCACTAGCTGTCTGATCCTTCCCCGTGGCCAGGAGACACTGCTTCATTCAGAGGTGCCCCATGTTGGGCAGTGTGAGAGGCACTGGTTTTCCTTTGCACTTTTAGGTGTCATCTGGAGTAAAACAGGAGTAAAACAATTTCTTGTCTGACCAGATGAGCTTTTGCTTAAGGACTATGTGTACCTATGGTCTGGGTAAACACTATATTTATTCAGACATGCTTTTTTTTTAAATTAATTCTTGTATAATTAACATACAGTATTATATTAGTTTCAGGTACACAACTGAGTGATGCAACAATTCTATCCATTACTCAGTGCTCATCATGATTAAGTGTACTCTTCATCCCCTTCACCTATTTCACCCATCCTTCCACCCGCCTCCCTTCTGGTAACCAGTTTGTGCTCTATATTTAAGAGTCTGGTTTTTTGGTCTGTCTCTCTTTTTTGTTGTTGTTCGTTTGTTTTGTTTCTTAAATTCCACATATGAGTGAAATCATATGGTATTTGTCTTTCTCTGACCGACTTATTTCAGGTGTATTGTTGTTGCAAATGGCAAGATTTCATTCCTTTTTATGGCTGAGTAATATTCCTGTGTGTGTGTGGTGTGTGTGTGTATATACCACATCTTCTTTATCCATTCATCTGTTGATGGATATTTCCATAATTTGGCTATTGTAAATAATGCTGCAATAAACATGGCAGTGCATGTATCTTTTCAGACATGCTCATTCTTGAACAGATTTCTCATTAGTCTCCACAGAACTGCATTTTGAATCAAGAACTCCAGAGTCCTTGGTGACAACGATGTAATGCTTCCTTTGAAGTCCTCACTCCTCCCTACCCTTCTTAATGAGTTTTCCCTGGTTCTGCCTTCTGACTCTGGGTCTCACTCTCTCCTCAAAGTCTACAGGGGCAAGAGTCCCACTGATTCCTACATCTCTGAGTTGGGTTTCCAGCTCCTACCAGCTCTACTCTCTAAGAAGGTACAAGTAAAGTTTAAATAACCTCTTGGGGACATGACCTCATAAGTTGGGGCTAAAGAAGCTCAAGTTAATTCACAAAATGCCATGTGGAAACAATATTAAAGTCACAATTTTGGGGTTAGGGGAGGGGCGAGAGAAAATATTAGTATAGTCCTTTAATAGCTTGCCATATTAAATCCAAAGTATATTTATTTGAAGAATGCCCAGGAAAATATACAATGCTTGAATTCAGTGTAAATAAGACACTTAATGGGAGAGACTGAAAAGGGCATTTTATATTAGTTTTAAAAATCAATTTCCATTATTAAATAGAAGCTGAAACAAATTGAAAATAGCATAGATCAGGATGTCGTTTTTTTTTTTTTTGCAAAAAAAAATGGTATTGCTACTCATAATTACAAGAAATGGATGACAATATTTTAAATGAGTTAACTTTGGCCCACCATGCTTACTTCATGGTGTGAAGAAAACAGCACTTGAGTGATTTTTTTCCTTAATTTGTTCTAAATTACAGTAAAGTGCTCTGTAAGAAGCAAGTGCTTGTGTTAATTAACTCTAAGTAAAGAAGGTCACTGGTATACATGGGACTCATTTTGTGGTTTTAGTTATGGATTTTCTTCTGCAATTACAATTCTTCATTAGGCATTATAAGCACATGTAGATTTTCAATTTTTTATCTAGCATTTCAGATTTAGGCACATTTGTTGATTTTTCTCTTCAAAATTTAAAATGCAACAACAATAATGGAATTGACTTAAATGGAACATATGGTTCAACATATTTATAAGTATACCTAAAATACTGGCCATTTATATAGACCTGAATATTATTGCTGAATTTTTTTTTTTTTGGTATTTTTAAAAGTTTTAATTCCAGTATAGTTAACATACACTGTTACATTAGTTTCATGTATACAATATAGTGATTCAGCAATTCTATCCATTACTCAGTGCTCATCATTATAAGTGTACTCTTAATCCCATTCACCTTTTTCACCCATACCCCACCTACCTCCCCTCTGGTAACCATTTGTTCTCTAGAGTTAAGCATCTGTTTTTTTGATTTGTTTCTTTTCTCTTTTTTTATTTGTTTCTTAAATTCTACATGAGTGAAATCATATGTATTTCTCTGATTTATTTCACTTAGCATTGTACTCTCCAGATCCATCCATGTTGTTGCAAATGGTAAGATGTCATTCTTTTTTATGGCTGAGTAATATTCCAGAGTGCATATATACCACATCTTCTTTATGCATTCATCTACTGATGGACACTTAGGCTGTTTCCATAGTTTGGTTATTGTAAATAATGTTACAATAAACATAGAGGTTATAGCTGAATTTTTTTTAAACCACATACACTATTGTACTTCAAGTTTTGCAACATAAAGAATTAACAAATCTGAGTTTTCAGTCATTTTACATTGAATTGTAAACATCAGATAGAAAATTCTAAATGCTGTAAATTCTTGTAAATGATTCAAGATACCCTAAGTTTTGTCAGGCTTTTGAGAACCTTAAACCGCTAAGTCAATATTTTTAAAATAGATATTAATTTTAAATGTTTATTTCTAATGTTCAGTTATAAAAGCTTTAGTTTTGGGATGCCTGGGTGACTCAGTCGGTTAAGCATCTGCCTTCAGCTCAGGTCATGATCCCGGAGTCCTGGGATCGAGCCCCACATCGGACTCCCTGCTCAGCAGGGAGTCTGCTTCTCCCTTTGCCCTTCACCCCACTCATGCTCTCTTTCTCACTCTCACTCTCTCTCAAATAAATAAATAAAATCTTAAAAAAAAAGGCTTTAGTTTTTTTTAGTGTAAGCCATGATTTTTATGCCTATGAATTATAAGAGAGCCATAGTATGTATTATTTTATTCATATAACACATGTTATATAGATTTTTAAGTTGAAATTGTTTACAGAATTTAATATTTGAATGCTGTGGTATGATGAGCACTGCATACTTACTTGCCTCCTCCAAACCACTGCTCTAATAACTTGAAATCACTATAAACAAAATGGCTTTGAATGGATTTAGGCACAGTATAAAGGTAGTAATGTCTATCATTCTTGGGACTGTCTTTTTTCTGAGGATTCCGAGGTTAGCTACATGACACTTGGGTCTGCCTTTTCTTCATTGACACCCCAAACTGAAAACTTTTTTCCTACCTCAAAAAGATATCAAAGAAAGCTGTTTTATCTAAAATTTTCTATTTAATAGGCATCATTCTCCATGTTAAGCCTCCTTCTCTATCTAACAGAATTAATCAGTGTCCTTTTATTTTTTTTGATTCTGTTCCTCCTGTTATTATTTGTACCACATTGTTTTGCACTTATTATTTACATATTCCTCTGCCCCTGAGGCCCTGTGAGAACAGAGACAATTTTATTCTTATTTCCAGCACCAGAACCTTCTCTGGGCCATAGTAGGCTCTCAATAAACGTTTAATGATCAGAACTGCTCATCAATATCTTGAAGTACTGCCCATATATACAATAGTGCTTACTAAGATATGTCTAAGTATGTTGGATTGGCCATTTTAGGTTTTTAATTTTTTAGATCCAACCTCTAAAGGGCCGGATGGCAAGTGTCATAGACTTTGTGGGCTATTTTGTCTGTGTCACAACCACTGAGCTCTGCCGTTGCAGCCTGGAAATGGTCAGATACAGTGTGAAAATGAAGGAGGATGGCTGTTTTAATAACTTTGTTTACAAAAACAGGCAGCAGGCTGGATTTGGCCTTGCCAATCTCTGCTCTCAATCACTGTTTTGAGGAGTGGAGGAAGAGGGAATGGAGATGCCAACCATGCATTGTAATAATTACTACAGTCCAAGTGTCTTATAAATGTTGGCAATGAGAATTACGATGGACATAACATTTTTGAAATATCTGCCATTAAGACAAAGCCATGAAGTTGTAGTGGATAAGCAGGAGTAAAAGAATGAGAAGCCCTGACAAGACTGGGATAAAGGAAGAGTGTGGAGAAAAGAGAGCAAAAAAAAGTAAATGTGGCTGACAGCAAGATGTATGTTGGTCCAAAACCTCCAGTAGGAGTGCTTTTAGGCAGATTGAAGAAAAGATGAATCTGCTTGTTTTTCATTTGGGTCAGGAGAGAAAGAGCATCAAACAGCAGTGGTTCTCAAATGTTTGCATACTTCCTAAAAGAATTTTGAAAACAAGATGTATATCCCTTCGCACATTTCCAAGTTGACATTAAAGTAGGATGCGATTTTCAGCATATTATAGATAATGGCATTGAAAAAAAGTGTCATGTCACTCTGTTAATATATCCAATGGAATTTCATATCATAGCAGATTTTTCACTTTTTTACAAAAGATTTTGTTTATTTAAGATAGAGCGAGAGTAAGTGAGAGAGAGAGAGAGAGAGCACGAGGTGGGGGGAGGAGCAGAGGGAGAAGCAGGCTCCCCCCTGAGCAGGGAGCCTGATGTGGGGCTCGATCCCAGGACTCTGGGATCATGACCTGAGCCAAAGGCAGACTCTTAGCCAACTGAGCCACCCAGGTACCCCAATTTTTCACCTTTTATTTTGAATGATTTTAGGTTTACAGAAAAGTTGCCAATATAATAGAGAATTCCTGTCAGCTTGCTCTATTGGTACATTTCACATAACCATCATCAAAACTAAGAAACGAGGGGCACCTGGGTTAAGGGACCTCAGTTAAGCGGCTCCCTGCTCCCTGCTTCTCCCTCTCCCTCTGCCCCACTCCCTGCTAGTGTGCACGTGCTCTCTCTCACTCTCTCTCAAATAAATAAAAACCTTTTAAAAAATTAAAGAAAACTAAGAAATGAATATTAGTATGATACTTTATTAACAAACTATAAATTTCATTCTATTTTCACATTTTTCCATGGTGTGCATTTTCTTTTCTGGGATTCAATCCAGGATGCCACCATGCATTTAGTTGTCATGTCTTCTTATTCTCCTCCAATCTATGACATTTCCTCAATCTTTCCTTTTATGACCTGGGTGCTTTGGAAGTGGTCAGCTGTTTTGTAGAAGTTCCTCAATTTGGATTTGTCTGGTGTTTTCTATTATTAAATTAAGATTATGCCTTACTGAAGAGGATACCAAAGAAGTCATGTGCTCTTCTGAGGGCATCATGCTAGGGATTACATGATGCTGATGTGGCTGATTACTGCTTATATTAGCCTTGATTACTTGAATAAAGCGGTTTAATTACTGTAAGGTTAGTACTTTCCCATTATAATTAGTTACTGTCTTGGGGGTGATACTTTAAGGCTATGCAAATTTCCTGTTTCTCTTCAAACGGTCACCCACTAATTTTAGCACCCACTGGTAGATCTTGCCTATATAAATTATTACCGTTGTGTTTTCCTAATGGTGATTTTTGTTTCTCTCATTCTTTCTACACTTACTGTAATTCTTCTGTGGAAAAGAACTGTTGTTTCTCCTCAGTTTATTTATTCATTCATTCAGTTGCTTGTTTTTTTTTTATCAATATGGACTTATACATATTTATTCTATGGGTTATAATCCAATACTATCAATATTTTTTTTTCTCAAATTGTTCCAATGTTGGCCATTGGGAGCTCCATCAGGTTAGTTCCTATGTTCTTTGGTCATGACCTCATATTTTTGTGAGCAATTTTTTACTTTCCGGGGCCACAAGATAATCCACTTTCATCTTGCATTTTTCCTGCCCCAGACCTGGAATCAGCCACTTCTCCAGGGCATCCTAGTTCCTTTGATTGGAGATACATTGACAATTTGAATTCCATCATAATCTATTTAAAAATAGAAATACACATAAACAAGCTCTTGGCAGTCAGAGATTTTGCTTTGTTTTTCTCCTTAGTCTTGTATTTCCATTCCAGTCCACCCATAGAATTTTATTCTAATGTAATATATTTTTAATCTTGAAAATATTTTATTCATCACCTCGTCATGTTGGCCTACAGTAAAAAATATGTATGTAAATTAAAATTATTTTAAAAATTCTCTGTGAACATAGGCCCTAGGTGTTATACATTTTCTTCTATATTGAACTGTCACTTTAATTTTTATTAGTACACAATTGATCAGAACAACATAAATATATTACAACAGTTAATAAATAATTAGTATATATCAAACTAAAATGTTATAGGTAATGTATCTCTTAATGAAATGGACGTATCACAGATAAAATTAATTAATTTCAAATTGCCAGAATGAGTCAGGATTTAGCATGAATTCTACTATTATTATACTCAGCCATACGTGCTGAGAAACTCTGGTAGAGATTGCTGGTGCTCATTGTAGTTGGTTATCCTCTCCTTCCTGAGCACACTGGGAGAGCTCTCAGACTTTCTTGCATTTAGGTTGGACCATGTGACTAGTCTGGCCAATGATTTGTGAGTGGAAGTGCCACTTAAGGATGCAGAAACTTAAGAGTTCTCTACTCCTTTTTCCTGCCATAGTATCACATATTCCCGAGGTAGGGACATGGAGCCTGGATCTATGAGTTATTGCTTGGATGTGAACTTCCCTGGAGAACCAATGGAACCATAGCAGGCTTTGCATGACCAAAAAAATAATTTTTGAGTTTTGTTTTGAACCATTAACATTTGAAGATTTTTTTTGTTTTCACAGCATGCCCTAACCTATCCTGACCAAAATAAAAACTTTCTTCATATAAATAAGTAGATGGGAATGAAAGGGGATTTGTTATAGCAATATAATTTCATTATTTGAATTATTTTCTCATTTGTGCCCAAAGTCACAGTGATCCTACAATAAAAATCACTTTTCGTCATCTGTCAACTGATAATTTGATTATGTCCTTCTTGAGTTTTGCTTAAAGCAAAGAACTGGAAACAGTCAAGTTGCAAAAGGATTTGTTACCCAGTCATTAGAATGATTCACTTTGTCAGTTTCCTAGAAGTAAAATTAACAGGCTTTACTAAGACTTTTCAAATGACTATTAATTATGCTCTTTCACTCATAGGCACCCCTTGTTTTATCTGATATACCAAGTAAGGTTGGGGAAATGATATTGTTAATGTCATTATAGTTTTGTCAATACTATTTTTCTATTAAAATGTCTTTATCTTAATAAGTGCTTTAATCATGACACTAGAGTTGTTAATTTAGTTTATTCAGGTAATGAAAAATATTCGTCATAAAACTTAATAGGTAAGGCCAATCTTCGTTGTCAAATCCCTGAGCCAAATAAGACAAATAAACATTCAGAAAAAAATCTGATTCCGTTTTTCAGTTCAATGAGCATGTTAAGATTCACCTTCACTTAGAAATCTAAGACAGATAAAGCACAGGGCTTTGTCATAAGCTTTTCATCAGGATAAGGTAAGATGTCAGGTTCTTTTTTTTTTTTAAGACTTTATTTATTTATTTGACAGAGAGACACAGCAAGAGAGGGAACACAAGCAGGGGGAGTGGGAGAGGGAGAAGCAGGGAGCCCGATGAGGGGCTCGATCCCAGGACCCAGGGATCATGACCTGAGCTGAAGGTAGACGCTTAACGACTGAGCCACCCAGGCGCCCCAAGATGTCAGGTTCTTATCAGTATCTACACTCCCTTTGCTTTCACCAGAAATTTCCCCAGAAATACCTTCTCTGGCAATAGTTAGGGGCTGCATGAGATAGTCTTAAACAAAAGTAGTAGTTATCATTTCTCTTGTTACTCTGTATAACGTATATTAACTTAGAATATCCGAACATGGAAATTTCTCACTCATCACTTCATCCTTTCATCAAAAAATGTATAAACACAGGGAAAGACATGAGGCTCTACACTGGTTTTAGAATTCCTTTATTAAAAGAAGCTTCACTGACATCACGACTTTGAATTTTTTCTCTTTGTTTGGTGCCATGAAGGATTTTCCCAAGATAAAGCATCATAACAAGATTTGGGGTGAAAGCCATGGTTTGTTTGTTTGTTTGTTTTGTTTTGTTTTGTTTTGAGGTAGAGATAGGCATTTGTACAAGAGAGGTGGAAAAGAAGAACCAGCATGACACTATGCTCTCACATGTGTTCTCATGCAAGTTAATTCTAAGAAAGAATATATATGAAGGTTAAAGATTCTGGAAACTGAGCTCCTTAAAAATATCCATGCCCCTCTGTTCCTTGGAATTCTTTATGTACCTTCAGGGTATGTGTCCTTAGTATGAAGACTGTTAACTTCAAGAATGTATTTCAATAGTCCATGAAAGCTACATACTTAATCAACGATAGGTCCTAAGTTAGCTTCTGTCAGGTAGAGGTAGGAGACCCATTGGAGGACTCCAAGGCCCTCTAAACTGGAGACTCTCCTATATAGGAGATGCCTGGACCCATGAATGCAAAGTCCTGCAAAACCACTGTCGATGAGAAATAAACCTTTGCTGTGTTCAGCCACTGCGATTTTGGGATTGTTTGCTACAGCACTTAGCCTCCCCTAATAGAGTAACTGATGTGCTAGATAGGTCTCACTACTGCAGAGATGAAGTGGCCTTGTATAACTGCAGTGTTCAGGTAGAGAATTGGATGGGAGTCACAGCCAATATACTGAGGATAAGGCAGTGCCAGGGAGAGCCAGAATGGAGCCAAATCAAAGAGAATAGACTACAGGTTGCACCAACTACAGGCTTCATATCTGATGCCAGCTAAGTTCCCAGGAGTGGGGCCAGACAACCACCCTCAGTGGACACAGATAACACATATTTATAGTCACTTATCACCTTCTCCCCCCAGTACTACAACAACACAAGTTTTCATATATCCAATACCATTCTGAGGAGGAAAAGGAAACTCCTAAAGACTGTTTATCTAAAGAGATCACCTAATCCACCCTTGATAGGAAGGGGACTTTCAATTGAAGAAGCATTTAAACTAAAAGAGGACTGTTGGAATTGGAAGAGCCCAAGATATATTTAATTGTAAAATCCAAGATTTTCCATTATCCAGAGTCATGGATAATAATTGATATATATATATATTTTTGGAGAGGGGCACATCAATTATGTGTGAATGAGTTTGTGACCCTGATGCTTTTTTGTTTTTCATGCTATAGCTATGAAATCTAGTTCAGATTAAAAATAGATGTGCAAAAAGTTTTTTAAAGTGCACATCTATAAATAAAACATAATATTTCAGTACTTTCTATTTCTGAAATTTCAGTAATGGGAAAGAGTGCATGATCTTGTCCATGGGGACAGATTCTCCAGAAATGTAGCTCAATACTAAATAGCAAAGTACAGAGCATTGACAAACAGAGCAATTTCTTTCTGCAAAACCACTTTATTAATGACATACTTTGTCAAATTGCTATGTGTGACTATTCCACTTCAATATACCTTGACTAGAAGGATAATTGATTAGCAGTTTTTACCAAGCCCACTGAAAAGAATAGAACTTTAATTTCACTTGACAGATTGTTAAATCAGGCTTTTATACCACCTGGTTAGTTCAAGGCAATTATTCTTGTGACTTCTAAATAGACAACTGCTACATAATAGAATATCTTTTAAAAAATGAAGTCTCAAAACTTAAAAAAAAATTATGGAAGTAGATCTTCCTAGTGTGTAAGCTACACACCAGTAGCAAAGAGCCACTTTTGGAAGCTGTATTAACTGTTTCAGGCCACGAGGACTCCACTCTTAGGGTATATTCATCAAATTCTATTTCTAAGTATGATGGCTTTTCACTTAGAGATTCACTCATCCTTTCTCCCAGAGTTCCACCTTGTGACTAGTGGCCACTAGTTTTCAGGGCAGCAGGATGTAATAATTAAAACGCACACTCTGGGGAGGCCTTGAGATTCCCCCAGTTCTTCTCTATCACAAGACCTTACTTAATTTTCATAACCACCTGGTATTTTCTACTTATGAATTTCTTTACTGGATTTCTCTCACTTTTCTCTCATTGGAAAATAAGTGACATAAAAACAAGTTCTCATTAATTTGCTCACCCCAATCCATCCAGTTTCTAGAATGGCACGTGGTTTTTCATAGGAATGCAGGGAATAGTTATGGAATGCGTAAACTTTAAAATGTTGATTCTGAAGTCACTTTTCCATAATGAGAAATTTGTGAAGGAAAGTCAAATCTGTGATATTCAATTTGTGGACAGTATCATGCTATTAATCATTATTTACCAACAGCATTAACTAGTCCAACACAAACAGAGATGGTTCTTAAGAACCATAGTTTACTAAATAGAATACCCCACATAAACCTGTTTATATAGCAAAGGTATCTAGATTATAATTGGAGAGTCATTTATTTAGTACTTCTCAATATATCTTCTAGTGTGGTTCTAATGGTACTGTAATTCATATCTTCATTTTTCCCCCTTTACATTTAAATTATATGTTGTATTTTTTAGTTGTTAGGAGAGTTATATATTACTTTATACCTTTAGTTTTAATAAAGGCCATGAGTTTTAACAATAGCAAAACTTCAATAAATTCCTTTAAGCTTATCTATATTTTAAAATAACAAACAGTCATCATTTAGTAAATGAAGGTTTTAGGCCACATTATGTAGTTGCTTATGCAAGTGTGCTGCTAACCAAGATCTTCCCTATTTAAAGACAGGTAATTTTTCTTCTTTAGTTTGAGAAGTCAGAACTAATAAAAACAAATATCACCCTAAATATTAGTTTAGAGCCCAGAATGTGTGAGTTTTAAGCTTAGAAATTTGTTTTCTAAACCCCGATGTTAAAATGATTGAATTAGAAAACAAACAAGAAACCTCTCAGAAACCTTTAACTTTTCATCTTGTATACAAGCATAGAGTTTTAAAATTTGTTTTGCTTCCTCTCTTTTTTAATGGAATGAGTGTGAGTAAATGTCTGAACAGATATCAGATTGGTTTGAAAATTCTTTTTAAATTTCAGTAGAAACATATTAATACAAAACCTGTTATTCACATTGGTTCAAGAGTCTTCAATAGGGAGTTATTTTTAATAGTTCTTGTTTTCTGACTAGTAACCATTGTATAATTTCCCCATTTTAAGAATAGATCACAGTTTGGGGAAATGAATAAATCAATACCCATCTGATTTGGTTACAGTTCAAAACCAGTAATCAGTTTAAGAATAATTAAAATAGTGACACAATTCACATTATAGTGGCATCTGGTATGTAAAGGAAAATGCAAGGGAGACTCCTCTTAAGTCTTTACTTATCGTTAGGGCTGTAGCGTTCTCTGAATTCATTGTTGCTGGTCATTCTTCTCAAGGTCACAAATGAGAATATTTTCTTCCAAATGTACTGTACTGAAGTTGGCTGTAGGGTAGTAAGGATTCCTAAACTGTGCAAGTCTCCTGAAGATACCTCTGTTGTGCTTGTATATGCAGAAGGAAAGTGTGAAAAGTGCCAGAATTACTGTCAGTGTCAATGCTACTGCAAGAGGTACAATACTGTGACTTGGTCCTGAAAAAAGATGCAGAAAGGAGAAGTTCAATGACAATGAGTTAAGATAGATACTGTCACATAGTTACTTTCTATATTATTATTTCTAAGAGAAATCAAAATGTTCTGTACTGTTCAAACCTACCTTTTCCTGAGTGCTCCTTTACTGGGTGAATATCTAAAACCAAATACAAAAAAAAAAAAAAAACTGAGATGAAAATTTTCTTTTAATTCGATTATGTTATTATTTATAGCAGGGCTCAACAAACTATGGCTCATGGATCAGATCTGGTGCCTGTTTTTATAAATAATGTTTTACTGGAACTCAGCCACACTCATCCGTTTATGTATCGTCTGTGGCTGCTTTTATGCTACAATGACAATGTGACAGAGACTATATGGCCCCCAGAGCCTAAAATATTTACTGTCTGGCCCTTTACAAGAAAATTTTGCTGACCCCTGGTTTATTGTAATCATTATCATTGCTCACAAACACATATGCTGTTTTTTTTTTTAAGCTGAAAAAGTTCCATCTAGTCTCAGCACTGTGCTGCAATAGAAATACAAATAAAATATAGTCCCTGCCTGCAAGGAACTAAGTTTTGTTAAGCTCTGAGATGGAGTTTGTCCAGCAATGACAATCTCTTTACCTCCACGCAAGGATTTTAAAATCAGCACCTTCTCACCTTTGCAATCTCAAGAATCTCAGGAAATGAATAACAGCTCCCCCATTCAAAAAATTGGAGGGTTCTGTTTGAGGACTTTCTACTGTAGAAATGTATCTCTTTCAAGTAGGCTCTATCTCTAAATTTGAGCTCTGCTATTTTTAATCTAGGTAAAGATCCAGAGAAATATGTAGAGAATGACTCAGAGGAAGATCAGTAAAGGGATTGCGAGTGGAGAGAGTGCCTTGGTGCAATACTTATGCCCATTCACTCTTACACACTTAAAAGAGATTTAAAAGAAACACTGTCACCAACAGCAAAACCACATTAACAGAACTTGTTTTTGCAACTTAAAAATAATACTGCATACTTTTTCATAATACTATTGAAAACATATATTATGTGTGTGTGAAGATACTTTTTAAAGAAAGACTGTTAAAAGAATATTTATTCTCTGGATGCATGCAGAGGGCAGATATAGAAGGAGCACATAGAGTCAGAATATTTGGAGCATGGTCCTTGATGTAGCCCCAGTTTGGACAAGTGCTTTTCTCATCTGTAAAATGGGAATATTGTATCTGCTCCATTGCCTTAGGAAGTTGCTGTGAGGGATGAAAGAGGTGTCCTCTATATTACAGGAAGCTTTAAAGTCCTGTACAGACACGAGGTATTTCTGATCTGTTCTTGAAATTGAATGTTATTGATCACTTGGGCACACTACTTATTAGGCTTAGTCATGTTTTCCACAAGAGTTGCTATCCACACTACTGGGCTTAACCGTTGGTGCAGACACCTACCAGTTTTTTCTCCTTCATTCCCACCCAGTGTCTAATCAGATCACCAAAGCCTGATGATTCTCTTTTCCCACTTCTACTCTTCCTCGTGTTTCCAGTTCTATCATTCAAATTACAACTGCCTCCCTTTACATCTGGATGAGTGTGATTTCACAGCAGGTGTCTACAGAGCACCTACCAGTTCCCTGTCTTCTTCACCATGAAGTTCAGCTCTTGAGTCTGGTACTCTCTGCGAATGGATCCTACATTACTGTCCAGTTTTATTCCCATCACTACCTAATGTGAGCCCTTCACTCTAATATAAGCTTATTCTCAATTGCTGCCTTTAGTCATACTGGGACTTTTGTTTAATATGGCTTCCCTTCTCTATTCTCTTTATCTTTTGGGATTCCAAAACCTTATCTCTTCTCAGAAACCTTCACCAGCAGCCGAGGCCACACCAATTCCTCCTTCTCTGCAATACTGGCATCTAGAAATGTTGTGATTATTATTAAAAACACATTTCTACTGTTAATGATCATTGTTAACATCCTATCTTAGAAATCTCTGTATTGTTTGCAATTGACTACAATTTTCTGGCTTAGATTTCTAAAATTATTATTTCTTTTTATCACCACAAACTATGTAGCTGAAGGTAAAGTTAAACTTTTATAATATATTATGGCTAGCAACAGAGAATCACATCTACTTATCCACAGCAAGAATATCTAGGCCTAGATTATATTTTCTGGGACCGAAGATGAATCTTAAAATTTCTGAGCAGCAGTTGCCAGAATAAGGGTTGCTGGTTCATATTACTAGTTCTATTTTTTTGAGGTTAAACTGCTTTTTTGCCCATTAACGGCTAGGGTGACACTGGAAAGTCATAGTCTTTATAATGATTTTTTTTTTCTTCATATTAGAGAAAGAAGGAGCTGAAATGTCCTCTGACTTACTTGATGTCGAATAAGATGATAATGTTAGAATCTATCTGAATACTCCCCGAATACTTGGATTTTCAAAGCTTTAAATGCTAAAGAGGTGGGTCAACATTAGTCAGGGTAGCATCAAAATGAAGAATTACCCTCTGGCTTTACCCACCTGCTCCCATTTTGCATATAAATCCTTTTTTTTCTTGACATGGGGATAACTGCCATACTCCTTCGGGGATCCTCAGGGCAATACATAGATGGGGTTTGACATGATCCATCTCTGGCTTCCGAATGCCCCAGTTTGACTGGTCTGTGGGAGTTCCATCAAACCACTTTGTGGTTTCATCTGTGGAAAAATTGCTGACTTACTATGAATTATATGTACAATTATCAAATATACTAAGACTGGAGTGAACCATAAAAAGCAGCTCCTCAATTTAATGAGACTGTCTCCTTATCTGATGCATGCAACTCAGTAGGTACAGTCATGAACTCAACATCAAAAGGTAGGTATTAGTAAAGTTGCCTTGTGAATAGCTCTCTCCATTTGTTTTAGATATACTGTTCTAATTTAGTTCATTTAGAATATCATCTTTCTTAAGGTAACAGTGTGAATTTTGAAATATTCCCTATCATTATAGTCAATTTAAAGAAATCATTTTAAGTCCTAACATCTATATCATTGCAAAATAGCTCATTTTCTAACATAATTTTACAGTGAATTTCTTTAAAAAGCAATCCACAGGTGTACTAAGGGGTGGGGGCAATGATAGAGTCCATCCATGTGTAAGCAATAATGGGGGTACATTGTCTGAAAGGATTTAAGACCAACAATAAAAGTAACTAAAAGTTGGTCATCTTTTTATTGTCACAATGAACTAGAAATTCTAAACAATGTCTGTGATTGAAACACTCCCCCTTATCAGAGTGGACCCACCCTCCACCTTGGTATACCACTGTAATAAGTTCTCCATACCAATTAAGATAATTTTCTTTATAAGTACTTTCAACAACCATCAGTTACATAGAGAGAAGAATGCCATGCTCTCATTTGATCACAAACCCTGGTTTTTATGAGAAGCAAATAATTTTAATAGCACAATTTATCCCTGAAACTATCCCTGAAATCTGTTGTGCTTTTATAACATTGAGGAATAATCTGGGTATTTTCAAATAAATAGGGTTTTGTTGTCTATGACTAAGTCTGTGAACACAAGTTTCCATCCAAGAATCTTCATGATGTGAGGGTAAGTATAAGATAAACTTGTTGTTTGCTTGTTTTCATTTTTGGTATTGTAGGATTATTTAAAGGGACACAAGGGTATAGAAAAGGGTTAGCAATATTGTCTTTGGAAGAAATGGCTTTAGGATTCATGCTATTTTTTCACAGCAAATGTATCCAAGAAGAGCTTTCTGGTTTGCAGATGCCATTTTCTTTTTTTTTTTTTTAAAGATTTTATTTATTTATTTGACAGAGAGAGACACAGCGAGAGAGGGAACACAAGTAGGGGGAGTGGGAGAGGGAGAAGCAGGCTTCCTGCAGAGCAGGGAGCCCGATGCGGGGCTCGATCCCAGGACCCTGGGATCATGACCTGAGCCGAAGGCAGACGCTTAACCGACTGAGCCACCCAGGCGCCCCTGCAGATGCCATTTTCATCAACCTTGACCACCATGTATTTATTTATGCCCTCTCCTCTTCTCTACCCAAATCACTTACTGTCACCATCAAACTGAGCATTCAACCAAACCATCTGGACAGAAGAACCAAAAGCAAAAAGCTCTTCTAGGAGAAATGAATTTTCATCCTCATCCTTGATTGTTAAAAGATTAGATCCTATAAAAGAAATAAGCAGTAAATAAGTATTTGTGTTTATGTGTAATACAATTTAAAAAATGTCTCCTATACCACCATAATTTGTAAAGCTCAGTCTTTGCAGAGTGAAAATTTCTATTGTAAATAAGTGATTTTTGATTAAAAATTATACCACATTTATTAAAAGATACAAGGTTGTACTTAAGAAGTCAAAGCATAGAATATTAATTTTAGGGAACTTTAAAAATTTATAATTCAAATGCATTCAAAAGGAACATTTTCTTGGGAAAGTGTAGTATTCTGAGACATCATCCTAGGCTTTCAAATTCTATCCTGGACATTGAATTTCATAGATAAACCATCCCCAAACAAGCAAATTCAATAGTATTTATCTTTTCAATTTTTTGGTTGCTCCTAAAGTCACTAAATAATCAGACAAATGAAGAAAACCACATTGTTTACTGAAATGTCAAGAAGGAATGCATTGAAAGCATTTTACCATCACAAAAGAATTACCTTCCTTTTTGCAAAATTCATGAGCAGCCTCAAAACTCATACTGTCTAGGACTGTAGAAAAACTGTAGCAATTACTTTTGAATTTTATCCAGGGAATAGAAGTTTCTGAGCACAACTCTGGATGTCCATATGGTTTTGTTTCTACGAACAAAAATCAGTTATGATTTTAGGGTGATGACTGGGTTCATTTATTAAGATAAACATTGCACTAAATTCTATGACAGACTAAGATAAATATGTGTAATGAGATTTTCATGATAATACTCTGAAAGAGTGGGTTTAATAAAAATGATTATAAACCAAGACTGGTTTGTAGCATTTCTGGCAAAAATAATCTTTACCTACACATAACAGTGTGTATTAATGCATAGCTTCTTAGGCTTAGTTTGGGTGCTGCCTGGGTGCTGCTGTCTTTCATGTTTATAATTGGTATCCTAAAGGTTGGAAAAACTGGGGGATGTGATTCATGGAAATACTGGAAACTGAATGAAGTCAGCAAGAGGCACTTCCAAATGTACAAAATGTGATCTGTGCAGTGCTGAATATTATAGATTTAGAAAATCCTCACCAGCCAATCAACCTATGAGAGAAAAATAATGCATTCAGTAAAGTAACATAGCATAACAAAACATAATACATAACTAAGGGACATTTCAGGTGGACTTTGCTTTAGAGGTCAAGCATGAGAGTCAAATCCATGCTGAGATCCTAATTGTGTATGGCTGTGGGCATGTTACCTAACCTCCTCACACTTTGGTTTCTTTATCTATAAAAAGAGAGCTAACAACAATATCTTTCTTACGTGAGAAATTTATTTTTTAAAATTTTTTTCTTCTAAATAATCTCTATGCCCAACATGGGCCTCAAACTCCTGACCCTGAGATTGAGAGTTGCATGCTCTACTGACTGATCCAACCAGTGTGCCCCTACAAAGAAGTTTAAATGAGCTAGTGTCTGACACTTCTTAAACACTCAACAAATACAATGCTATTGAAAAGGGAAGGATAACCTTTATGGTGTTTTAGAAGCAGAATTAGCTTTTCCTTCATACATGCTCTTAATGCAGGTTTCTAGCCTGATCTCCCACCTCTTCTTACTGGTACCCTGCCATGCAGGCAAATATCAACACCAGCTTTGCTTTATACATGTTCAGTCCTTTCTTCCTTCCATGTCTTTGCCCAAACTTTTCTGCTCAGAATGCCTCTCCATGTCCCATCATTGTCTGACTACATCCCATCTATTCTTCAAGGCCAGTCTCCATAGTCATGTCCTTCAAGAAGTCTTTCTACTTATTCTCAAGCGGATATGATGTGTTCTCTTTCCTGCTAACCCGCACAACACTTACTACCTCTTTTCCATCATTTGGTAGCCCTGCCTGGTATAATAGTTATTTGTTTGAACAGCACCTACCAGACCAGAGGCTTCTTGAGGACAGATACTTCTTATTACTCTTACTCATAGCTCCTGCTTAGCACAGTGCCTTGCACACAGTAGGTTCCCAGTATGTATTTATTGAGTTGAATAGAACTGAACCTACCAGTAGGTACATGACAAATTGCTCCTTGAAGAAATGACTCGCAGGCTGTGCTACTCCAGCGCCCACTGGTGTCAGCAAAAACACAGTCACCCAAGATGGATGACTCATCATCTTTCCAAAAAGTGAAGGAAGATTTGGTTCCATCTGACCAGTCAAAATTAAGACCATTCTGTGGAGGGAAATTGAGCCATCATTTCCTTGCTAGGACTGCTAGTGGCATTACCCAATGCTGTTTGAGCAGCCCTTACTTCACACATAGATTTATATTTCCACATCTAGACTTATTTTTTTTTTAAAGATTTTATTTATTTATTTGACAGAGAGAGACACAGAGCGAGAGAGGGAACACAAGCAGGGGGAGTGGAAGAGGGAGAAGCAGGCTTCCCGCAGAGCAGGGAGCCCGATGTGGGCCTCGATCCCAGGACCCTGGGATCATGACCTGAGCCGAAGGCAGACGCTTAACGACTGAGCCACCCAGGCGCCCCTAGACTTATTTTTCAGGGGGCCTAGGACAGCTTGTGAATATGGCCTGACAAAAAGAAATACCTGTCACAATAGTATCTTTTTTAGTTTTTGGGAATCCTTGGTTCCCTGCCACCATAATTTCCCAGTAAGCCATCAGAGTGAAGTTGATCAATATCTTGTTCTTGACACCAAAACAAATTTCAGATTGATCAAAGATTCATACATAAAATTGAAAACGTAAGTGCTAAAGAGAACTTGGCTAAATATTTTATGCTCTTGATGTGGGGAAAATCTTTTCAAGTCTGATACAAAATCCAGAGGCCATAATGCAAAATTGACTACATGACGTTAAAACATTATGTAATGCAAAACTACAATAAACAACCATAAATTGACATTCTCTCACCTATCCCAATGGCAAGGATTAAAATTTTGATAATACCCAGTATTGATAATGATATGAAAAAATGACATGTGATCATAGTTGTTGGCATGTAAATCAGTACGAACTTTTGGTGGGCAATATGGCACTCTTTCTTAAAATTTAAAGTGTGCTTAGCAATTTCACTTCTAGGAATTTATCCAACTTGCACAAAGATGTTTGTATTATTTGTAATTGTGAAAAACTGAGAAGAATCCAGATTTCTATTCAGAGGAGGATGGTATGCTATATCCTTATGTGGTGCTCTCCCAAAGAATGTGTTGGATTTTTATGTGCTGACATGGAAAGCTGTATAAGGCATATTAAACAAAAAGCAAGTTTAAGGACAGCACATGTAGTATGACCTCATTTGTACTTGAAAAACAATATAGATATTCATTCATTATGTGTATATATGTGTATAAGTAGAAAATTTCTAAATGACACACAAGGAACTGTTTACAAGTGATTATCTTTGGGTAGTAGAACCAGAGGTTGGGATAAGAATAGATAGATTTTACTTTTCACTACTTTGAGTATATAATACTTTTACTTAAAAAAAGAGAAAACTAAAAAGGTCTTACTTTCCAAAATACATTTTTAGAGGGAGAGAAAACCCATGTGTTAAATTCCAAGGGGGTACTGAATTAATTAATAATCACATTTCTAGGCAGGAAGCATGATCCATTTTTCTAGGGGATTTCTTAAATGCAACAAATTACTCAAATGCAGGTGCTTGAGTTTAAGAGGTGTTCCATTGCCCACATGAGGCAGTATCCCCAGATACCCAGAAATTTTCAGAGAACCTTTGAAGGACATTAATTCCCAGAAATTAGGCAAGTGGTTGTATACTCTAAAAAGGTATACTTTTAATTTGTAGTCATAGGCTCTTCATAAGGTTGGTCAGTAGTTATTCTATAAACCAATTACTTAAATGTTACCTTTACTATTATTTCTGGGAATTTTTTGGTATTAATTTCAGTTGCCATATCACTAAGGAGGTAGATGTGAAATTTACTTATGCAGGGATGTTCCAAGGGATTTAAGATACCTACATCTGCAGTGAATAGTCCAATCCAGTGGGCATGTCCTAGCCGGTTGAGGATAACAGTGAGGAAGGACTGGTGATACTGATCTGTAATGCTGGCCAATTCTGCTCCATGCATTAGGCAGGTTTTTATTGCTGTATACCAAGTCATATTTGCATTAATTATTTTGTAAGTTCTGTTCCCATATTCCAAGGTATTGGGGACTGGATACATATCAGATGTATTTATGCTGTGTCCAGAGGGATCTAGAACAAGAACAACAAAAATCATTTTTAGCATCTGGTTGAGAAAGAGGGGAGGCAAAGCTTAGTTTGGATCCCTGTCATAATGGTCCATTCTGTGGTTAACATCAGAGTTTTCCACCCCAGAACTATTTCAAAATGAGAATAAATACCTGAAAGCATAGGTGATGCTAAAGAATGAGAACGTTTAGGAAATTTAATGCATGAGTGTCTTTAAAAGTATACACATATAGGGGTACCTGGGTGGCTCAAGCACTAAGCATCTGCCTTCGGCTCAGGTCATGATCTCAGGGTCCTGGGATCAAGCCCCGCATCGGGCTCCTTGCTCAGTGGGAAGCCTGCTTCTCCCTCTCCCACTCCCCCTGCTTGTGTTCCCTCTCTTGCTGTGTCTCTGTCAAATAAATAAATAAAGTCTTTAAAAAAATTAAAATTAAATAAAAATATACACATAGTTAACCATTTCTAGATTTCCTATTTTTTTTACTGTCCCTTTTTAAACTGACCACTTTTTGATGGAACTGATCTCCTTAGGCAGGTTTTATTCCACTCCCTACACCCGGCCTAACACATACTGCTCTGGCAGAACTTAATACTTACTAAGAGAATATTGACATATATTATGTCATCATATACAATGTTGCAGACATAATTTTACAAGTGCATATTCTCAAATACCACCCTTTATTAAATTTGAGATTGCATGATAGTTGCTATCATGTTTAATGTTTACATGTATAAATTCTAAAAATAAGTTTAAAAGTTACATTAATAAACACTTAAAATATACACAGTTCCATAAAGACTTACTATTAATATGTCACCTATCAGAGTCAAGATTTACAAATTAAAAGGCAAGGTTTTCCCAGACATGATCAGTGGTGCTTTCTTTTTCACGAGTGACAGATTATGTGACAGCTAAGCCCGTGTTTTTACACGCAAGATATTTCCTCTTTAGTATGTGCACTTGGCCTTTTTGTTCTATACTATATTATGTACTAGGATAGGCTTATTTTAGGAAACCTAAAACAGAAAAATAAGACAAGAATTTCTGAACTGTCTGATCCAAAGTAGCTGGAATATATCCCTGTTTATTGGTTTTATTACATTTGGGGTTGAAAAGGAGCATGATGAAGTGTAGATAGGTCAGAAGACCTGGGAATCAAGCCCAGTCCTGACTATACAGGGCTAAGTGATGTTGGGAAAATAAGTAATCCCTCCAAACCTCAAATTTTTGTTCTGTAAGAAATGAGTAAGGCCTTCCTTAGAGGGGTGTGGGTAGGATTCAGAGATAACCATATAGGGCACTAATTGGAACTCAGTATTTAGAACATAGTACCTGGAACACAGCAGGTGCTCAGTAAATGTTGGTTCTTTATGCCAAGTAAAAATGGCAAAATGGGAATTTGACTTTTACCTGAAAATGTGACCTCAATATAATAGTAGTTCATATTGCAAAACCAAAGTGAAATTAACCTATTTACCAACCAAATTGTGATGGAGTACACTTTTATACCTGTTTATTCATCACAGCCTATGTACCAATTCTAAGGTTATTTTTTAAAAAAAACCCAGTATAATACCATAGTAGATTTTTAAAATAGTAGATTTTTTAAAATGATAATAATTGGTAAGATTAAGGTAACTGAAATTTTTCATATATGTGACAAAATACCAATTTGACTGTTGCCCCCATTATATATCTGTATTTTCACACATGTGTGAATTCTCCATGTGTGGGGCGCCTGGGTGGCTCAGTTGGTTGGGCGACTGCCTTCGGCTCAGGTCATGATCCTGGAGTCCCTGGATTGAGTCCCGCATCGGGCTCCCTGCTCGACAGGGAGTCTGCTTCTCCCTCTGACCCTCCCCCCTCTCATGTGCTCTCTCTCATTCTCTCTCTCAAATAAATAAATAAAATCTTTAAAAAAAAAAAAAAGAATTCTCCATGTGTAATTGATTCCATCAAACTTCAAAACATAAGTGATTTTGAGCAACATGATTTTGCCACCCATTGACCTAAAAAAGAAAGATCTATTGGAAACCAAATCCCAAATTGGGGCTCTTGACTTTGTCCTTGTCTCCCTGTTATTTAGAAATCTTTATCTTTCAGGCAGTTAGACTTTAGGCTCTAAGTCCAATGTAAGCACATATTTATATGGCAAATAAAGAAGTGGAGCAGAATTTGGACATTTATTGTAGGCTACAAGAATTTGTGTAGTTACATTCTTCTTCCAGACCTGCACTATCCAATATGGTAGCAAATGCACTATTGTGCATTTGAAATGTAGTTTGTCTAAATGGAGATGTGTTGTGAAATACTCTCTGGATTTCAACAACCTACTACAAAAAAAAAAAAGAATGTAAGCGATCTCATTAATATTTTTTATATTGGCTATATGTTGAAACGATAATCTGCTGGATGTATCAGTTTAAATACGTTATTATAATTATAATTTCAAAAAAAGAATTTGTGTAGTTAAATAACATTTTTTGGAAATAATAATAGAAACAGCTATCATTTGTTAATATGCTGGCAACTTGCTAACCATTGTATATACACAGAGTCTGTGAGATAGTAATTATCCCACTTGACAGATGTGGAAATCAAGTAGGTTGTGAACTCCAGTGCTTATACTCTCAACCACAGCCACTTTATACTATGTCTAAAAGAATGTATACATTGTTAGTCCCAAAACTATGAGAACTCGAATATGTTATTTACTTTTTCTAAGCCTCAAGTTTCTTATCTGTTACATGGGGAGACTTTTACCTACTTATCCTAGCATTGTTGGGAGCCTTTCACGCCTTAATGCTTCTGAAGCCAAGACACAGTGCCAGGTATATCGTAAGTGTGTAAGTACATGGTATATTGATATTTCTTTCCCTACAAAACTCTACTCTTCTCATAATACTCTTGCTATAACTGACTGGGTATCTTCTTTCAGTTCCTGACTATTATTATGTTTAAGTGATAACTGTGAATTAGGAAATGGGGCTTCCCTGGAATTGCTTTTCTGGGGATGATACTTAGTGCATTAAAGAGTTCACATGCATGCAACACTAAGAAGTATAATTAATATTCCAAATAAGTATATATACAACAGCCTGCCCAGAGTTCCACCCAGCTCCAGACACACACTATGGTCTTCCAGAGTAGCATGGTACAGGGAAGCCTTGCACTTGGAGAAAGCATGAGGTATGAGCTATTGTTGTTGTTCTTGCTGTTTTTATTTTTATTATTCAAGGTCACTTACAGTGCATCTGCCCTGATCATCAACATCCCTGACTGTGTGTAATAGTACGGCTTTTGTATTTCACACCAAAAGTCACTGGGGGTTCTGATCATCAGCTCTAGAAATATGCTACATGCCATATTTAGCCACAGAAGGCATTTTTAGGTTTCCAAGAAAGTGGGAAATATTAGTTTGTTTATTTCTCTGATTCTTTTCCAACATTTTCTTAATGTCTTTTTATTACCTGAATATACTCATAAATCCAGAACAAAGCAATTAAGCCATTTAATATGGCCAAAATGGATGCATAAATGTGGTCATCTCTCAAGTGGTCTCTGTAGTCTTTGGAACCCCACTAAAGAGTATAATCCTGGGGTAGTGGAAATTAAATGAGTAAATATATGTAAAACTCAAAAAGTAAGTGCCTGGCACTGTTAATTATGAAAATGACAGTCATACAGAGTGTAAAACAAATATGGAAGAGAAGAGTGGGGCATAGAGATGAAAGGAATAAAAAAGCAAATGTTTCTTACCCTGTATTCTTTCACAAACAAACCCATGACCTTCTTTTCCACAGTCTTCAAAATACCATTTTCCAGTGAAATGAAAATTAGGATTACTTGATAGCAAGGCACAGAGAGTAATATGTTTTTGAACTTCAGTGGTGTTATGACTTGGAATCTTTAAAAAGATACATATTTTTTTTAAAAAATGGTAACATATAGCATTATTATAACACTGACATTTTTATCAAGGACAATTTAAAAAATTCAAACAGTATTATTCCTTTATTTGCATTTAATAAACCTGTTCACAGATCACTTCATAACCTACAAGGTAAATAATTATTATGATAGTAATTACACTAATGGAACACATGAAAATGATATGTAATTACATTATTAAAATTAATATATTAATAACAGACTAATATAAATTTGTGCCTATAAAGTATAACAAGTAAAAAAATACTTTAGTAAGTATCAAATAGGATCTCTTGGTAAAATGATTTCTAAAAAATAAATCTGAAAACTTACGTTTATTACATCAGATGGAGACCAGTTAGAATATGCCACAGGCTTTCCATTTACCCATTTTTCATAATTATCATTTTGTAACCCTATCCACACATTAGTGGTCTGACCAAAAAGATTCATAGTAATGAAAGCTGAAAAACAGGAATACATTATCAAATTTAATACCATATAAACCATTTGGGTAATCATAGAATTCTGTTTATAGTTATGATTTTATTTAAACGACAGCAAAACTTAATTACCAATCAGTTGTAGGAATTGGTTACTTTGTTCTTATTAGGGTAATGCAGTCTCTTTTACTTCTGTTTCAGTTTAAATTGACACACACTAGCTGGCTAAACCTGGGATTTCATCATATTATTAACAAAACTATTTCCAGTGTTCATTCAGTGCCTTTCTAAACAAAAGAGGATTTATCTACTATACTTAAACTGAAGTATACAATTGTCTAAATATCAAATACAAGTATACAGGTAAATCTAAAGGGATCTAAAAATTATACCATGCAATTATAAAAGAATATACCTCAGATTATGTTAGCCATTTTGAAATACAGATCATAAATATGTCCTTATTTTTTCCACTACTACTGGGGAGACAAAAACCTCCAAAAATCAGCAGTTTATAAGCAATGCAATGTACTTTTACAGATGTCATGATATAAGCCTCATAGGTTAAACTGAAAATTTATGTGTCATCAGCAATATAATACTTAAAATGTGGATTTGGAAATATTAGTATTTGGGGGGAACATTATAATAAATATTTGAATAAAAAAGTTATTTTTGCTTGATTGAACATGGAGTACTCTACCTTGCTCCACCTCATTTTCAATGGCGACTAGTGCTCCCCCTTCTTCAACACAGAAATCTTGAGCGGATGTCCAGTTCTTCCAATCACTTGGGTCTTTGGGGATTTTCACCAAAAGGCACTTTTAAAAAAATGTCCAAAAAAAAGCATTCATTTCCATATTTTCCTAAATGAGTTAAAAACCTCCCAAAGACACTGGGGATCAAACTTTAGAATTCTTTATAATTTTCTGAAGCAGAAATGACTCATTTTTTTTTCTTTGAGCTGCTCCAAAGGTATGAAAGTAAAACAGAGGACCGGCTTTTAGGGTAAGTCAATATTTGCATGCATTTGTATCCGGCAGGAACAGAAGCAAGGATGTGCTTTGTTATGCAGGATATCAGAACAATGTCTTCTGCTCAGTGAAAAACAGTATTCCTTTTTAAAAGGAGCCAGCCTGATTGCAAAGGGTATAGAGGTAGATTTAATTTTTTTTTAAATTTGGAGGTAGCAATTAATAGCTTAGTTCAGTTTTATTTACAAATACACTTCCTCCCTTTAAGTGAGAGAGGAATACTAGGGAATCAAACCGCATCAGGTATTTAAATTCACTAATTACTTGAGTTAGCGATGTGGTTTTTAAGTCCACAAGGAAGAGCCAGAGAAGAAAAACATGAGCACAGTTGGAAGGGAAGCAAGGGCAGAACCAAGGAAACCTAGGAAGGAGAAACAGAAGTCTGTGGAATTTGGCAGTGAGAATTGATTGTTACTCATGAGAGAATCATGTCTGTGGCACGGCAGGGTTAGTCATTATGGGGTGAGAAGTGGCACAGTAACTACTGGACAGGTCAGGTAGGGTCAGTGAAATTTAAACATGTTAATAGGGCCAGGTGGAGTCAGGGGAGAGGGAGAGATAGAAAAGACAGGCTATAGGGGATCAGGCAAATTTCCAGAGAAGTCAGGAGAGACTGTATACAAAGGATATTCCATGTGGACTATTCTCTTATCAATGAACACAGGCAAACCCATTCATAGATAGGTTAGATCTCAAGATTTCGCCACCAAGGAAACCCCAGTTACAAGACAATTCTAGGCTAGTGTGGAAGCCTACACTTGAGAGAGCATCCTTCCCCATCCTCCTTTGGAATGACATCTTTCCTCATCCTTTAATTTCTATATTTGTCAGTCCCCCCACCCTTCCCCATCATCATAAACTCCTTAAAAAGCAGAGAGACTTTTCTTTGCTCTTCTCTGACCATCACAACAAAGAAGTTCCCCAGTAAATATTTATGGAACGTAATAAAAGCCAATAGACCCCTAACTAGTTGTCAAATGACATTCTCAAGCATTCTAGATTTAGTCCAGTGGTTCCCAAAGGGGAGCATTCAATAACGTCTGGAGACGTTTTTGGTTGTCATAGCTCAAGGGGGGAGCTTTGCTATCGGTGAGTAGAGTACAGGGATGCTGCTAAACATTCTATAATGCATAGGGCAGTCCCCTCATAACAAAGAATTATCCAGCTCCAAATGTCAATAGTGCCCAGGTAGTTCTTTTCAGAACTTAATCCTGATCATGTCACTCTTTAGTTTAAAACTATTAGGGATTTTCCATAAATAAATAAATAAATAAAACTATTAGGGATTGTCCACTGTTTTTAGGATAAAAACCAGAAACACTGATGTAGCCTGGAGTTACCAACTAACAGAGGAAGTACATTTTCAATTCTTCTGGTCCTCTTTACCTTGTTTGCTTCACAAAGAAATGGAATTGGCTTTAAAGGATTTTAATTTTATAACAACTATTCCTTTATCTATTTCCTTTCATTTTGTCTCTTTTCTCTAATTACAAATTCCAGAGAGTGGCACACACTAATTATTAGGCAGTCTTATCATTTAATGTGAATTCTTCACCTTGTGTTCAGATAGTCACACTAATGAACCATTCATAAATACCAGTGAACCTCATTGGTTTAGTTAGCTCAATAAATCTTTCCAGAAAACACACACACACACACACACACACACACACACCCATCCTACCCTCCTACTCCCCCATCCCCCCACGTTGGCCTCAGCCACGATTTACTAGATTATTTCTTATTCCCACAACTTCATTGTTTCTTAAAAAACCCAAAAACATATTTACTAACACAGTTTGAAATGGTGTCATTAGTAATTAAAGCAAAGCAGTAAGATGAAGTACAGCACTCAATTTTAAATTGTTTATTTACTTACTAATTTGCAAAATGTGATCAAGTTTAATGCATCCCTTATTATTGCTGTGAATTAAGGATATTCTACTGTATTGCAAACAGGTTTTGAATATAAATTCTTTATCTCAAAGTCATTTCCAGTTCAAAATTTGAAAGTGGAATTTATGACCTTTCTCCCAAACTTCGTCCTTTTCCAGTGTTCTTACTGATGTTGACTGGCAAAGTCAGCCATGTATTTATATAAGCCTGAAACCTGGGAGTCTCCTTGCCTTCCCACTCCATCCCCCTTTCAATTACCATTTAGACATACATCCCATTTCTCAGAGTCCTTTCTCGTTCTTCCCATTCCTGCCACCTCACAGCCTTCACTATCTTAGCCCAAACTACTTCTCTCTTCCCTGGACTATTACAGTAACTTCCCAACCACTCTTAAAACCTTCCTCATCCTTGCCTTCCTCCAATCTGTCTTTGCCATTGCAACTTGAATGATTCTTTTCAAAACTCAGTGCTGATCATGTCCTTCTTTCGTTAAAACCCTTGAGGGGTTTCCTATTGTTCTTAGGATAAAAACAGAAACTCTTTTCATCACTTTTCACACTCTAGTTCTCTATGCTTCCTTTAGTTTCTTCAATAAGTCCATTCCCTCTCACCACAGTACTTTAGCACATGCTATACCCGCCCCCCCCCCCCCCCGCTTTTAATGCTTCCTGTCCTTCTGACCACCTCAGTCAAGTTCTCCAGTTAAAAACTTTTGGAGAACTATGTAACTCCCCTTCATCGCATGTGTCACAGTTAGAGTTATACTCCTGATTGGTTTACTAATGTTTGTTCCCCCTCAAGTCTGTAAGCTACAAAAGAGAAGGGATTGTGTTTGTTTTTCCTCACCATCAAATTATCAACATCCAACATAGTTGAATGAATAACGTGTTAATAATGTGAATACTTTTTTTAGAAAAGAGGAGAGTATTTTTTAAAGGAAAAGCTTTGTTGTGCATGAAATCAAATTTTGGCTAATCCTAAACTAGATGTGCAAAGCAGCCATTAGCACTCAATCCAGATCCTTGTATAAAAATGTGTGAGTAGGAGCACCTGGGTGGCTCAGTCAGTTAAGCGTCTGCCTTCAGCTCAGGTCATGATCCTGGAGTCCCAGGATCAAGTCCCGCATCGGGCTCCCAGCTCAGCGGGGAGTCTGCTTTTCCCTCTGCTCTTCCCCCCATGCCCCCGCTCCTGTTCTTTCTCTCTCCCTCGCTTATACTCTCTCTCTCAAATCAATCAATCAGTCAATCTTTAAAAAAATGTGTGAGTAGAAGCGTAAGAGTTAACCTAATACACACACAAGCACATGCACACTTAGAATTTTTTCTGCTTACAGCTCTGCTGTGATAAGTATCTTAGATGACACACTCTTCTAGGGGTAATCCCGGGTCAAAACTCATATATCATCACAGAGAAAATAATTGATGAAACATTAGAAAAGATGCTTAACTTCTGGTAGCTCAGTTTTAAAACTCTTAATGGTGGATAATCAGTCAACCAACTAGGATTTTTTTCTTAGAAAAAAACCCCAAAAAATTAGCCCTAGGAAATTGACAAACAGGAAGCAAAATTTAGTGGGACATACCATACTGATGCTCATTCAGAACTGTGATGTGAATAATATCTGTCATTGCTACCTCCCAGTTTTCCTTCTGTAACTTTGTTAATCAGGGGAGCCATCCCCATGGGGCTCTCCTCCTCTCCGTTTTCAATCCTCTTATTATCAGTTTTTCTAATGATCTGATAAGCCCACTTATTCCAAGGTGTAGATGACAGATGAGACAATCTCAGAAATATTTCCCTTAAAAATATAGAGTCAAAGCAAAGGAGTGAGACTCCAATGGTGGGATTTTAGCCATCTCTATGCACGGGAAGGCGTGGTGGGTGGGGACACTTGGGGACCCTGTAACCTCACTCTGCAAAAGATCACCTTTTTCAGGTAGCCTGCTGTGACTGTATTTATTAGTCAAATCCTCTGGATGATTCAAAGACTAAGTTGTGCAACTGTTGTGTTGCTGGGCAAATATTGGCTGCACAGTTGAATAACTGAGGGAGCTTTTAAAAAACACTGATACGTAGGGGCACTTGGGTGGCTCAGTCGTTGGGCGTCTGCCTTCGGCTTGGGTCATGATCCCAGGGTCCTGGGATCGAGCCCCGCCTCGGGCTCCCTGCTCAGCCGGGAGCCTGCTTCTCCTGCTCCCCCTGCTGTGTTCCCTCTCTAGCTGTCTCTCTCTCTGTGTCAAGTAAATCAATAAAATCTTTAAAAAAAAAAAAGCGAAACTCTGACTAATATGGAAATAATTTGCAAAAAAACAAAAACAAAACACTGATACGTAGATCTGATGCAGATCAATTAAATCAGAATCTTTAGGATGTCCCCTGCACCTTGACATTTTTAAAACGCTCAGGGGTGATTCTAAATATTTGATCAGGGCTGTGAACCACTAATCTAGCTGTTAATTATCAATAAAGATTTTTTTAAACTTTGAGCTACACAAGGGTTTTTAATCCTGCTCCAATCCTGCTTCAGAAAGTCTTTCTCCTCTCATGTATGTGTTTGCGCTTTACTCATGCCCCTTTCTATTCCTTTCAAAGGAGGCATTCATTTGCTCCCTTGCCTGGAGTCTGCTCCACCATCACTGCTACCATGTCTCTATACATAGATACTCAATCTGCTTACGCAGGAGAAAACATGGACTGGAGTTAAGCTGTGCAGATATAAAAGTTTGGGGGGAGGGTAATAACCAAGGCCTGAACCAAAAACAACCTTTGAGAGTTTCTGAGAATTATTTCTCTAATGCCAAGGATTTGATTTGCTGTGAATTTCCTTAAAATGTCCTCCTTTATATATGGGAGAATTTATGATTAGTAACTAAAACAGTTGTGTTCATACTTTGGGGTTGCTCACTGTCTGCAGCAAAAGTGTGATTTTGAGACAAGATAGGTATTCCTTTGTGGCTGTTCCATACAGAACACTCCAGGATTCATCTGTTCTAATAGTTGCAAGGCAGAAAAATTAACTAAAAATAGACCAAGACCTTAATATAAGAGCTAAAACCATAAACTTCTTAGAAGAAACATAAGAAGTAAATTTTTATGACCTTGGGTTTGGCAACCTATTCTTAGATATGGCACCAAAAGCATGAATAACAAAAGAAAAATTAGATAAATTGGACTTCCGTAAAATTAAAGCTTTTGTGCATCAAGGGACATTAGCAAAGGCAACCTATAGAATGGGAGAAAATACTTGCAAAACATGTATCTGATAGGACCTTAATATTTAGAATATATAAAGAACTCCTACAACTCAACAATAAAAAGACAAACAACCCAGGGGCACCTGGGTGGCTCAGTTGGTTGAGGGGCTGCCTTTGGCTCAGGTCATGATCCCAGGGTCCTGGGATCGAGCCCGAGTTGGGGTCCCTGCTCAGTGGGAAGTCCGCTTCTCCCTCTGCCGCCCCCCCGCTTGTGCTCTCTCTCTCTCTCAAATAAATAAATAAAATCTTAAAAAAAAAAGATGTGGAGAAATTGCTAACATACACTGTTGGCAGGCTTTTAAAATGGTTCAGCCATGTGAAAAACAGTTTACTCGTTCCTCAAAAAGTTAAACATAGAATTGCTATATGATGTAGCAATTCCATTCCTGGGCATATACCCCAAAGAAGTGAAAACCAGGGACTCCAGCAGGTAGCTGTATGCCAATGTTCACTGCAGATTTATTCACAATAACCAGAAAGTGGACAATAACCAGAAAGTGGAAACAACCTAAGTCCATCAACAGATGAAAGGAAAAACAAAATGTGGCATGGAATATTATTCAGTCATAAAAAGGGATGAAGTTCTGATACATGCTATAAATGGATAAACTTTGAAAACATTATGCAGGATGAAATAAGCCAGAAACAAAAGGACAAATATTGTATGAATTCACTTATATGAAATATCTAGACAGGCAAATTCACAGAGATAGGAAATAGATTTGAACTCACCATGGGCCGGAGGGATGGGGAATTGGGAGTTATTGCTTAATAGTTACAGAGTTTCTGTTTGGGATGATGATAAGTTTTGGAAATAAAGGGGATGGTTGAACAACATTGTGAATGTAATTAATGCCACTAAATTGTACACTTAAAAATGGTTAAAATGGCATATTTTATTTTAAATATATGTTACCACAGTAGAATAGCTTTAAAAAGAACTAATTGTCAAAGGTTTTAATTCAAGATTTGGTAATACTCAGTGTTCTATTGAATACTTGCTACATTTTTTATATTGAAATGTATAACTGGTAGATTTTATAGTTTGGGAAAATAGGAATCAGACAGAAAATATTAACTATTAAAAATGTATCTCAATACCATAAAATTTTAGAAAACAACTATATTTTAGAAGATATCTCAGAGTGCCACCAGATTGTGTCATGGGGCTATCCTGGTCTGGTAATTCTTAAATTCTTATACAAAATGGCAACTGTAGGAAAGAGACAAGACTACCAGACTCAAGGTCAGAAAACCTGAGGTTGATTCTCAACCTGACACTTATTTGCTGTGAAGTTTCATAAAAAACACACAATGTTACTAGTCTTGGTCTTCTCATATATAAGATGGGATAACAATTCTGTGTATTTAAAAAAATTCAATAAAATAAGATATATATATTAAATCACCCAGCAAAAATTCTTAGCCACAAGGTGGCAGAAACCCAAATGTTCATCAATGGGCGAGTGGAAAAAAATATGGTATATACATATAATGGAATATTATTCAGTCTCCAAAGGGAAGGAAATTCTGACACATGCTCTAACATGGATGAACTTGGGGGACAATTTGCTTAGTGAAATAAAGCAGCCACAAAAGGACAAATAATGTATGACTCCACTTATCTGCAGTATCTGAAATAGTCCCATTAATAGGAACAGAAAGTAGAATGGTGCTTGCCAGGGGTTGGGGGAGGGGAAGTGAAGTGTTATTGCTTATTGGATTTAGGGTTTTGGTTTTACAAGATGAAAAAGATCTGCAGATTCATTGAATAACAATGTAAATATACTTAATAATATTGCACTACACACTTAAAAATGGTTAAGATGGTAAACTCTATATTATGTAAATTTTACCACAATTTAAAAAAATCAATGCCAAATATGTATTAGGTGCTCAACAAATACATGTAAAATCCTAATGGCCCCATATCACAAATTAACAATGAGAAGAGGATCACAAAGAAGAGAAGGCTCTGCCAAATATAACTGAACATACAGATTGAAAACTGGCCGTCCACAGTCAAAGAGCAATTTCATATTAACATATTAAATCATGACACAGTTTGGGTTTTTCCTTTATCAAAGAATGAAACATTTATAATTTGGGATGCATTTTAATTACTTCCACCTAAGGCCTATAAAGTTATTTTATTATAAAACATAAGGAGTGGAGGGAAAGTCTTGGCCTTAATTGGAGGCAGTATCAGAAATAATAAATCTGGTTTACAATATTCCCACTGGCAATTTAAAAAAAAAATTTCAATTCTGCATGGAAGCACCAGCTTCATGAGGCTCAAGATGACATTGACTGAGTTACATTATTAGTGGGTCAATTCACAAGGCAGGCGGAGCTCTGTGCCTGCTTCAGGCAGGGAAGACACAAAAGGAGAAGATGTAGCCTGTACCCTCTGGAGTTGACAGCTCATTTGGGGGCAGGGCCTAGTTACACAGGCTTGCATGCGTCACACCTAATGAAACAGTCACACAGCACAATGAATGACTGTGTCAATAGCAAAAACTAAGTATACAAATGAAGGGTGGTGTCACGGCTGTTTCTTTATTCCTTAGAGGTTTGCCCCTACCTACATTGAAAACTCAAATCTCTTGGAAGTTGTGACCAAAAAAAATTTCAGGTCCCAGTGGACAACTCCTGGTTTTTTAAAGCCACACCCACTGTTTGATTATGTTCTAAAATAAACATCGACAACACAGAAACAAAGGCAACTTTTTGAAAATGAGTTTACCTTATAGTTAAAATATAGCCATCCTCTAGGACATGTTCCATGTTGTTTTGGGGTATCTTTCTCTTTCTCTATGACCCAAATCTTCTTTCGCTTACAGATGCTAGGCATAGAAACTGAACACTCTTCACTAGCCCAGAGTCCTGGAGGAGTAAATGAGTTAGAAATGACCTGAAACAATGCTGACTCCTTGTAGGCATTCTCCATCACATTTTTATGACAGCTAATGGTTTATCATAATTTTTTAAATCTAGAAATTGAACTAAACTGCTAATGGTAGAGTTCTCTGGTAATAAGAACAAACTGAGCAGGGTGCTAAATCGGTAAATCTAATTCAAGAATGAAGAAGTTTTGCAAATGCAAAACAAACAAACAAACTCCAACTAACTAAAATACTACAATTGAAATCACAAAACTGATTAAAGTTCCGAGAATATTTGGTTTGGTTAACAAAAGAATGTAGAGTAATATTTTTCTTTTAAAATACTCAATATAAGGAGAAAAAAATTCTAAAACAATAGATGATCATTTCTAATTTATAATTCTTTAGAAAATATATAATTTTGAAATATTAACTCAGTAACTTCTAAGAAGAAGCACTTTTCAACCTGACCCTTAAAAAAAGAGGCACACATAGACATGCCCGCAAGAAGATACATCCCAAAGTCCTTAGCCTCCTGGAAAATGTATTTTAATTTAGAAGAGCTATATTTTCAGAGTAAAGGTTATAGAATGCATTTCATTAGCATTCAAGTTATAGATCCCCGAATAGGGCAAGGATGCATGTAAATTGCAAAGGCAGTTTCAGTTTTCTAGTGTGAGGGATATAAGCCAAAAAATGTTGGCATTTTGAAGGAAGGGCTGGAACACTATTTTCAATGCAGAGTAGCTGCTAGTCTTCCAGAATCACAAAACAGCCTTTCTGTAGGCTGTTGTGACACCTGCTGGCAAAAGAGAGCTGATTAACAATGTGGGTTTCCCTTTCCTTTCTCTGCAGATGCCCTTACACCAAGGATTGCTTTCTGTGTTTACCCCTCTCCTGATTTGGGGCACAGGTTCCTTGTGAATCTGTTAAGGGTCAGGAACATAATTACCTTTTATAGGATAAAAAGAGTGGGATGGATATGAGTGGACAAATCAACCCAAATAACACTGTACTAATGAATTGAATTAAATTAAAAAACCCATCTTAAAGGTACATGTATTTCTAAATACAGCCTGGAGATAGTTGGTGTTCTATGTCAAGAAGCAGTTAATAAGCCAGGTATTAAAAAAAAAAATACTGAACTCAATGAAAATTTTTCTTAAATGTGAAAGTGGAAGTAAATTCCACGGGGGTTAAAGTTCTGGCCAATTATAACTGAATTATTATGAAGAGATTTTAAAAATGGGCCCATATTGAAATTTTTTAGAGACTAGTATTTGTCAGGCATATTTTTGACCAGTTTCATTGGGTCTATTTCTGGTGCTGTTTTGGTTCATGGGGAATGACTTATCTGGTTGTAATTCATTTTCAAGAACATGAAAGAATGGAATTAACTATAGGAATGGCCATCATCAACACTTAAAACTAATGAAACTCATCACATTCAATTATAAAGCAAGCTAGCCAAACAAAACCCTCTCACTGAACTAATGCAATGAAGACGAGACTTTAAGCCTTCTGAAAATTATCAGTTTGTGTTATAAACTGAAAAATGGATAAATAAAATAACCTGTTATGGATGAAATGAAACCACATCTCTGGCTCTGATTATTCATAGATCTTTCTCTTCCTTTGTCCCAGTTCTGATATATTACTGGTGCTCCATCTCTCCAGCTGTAGGTAAATTAAGAATTTTAGGGTCTTCTTTTATTCTGTTATGTTCAATCTCCAATACCATTCTTGGAGTTCTGGGGTAATTTTTATTAAATTAAAAAGATACTCATGCCTTTGGTTAGAGAAATGAAAATTCATAAGTTAAAGATAATATTTGAAGGCTATTCAACAATTGATCACTAAGATCTAGTCCAATCATTCTGCAAATAAAACCTGTCAAACAAAATAAAATGCAAATTGATCTAGGTCCATACCGAAATTCATCATTGGCTCTTTCGTCTCGAAGTCCAATCCACCAATTTACACCATACTTTGATAGCTATTAAAAAGAAAAAAAGAAAATGTCAGCATTTATTCTACTTGTTTTCCCTTTTCACTATTAAGATTAATGGGGTTGCTGTTAATAGCTTTCTATTCTTCAGTATTTTACCCAATTATCTAAAGAAGAGTACACTAAGGCCTAGCATCTTGAAAGAACCTGAAACTTCATTATTTTAAAATATTCCCTCCTCATTATGAAGGGAAATTGGAATAAAATATTGAAAATCTTTTGTACAACTTTCCCTATGTATTTAAAAGTAAATTTTCTAACTCCCATAATAGGGCTTTAAAGAGTAATATTGTAAAGTAAAATAGGATATGGACTCCTATTTTTTTTACTAAAAATTTAGTGGTTTATTGTCTCAGTGATTTATAGTTCACTGCATATGTTACACTGTTTGAAAAACAGTTCAAGGCACAAAGACATCAATAGTAAAAAGGATTTTGAATTTTTGGCATTAGTCTGATCGTTAAGTTTTTAAACTGAGTATTAGCACCCTTCCCATTTTAATAGAGACACACGATATAGGACAAAGGAATACTATAGAACTTCCGGTGTTTAACAACCAGAAAATTATTTCTATATTTTACTAATTTTGTACCATTATTTATCACACAGATCTCAGTGCAAATAAAGTATAAAATGAAACAGCATGTTCACACATGTGTGCATGCACACACACACATACACTACAGCAGATGTAATACTGGACTTATGACCCAGGAAATTGAAATTCCCTCTTTACCTATAAAAGAGGAAGAAGCAGTAAGGATTTCTCTAAGACCTCTAAATCAATATACTTTATTGTGTGTGTGCTGTGTGTGCGTGAAATGTAACTTAATTTTTAAGCTAAAAACCTGTTAATTTGAAGGCATTGTATATTTAAATTTGCACTTCATTTCTTCTATAAAAATTGGAGAATACACTTTAAGATATGTATTTTTTTTCCCTCATGAATGTTGGGTCATCATACAACAGAACCTAATAGCTCTCTAACATTTTAATTTATAAACAGGTATTTTTATTCCTTGAACAGTGTGGCTGTCTGCCATATCAGCAATTTGAGAATAACGCAAGATGGAACAACTATAATTTGGGATCCCTGAGGGGTTGTTTCATGGACACGTTCTTACATGCTGAATTTAGATTCCCGTTGTCAGGCTTTGAAATGCGTCCATTGGGACTGGCTGTGAACTCAGTGGGAGAACCACAACAATTTCATTCAATCTAAAGAAGTCTCATGTGCAACAATATTGGAAATCATGGCCCGATTGTTCACTGCCCCAATTAAGGACCTCTAAAGAAAAATTATAACTACCACATCTTAAGTGACATATTTATTACCACCTCAATTATAGCATGGTGATCCTCCACATGGCACATCACAACCTGTTGTGATATGGAATAGAACTGCAAGCTAGAAGGACAAGCTAGAAGATATCCAGGGTGAAAAAAATCCATGGTGAAAAATAGGTGTTGTAAATTTTAGCTTAGGTATCAAATCACAAAAATAGAAGACTTATTAATGTTATTTCATATAAAGAAATGTAATATGACCATAGATTTCATAACATCAACTATGTTTTGTTATAGACATTATAGATAGCATCATATGGGAAGATACTTATAAAAAAAATAATACAGCAACAGCCAACATAATCTATGAAGTAATTGATTTATGAAGTAATATAAGGAAGAGTAACCTGTCATGTCTTTAAATGTTTCCATCAAAAATATCAAAACCAGGTTACTTTAAGGGTTTAAAACACTGTATTTTGGAGGATGACTAATAGATTTGATATATTTTTATTAGAAGTATTTAGACATGAAATTTTTTTAAGATTTTATTTATTTGAGAGAGAGTATGAAAGAAAGAGCACAAGCAGGGGGAGCTGCAGAGGGAGAGAGAGAAGTAGGCTCCCCGCTGAGCAGAGAGCTCGATGCAGGGCTCAATCCCAGGACCCTGGGATCATGACCTGAGCTGAACGCAGACACTTAAGCGACTGAGCCACTCAGGCGCCCCTAGACATGAAATTAAAAATAAGAGTAAATTGCAATTTTGAAATGCAAATATTACACAACACAGCATAAAAATGTTAGTGGATTAATTGACTAGTAGTTCATGTTAAACAACTCCTAAAGTGCTTATGGCTTTTTACTTTTTTGGCATTAATCTAAGCAACAAGATGGCTCAAAAAAGAAGTACTCAAAAATTCACTCTCATCATGCCTGTGGTATTCTGTTACTCAAAGAGAAAATACTGACTAACCACTTTTCCAAGATAGAAACATTTTGTTAAAAAAAAATCTGCTTCAGATTTAAAAAATTGCATCCAGCTTTCTTTTTCAATAGTTCTTTCACTTTCCAACTAAATGTTATTTTTGTTTTTCACATTTCTAAGTTACTACTCTTTATAGGGAAACTATACAACACATATGTAATATTAAAAATGTTTAATTAGAGGCGCCTGGGTGGCTCAGTCAAGGTTAAGCATCTGCCTTTGGCTCAGGTCATAATCCCAGGATCCTAGGATCGAACCCCACGTGGGGCTCCCTGCTCAGTGGAGTCTGCTTCTCCTTCTCCTCCCCCCTCATGCTCTCTGTCGCTTTCTCTGTCTCTTTCTCTCAAATAACTAAATAAAATCTTTTAAAAAATATTTAATTACTATCCTGATTCTTCCTGCACTTATAGAATGAGTATGCCACAAAAGTGGGTGGTATGATCTCTACATGTTTAGTTCCTCATCCTGGAATAAAATCACTCTGGATAGACTCATTCTAGTACAACATTCATAGATACGGAATTTCTTACTCATGAAGTGTAAATGGGCACCATAAATATCACTCCTACCACCACCAAAAAGTGCCTAACACAGCCATAGATTATGCGATAAAAAGAACTGCTTTGAGAACTTATAGCTTTCTTCTTTCTAAATTGATACCCTTTTCCCTTAGCTCCCTTGCCCCTTTTCATTCTACACATTTTAAACCACCAAGTAATTTTCTTTTGTAGCACAGTGTGGTGTTAGATCAGTCAGCTGCTCACCCATCAAACTGACAAGGCATTCTGTATCAACATGGTCACAGGCTGGGTAGTAATTTTGCCATGTAAGACACCACAAGGTTTGTCTGATTTGATATCACAACTAGATCTAGCCCTCAATTAGTATCATGGCACTGGGTATGACTTCTCAAACAGCTAAACCCATGGGTTTTACTATTCCCTTCTGTGGAAGGTATTAACTCTTCCATCCTCACTGGCTTCCCAACCACTAGTAATTGGGAGAGTAAATTCAGGGAAAGGTGAAGAGAGGAGACCTGCAGATATTCCTAGGGGAGCTAAGCTCTGTTGGAAAGATCAAAGATGCCTTTCATTGCTCATGTCTGAGACAGAGCTGACACCATCTTTTGGAGAGGGATTTTAGAACTCTTTTTGATTTTGATGTAACGAAGACATTGTGCTCCTATACCCCCCACACTGCTGTTCTGCTACCAGCAGAAGGTTTTTAAATGACCCTGTAAGTCAGATGGCCTGGGTTCATTTCCAGATTCCACCACTTAGTTGGTGTGGAAATAACCAAGTTGCTTCACCTCTTTGGAGTTTTAGCTTCCTCAATGGTAAAGTACTGATAATAGACTTCCCACAGAGAGTCCTTGGAAAGATTAAATGCCATTAAATATTAGTACTTAACACAGTGCCTGATGCAGTTTTAATAAGTATTGGCCAAATATCAGTTCCATTTGAGACATGCACTTTGTCATGTTGATGGATGGATTTGTTTTCAGACATTGACCTAATGTCTTGTTATTTGCCACCAGGAGTCTGTTGTCTTGTTAAATGAACGTATTTTCTGACATCATGTTGATGCTTAACATGGATTTGGCTTGAGTGTTCCATTTGTAGGAGAGGAAGGGTGGTAAAAAATAGCACACAAACCAATAGTGGGGAATATCTCGTTCTTGTGGTTGGTCTATCACTGAGACTCTATGGAACTGTGGGGTTGTCACCTAACCCCCCTGTTTTTCAGTTTTTTCCATCACAACTCAGTAGTAGTCCTGATCTACCTGCACCTTGCAGGCTGTCTATGCATCAAACAGGATTATAGAAATGGAAAAGTCCATGAGCTGTAAGGGAAGACATTTCTCTTACATGACAAGGATGCTTTAAATATAGAGCTTCATTTCAACAATCAACTTACAAACATGTGAAAAGATGATAGCTCAAGAAAGGATTCCTGGTGATCATGAAATAATGTTAAATTTTAGAAAAGAAAAAAATTTTTTCTTACTTTCAAAGATTTCCTAGGGAAAATTGGGAGTGAGTTTCCTCCCTTAATGTCCCCTTGATAATCTTGTACATATTGCTCCCTTTTCACTTATTATTATTTCCAGCTTTTTTAACAACAGAGACTGTATCTCATTTTTGTGTTGTTGACATTTTTATGTCTTTGACAAATATCACAATGCCTGACACATACCTAATGCTCAATAAATGCTTGTTGAAGAAATATACTGAAAATGTACACTATTCCTTGGCACTCTGCTTCATTATTTAACAGGTTTTGCATGCTTCTTTCCAATTAGCCTAGCTCCTCAAAGATTGTCCAAGTCTTTATCTTAAATTGAAATGGAAAACCACTCCTTTTCATTTTATGAATATTGAGTCTTTATAGACTTAAAAGTATTATATTCTTGTAAGTAAAATTCAAAACTTTGAAATAGCCATGCGCATGCCCCCCCCTCCCCCCGGTACACCTTGTCCCTCATTTGTGCTTTATTTTCCTCCATATCATTTATCTATTTATCTTTTAATAAAATATTATGTAATGCTATGTACTTATATTGATTACAGTCTTTCTTCCCAGACTAGACTATAAGCTCCCCAAGGGCAGGAATTTTGATCTATTTTAATCACTGATAGAGCCCCAGCCCTTAGAAGAGTAGACTCTGAATAAATATGTGCTGATGATTGGATGAACCTCATTAAAGCAATAGAACTCTACTTATTCATAACTGTTGCTAATAAAGAATGAAAATAAGTGAAATGATCGACCAACATTGTAAACCTGTGTTTCCATTATTTTCTCTTAATCCCTATAACAGGAAGAAAATCAATTCTCAAAAATCTGTGGTTTTAAATGAAACTTAAATAAATGTCTGAAGTCAAATAAAAAAAAAATCCCCCCAATGACAGAAGAAGGAGCTAAGCTCTGAATTTCTCATGATTAATTGTATTCAAATACCGCTCTTATTTTGCTGTGGATAAATTCTTGCTCATGTGCAGAATGAATTGTGAGAAGATCACCACGCAGCCAGCCACAGACAAACTCAAAGGAGGGCCATTCTGCAGCATAGGTATGAAAAAGGTACTCCGCATCCTGATAAAAGAGCCAGGGAGCATCTGAAAGACAACAAAACCAAAAAAACAAAAACCAGTGCAAATGATGCAAAAGCCATTGACTGATGTGATGCAGACTGAAACAGGATATGCTATGATTGACGCCAAATTTGTAATTTGGTCACTTAGCATTAAAGAAAAGTGTATGTGTGTGTGTGCGTGTGATATACATAAATACGTATATTTACACACACATAACTAAGTATATAATTTGCTTATTTTTCTTGGTTTATCTTATCTAAGAAAACTTCATTTGCATTGCAAGGTCTGGGATAAATGCATATTTTAAAATCACGTGTCACGAAAACAGTGTTATTATATTAATCTTTAATCATTTAATGAATTTGTTAATTTGACCATTAATTAGTTAATTTGAACAAATTAGTTCTAGATTGACATAAGAAAAGAGAGGCTCGATTGGAGGACTGTAGTAATACAGTAATGGTATATAATGGCACGTAATTAGAAATGCAAGAATTGCCAGGATAGTTCTTACCATACTGGTACCAGGGTGGAATCTTGGGTCTCACATCTGCAAAGTGAAAGCAAACCATCTTGAGTGACCTTTCTTCACAAGTGCACCATCTCTGAATTACTTCAGCTCTAAACACGGTATTTTGTACTTTGCTTTTTAAGAGACCATTTAAAAACCAGGTACTCTGTGCTGTTTGAAATATGGTTAGTTCTCATACTTGAAGAGGAGGCTTAAGACAGGCCTCTGATTAAAGAAGAAAGGATGTGAACACTTGTCAAGGGCCTACTGTGTGTCACACAGTGTTAGGTGCTTTCACTTACTCATTTGACAAGTAATTTTGTTTGCTTGTAAAGTCACAGTGACATTTCTTCCAGGTTGTACTCGAAAAATACCATATTCCACAATAGAGTTGGTTATCCTCATTTCCTATTAACTAAATTAGCATACTGCCCTGGTGTAGGTGTCACCTTTTCTCATTCCCCTACGAGGCATTCTTTGCTGTACAGTTTGGTTCGCGTGATGGTTGTTGGTACTGTAGTCCGGGATGTTTAAATTTTAGATTTCTATAACTCTTCGCTTGGAAAAGTGCTGTAGATTATTAGAAAGCAAACAGATAGTAAAGATCTTATTAATATTTTTACCTCTTGGAATTTTGCATATCCATTCACGTTTGGAACTGCAGTGCAAGGACAGCAATGTCTTATTTGCCTTATAAACAGCACAATTTCTTGCATCTTCTCCAAAATAAGTATTGTCTAAAAATGAAGAGACAACCTGCAGCAGATGAAGTTCGTTATTTCTTAACGATGATCCCCCACAAAAAGTTTCAAAAGCTCAAAAGAAGCATCTCTGTAAATAAATCACAATAGACTTCTGGAGGAAGCTTAAGAAATGTCTGGATAAGACTGCAGTTAAAGGTTGTTCCACATTTGTGAAGAACAAGCTAACCAAACTAGCATTTTTCCTTAAAGATGCTTTTTTTCTTAAAAAGAGGCAAGCTACTCCTTTCTCCAGAAGGAACAGATGAGATGTAAGCTCCCTTTTGAACTTGCGCTATTGTCTCACTGGCCACAACAGGCTAGCCCTGGGATCCTGGGTACGCTTCTGAAAGGCTCTGACCTGTCACATTTGGGTCTCATCTGTGATGCAGATTCTTTTGCATATACATTAAGCTTTTAGTCTTTAATCACTAAATTCTAAGTTATCCCTAGCTTTAATTGGGAAACTCCAACGCTTTCCATGAATGGTCATGTAAGGCGAATGTTAAATAAAAATTTGATCTTCTCAATGATTTAATGGCTACCTAACAGAAGAGTGGATGGACCACAGGTAAAACTGGAGTAAAACTTTGGGAAAAAGAGGATGTTTGAAACATTTATACTCCTCTTCAAACACGTACACAATCATACAACTCCTCTAACTTAAAAATATGTAAGCTCAGATTCAGACAATTGTGGGAGTTTGAATATTTGTTTTGTCCAGTAGGGAGTGGTAGGGAGGAACTCCATGTGCTGCTTCATGGCTTTATTTCATTTATTCTGAACCAAACTGTCTATTCCTCTCTATCACTAATAAGATTGTTTCACTAAAACAAAAGGAAGCATTCTCAGCCTCTACATATCACATTTCATTTTCCAGGTGCCACACTGACATTAACCACCCAACTATGCCATGTGGTGACTGCCATTTATGCAGCAGGTGGACCCTGCTAAGTTCCTTCCGTTCTCTGGGCCTCAGTTTCTTTGATAGCAATATAGATGGATGGGGTGGGTGATCTCTAAGGTCTCTTCTTACTCTCTGGTCCTGATACCCTTCTCAGAGAAGCAGTACAGAGGTGGAAATGTTTCATATATTCATATATATATATATATATATATATATGTATGTGTGTTATATGTTTAACTAGCATGTCATTGTTTTTGTTTTCCACATATAGTTTTCCACAGATGCTTTCCTTGCCACAAATTTTCTCTAGTGGGACTAAAGATCATTTTTCTCTATGGATCTTTACTATTTCAAAGTTGGGCTGCTGCTATTTTGCCAACTAGGAGACATTATAACATCATGGCTTTGGAGGCAGACAACCTGTGTACAGATCCTGGCTCTCTTATGCATTATTTTAGGCAAACTAAGCGTTCTAATAACCACTGCACTGAATCATTATAAGGGTGAAATGAGATCATGCAGCAATGCATTCAACCCATGTCTGCAATATAATCCGGGCTCAATAAATAGGAGCTGCGTTAAGTGCTCACTGCAGGCTCTTGCTAGCCTCTTATTTCACAGGTGTAACTGAATACATTGATTTTGCATGTGCCTTCAGATGGATCTCATTTCAATCTGGGATACTGCTTCCATTTTTCCCTATCATCTTGAGGAAAATAGGAGAATTCCTCATTGAACCTGAAAAAAAAATGTAATAGTGAGTTCCTTCTTTCCTTCACAGAGGTTTTTACAAGTATGAGGCTGAAAGAAAAGCAAGGTTTTTTTTCCAACCGAATAACTTGCTCTGGTTGAGAAGGAGATGGTATTTCTAAGGCTGGCACTTCTGTCCTTTTAGAGATAAACCAGAATGGTTCTTTTCATCGTGATCTGGACAAGGGTCCCACATTCCTATAATTAGGTACTAAGCTAGAGAGGGAAAGTGGAGTAAAGAGAGCTTAATATTATTTTAAACAATAGTTGCTTCTTTCTCAAGACTCTTCACATGGGAGATAGTTTGGGGTGGTTTTTGGAGATTTTGATTCCTTTCCAGGATGAGATCCTACAGCTGGCCTCAGAACTATGTGGCTTGTGAAGTTTTCCCCGAACTTTGCAAAAATAACTTATGGTACCAAGATCTGGTGCAGTTTTTGATCTGAGTCTGAGTCACAGGAAATACGGTCATTATTTCCAGGTTCTCTTGGTTGGTTGACCAAGGTGTTCCAGGGCCCCCTGTTTTGAATTCATTTCCTTGTCTTCAGTTTGGAAAAACTTACAGGAGTCCCATCAGACCACTCCCAAGAGCCAGCATTCAGTGGATTTCTTTTATTAAATCCAATCCAGAACTGCCTTTCTTCTGTCCTGTGAAGAGAAAAAACAAAGACTTGGCTCTTCCTATTGAATTCACAACATAATGTAATAGGTCCAAGAAATATTTTAAAGTATTTATGTGCACAGGAAAACAGCTGATACTCCTGGCAGGATAGATCAAGTCAGCAAACATTTATTAACATTTCCTATATGCAAAACCTGAGCTATGAGATGAATGTAGAGAAGATTAGCCTGGCTTCCTATTTCTCTTGGCTTGTATGGTGTGCTCGCTGGTGACATGCAGTTGAGGGAAAAGTTAACCCATATTGAGAACACTGCTTTCTCATATTCATTAGGAATGGCAACATCTTTCAAGTAGGATAAGAACACACGAAATCAAGTTGGTAGGAAATTTTGGAATGTCTTTTCCCTAGAGGACTTTTTACTACTTTACTATGTATTTACCACTTCCCTATGCTTTGATTTTTTGCTTTTTTGTCAAATGTTCATGTTCTTTGGAGGTTAATTACCACCACCTCCTTTAATAAAAGGTACACAGCAGATTTGGGGTTTTGTTTTTTCAGAGCCCAACATAAATAATTTCATAGCAAATCAGTCCAAGGCACAGTAGATTCACTTCAGCAGTCACCCCTGGGTTAGACTTGGCGAGAATCCCCACAGAGAAACATCTTTCCTCCAATTAGGCAAAGGACAAATACATCAAACAAATACATCAAACCACAGAGTACTCAATAAATCAACCAATAAAGTCTAATTGTACAACAAACCATCTCACTAAGATAATTTTCTAAGAATAATTTGGAGAATTAAAGATTTAAAAGATTCAGAAGTCATGACAGATGCTTTATTTTTGTTACTGCAGTGAAGCAAGCCTATTCTGAAGCATCCCCTTCTCAGATATGTGAGCTATTGTGCCTGAACGATACAACTGAAAGTAAAATATGTCTTAGAAATCTGTGAGATCATTGTGGCCTGGTTGGTGACTGCCCTGATTACAATTTACAATTCACAAGGTTGTGGAGGTGGAGGATGCTGCCTTAAGGTTAAGCCAGGTACCTTAACATCAATGACCTAGGCTGGGAATTCATATCACTCGCCTGCCTTGAGAACTTTTTATTCCTTTACTTACTGAATTCAGAGTTCTACATTTTTCCTGAAATGTACTGGATCCTAGATGGTATTAATTTTCTCTTCATCAATTTCCTATAATTTTGTACTTTTTAATAATATAATAAATAATAAAATAGAAATTAAAAAACAGTGCCATAAGAAGGACAAGCATGTATGCTACTATGAGAACTGGTTTGTTTGCTATAATCAAGCATGAGATTTTGTTAAACTCCCTGGCAGTCTGGATACAAAGTAAAATTATATAGCTTTTCTGATGAAGTGCTAAAGATTAACAATTTGATAGATGCTTGGCATTAAATTTCACAAGAAATTTCAAGTGTGAGAACTTATGACATAATGATATTTGATCTTACAGCAAATTTGGAAGTAGTTTGCATGTGGTTATTTCATATAGCAAACCTCACTATACCCAAGTATGAAAGGATGTTTTGCAAGGTGCTAAAGTCATGAAGAAAAGTTACAACTTAGAACAGTGTAGACTATCCCATATCCCCTGGATCTGTGGCCCCACACCAGACTTACAGTCCAATTAATTAGGAAGCTTCTTGAAATTTTCTTCAGTTTCAGAGAATCTGACTCAGCAGCTCTGGTGTGAGGCCGGACGGCTCCGTGTCAAAAGGTGTCCCAAGTAAGTGTGAGAATCAGTCAGATTTGGGAAACGCAGTTTAGGTCAGCATTTCCCACAGGGACTAGCAGTTCCATGGGATGTTGATAAGTGTCCTCAAAAAAAGAGGTTTGTGGCTGAAGAAAATGCTTCCTTCCAGAAGCCTTTACAATGCTAATGCATATGGCAGATTTCCAAGTTTGTGCTTTGTTTTGCCAACATATTTGACTCTTACCCCAACAGTACTCTATGAGACTCACATTGGGAGATGTTGTCAAAGGCTCCTACCATTAAGGTCATTACTGTAGATGCTAGAGATGAATAATTTGGTAGATATTGCATATTAATATTCTTTTGGAGTGTCCCAAAGGAAAACTATGGGGAAGGCCAGGATTGTCCTCAAAAAATAGTTTTGGATTTTCTCTGTAATTCAGGCAAGCATTTCATTGAGACTCCAGATTTCCAGAGCTTGGAACATAGTACCTGGAGTTAACATTTGTTTTTATGAAATAAATGTATGGAGCCATGGAGCCATACTGCTTTCTCAGGGGCAGGATTTTTGTCTATTTTGTTTATTGCATTCTCCAGCCAGCTATGCATATTAAAGTACCCCTCCCATAGAAGATATTCCAAAAATGTATGCTAACTGATAAGAATATTTTAGAGAAAGAGGCCAATGGATGAAAAAACTCACTAAAAAAGACCATAATAGCTGTCTTCAAGTATTCAAAAATAGAGTCGACTTGACCTGTATGGCTCTGGCTTACTGGAAAGTTGATCTTTGAAACCAGCCTCCAACAATGGAATGGGCTTTCTCCCAAATAAGGAGCACTCTGAAAGGAATTGTGCAGATAGTAGGTGACCACAGGAAGGAATTTTTGCATTGGGTAAAATATAGCACAAGCCTTTTATGTTTCTTCAAATTTAAATTAAATTGATTTTCTAACCATGTAATTCAAGATTCTGAAACTTACAAGCTGGATACTGACAAGTGAATACCTGTTTCCTCAAATGTAAAATTAGGACGTGGATTGGAATTTTTTTTTTTTCAATCAGTGTGACTTTTTTTTCCCCCCCAAACAAAATCTTACATGGACTCCTAATCTGTACAAAATAAGCAGAAGTGGAGCTGGTGGGAGCTGCTCTGGTGAGTCAGTGATGGAACTAGGGCCTCTGCCCACTTGGTCCCCTCCCTAGTCTTGGGGTTCCAGGACTCTCAGGATCCTCAGACAACACTTTGAAAATCATGGGGTTAGATAATTTGAGTTTGGCCGAAGAGCTCTGAAATTCTGATTTGAGGTATACAGAAAAGATTTCAGATATCAAAACGATTGCCACTTTGTTGTTTTATGGAATGAGAACTTGGTGCAATATAAATATAAAACTATATGTGTATATTTTTCTTTCACAACTAGTAGCTAGCTGGTTTTAGGCTTAAGACAAATACTTGAGATTTTAAACAAATATTTGGGATACTCATCCCTAATAAGTCATTACTGGGAAACAGAAAATTTGATTGCATTTTTTCAAAATTAACAAGTATTTACCTATTAAATTTTGAATGTAAAAGCTCATTCACAAAATTCTCTTCCTCAATATGGGCAAAGCTTGCAAGATGAGCTCCAAATTCTTCACAAAATGCTTCTGCTTCTCTCCATGTTCTTTTCATCAGGACTTTTTCACTATGAAATACCTGATTTAGTAGGAGAAAAAAAAGTTGACACTATCATGGATAAGGTGAGGCTGTTTAATTCTGGACAAGAAAATAACAGTAATATAATTGTCATTATTCTATAGTAAAAGCTTGACCCAGTAGGGAGAAATAACATTTATTGAACTAGAATGTGTCTATTCATCTAAAACTATTATCTCATTTTATTCTCACAACAAATTCATGAGGAGGATATAATGAGCTCAGTTTTATAAATAAACTCCTTGAGAACTCTTTTTTTTTTCTTCTAAACTTCCTGTAACTGGCATATACTTGTCCCTTAATAAATGTTTGTTAAGAGATGTGGACAGTCAGGCTAAAAGAGGTTATAAATTTCTGGTCACACAGCTACAAATAGGCAGAGCTAGGATTAGATCTGGTACTCCTTTCTTCAAGAGCCCATGAATTCCTATCCCACCAGATTGCCTTCTGACAAATTAGAATTGGCTGAATGATCATGAATCTGGCTGACCCATGGCAGGAAATGAGAAATGAGATCTGGGACCTAGGGCAGGTATATTACTAAGGTCTTTGGGTCTTAGCTGTGCCTAAATTCTCTGCTGTTTCTTAGCTGTCCTCACAGTAGCAGGAAGACGTCAGTAAATGGAGAGTCTACTTCTGACTCTATTTAGGATCAAGGGTGAGGGTCCAAAAACATAGAACTCCATATCGTAGGCCTCTGTGCCCTCCTCGTTTTTAACTGCCTGACATTATGCCAGAGTCTCTAATGCCAGGAAGGCACCCTGCGGCCAGGCTTCACCAGACTCTGATTTGCTGAGACCAGAATGAATAGCTGTGGGCCACAGCACAGCCTTTCCATCTTTTAAATTATATGTCAAAACTCACCTCTGGGAACTTTTTCTTGAATCACTTAAAATTCATCAATCCCACCACCATGCCCATCAAACACACCATACATTTGTTGACATATCAGGGTAATATATAGTAGAAAAGGCACTGGACTGGGGGGCCCAAGACCAGGGATTTATTCCAACTCTGTTAATAAATAATTGTGATCTTGGGCAAATCACTTCATCTTGCTGCCTCAGTTTGCTAATTTCTAAAGTTTAACTTATTGCTTTGTGAGATCACTGTTACCCGATGAATTTAATGTAGGGTTGTATATGTGTACATTAAACTGAATGCATTCACAGATGTGTCATGACAAGAAGATTGTAGGTACTGATTTACATCTAGGATCTAAAGCTGATATGCAAAAAGACATTTCTTCACACATTTTTTCACACATATATATACACACACACATATGTATCAACTGTATGTATTAATTTGTTTGACTCTCAGGTGTCCGGCAAGTTGCAAAAGCTATTTTTAGCAGCAGAATGGTATTATTCCATAATAAAGACTTTATTCATTTTCTTACAAACTATGGAATTGTACCATTTCAATACCCGGTGAGCATCTGCCTTGTTCATTTGATATTATGCAATAAGAACAACATTGACTGGGGCCTTGATATCAATCTTCAAGAAGAGGTCTTCAGTATCACCAGGGATAATATGTCAGTCTTTTGACTTAAAATTATTTTGGAATATAACTGAAAAGACAGAGACAGTCAACAAATATTAAGTACCCGCTGTGTGCCAGGCACTGTTCTGGAGTAAGGGAATTTGGGATACGTGGACAAAACTGAAACAATGTTGGTCCCATTGAGAATGCCTAGGTACCCTTGGCATCACCTTGAAGCAGCTGGCCAAGCCAGGCTCTGATTCCCAGTCCAAGTAGCAGGGGTGAAAGGGCCATCTCTCTTCCTGCTCCGTTTTCTCCTGTTTTCCCACTGGTTGCTTACACAGGGACATTGCCTTAAAGTGTCTGCAGTCCTTCACTTCCCAGCGACCAGGTGGACTCCTTCCTCGCATGACAACACAGCCACCATTGTAGCCTAAAAGCAGAAAACAACACTTTTTAATATACTAGAATGACTAGAACATTTTGTTCTTAGAAAACAGGTCTTTAGAGTGTTGCACAATTAACATCTCATAATGAAGTGCCCACATAAGAACAATAAGGATGAAAACGAATGCTTTTTTAATAGGACTATCTCATTTCTCTTCCTTTCATCTTTAGAGAAAAGAATAGAAGACGGAAAAGGGAGGGAAGACAGCCTGTGAAGACTGGAATTTGGACATTTGGAGCTCAGATGGCAAATGATAGGAAACTAGGCACTGTTCAACCTGGGACGGAAATATCCTCAATATTCAATCAAATCCCCAATATTTCAATCAAATGCCAACATTCCTCTACTTTCAATTACTGAGCTTTTTTTTTTAACTGTGCAGAGAAAAATTTAGCCCACCATTTACTGAGCACTTATTCTGTATACTGTGCTTTGAAACCCCATTGTAAAAAATCAACAATGAAAAATGCATAGTGCTTATCCTCTGAGAAATAGATTTGACAGGGAAGATACATAAATGATGGATTCAAGGCAGATTGCAAGGTACATAATAGAAAGCCAAACTCTCCATGGGAGAGTGGAGAGAATGAGATAAATTCTGTATGTGGTGAAGCTCTGGGGGCAGGAATAGGGCAGACATTAAGGAAAAGCGAAAGACCATCTAGTTCTGGATGAAGCTCTATTCTTTTGTGTATGTTTGAACATATTGGAAAATGAACCATATTTTTACATAGAAAGAATTTCTATGTTAAGATGCTCATTTGTCATCAAATATATACAACTCATAGGACAGCTAAAAAATACACCTCAAATTTCAGTGAATAGTAGAAAACAATCCCACTCCAAAAGTAGAATACAAATTGAGTAAGAATGAACCTTTTTTCTTGAAGCCAAAGTGATCATTCATTTATCTAAATCAAATTCAACAACAACAAAATTGTGCATCTATATCTACATACCAGGCTAGTCTGTATATTAGCTGCTAGAGATAGAAGGACAAAACAAAACAAAACAAACAAAACCCAACTCTTATTTTAGCACAGAAGAGGCACAGATACAATTGCATTGAACATAATGTGTGACGTACTATACTAAAGGAGAGTTCAGATTTCTGTGGGATATTCCAGAAGGGGTGATGGAGTCTGCCTCAGGATGTCAGTAAAGGATTTGCAGGAAGTGACATTTGAACTGAATTTTGAAGGATGAAAAGGAGAAAAGAGTTTTCAAGGGGTGCTGGTAAAAAAACGCAAGCGATTATAGATGGAAGACTCTGACGACTCTGGACCTAAAGGCACTTTAAAAAATATAGTCACTTGGTACTAAATATTTGTCTTGCTTAATTTCCTTCACAAGGAATGGCTTCATTTTTTTTTTTTTTAAATACAGAGCAACTGGCTTTACCTTGTCTGCAATGGGTGGTTATTTTATGGTCATAGAAAGACTAAAGAGATGGGGAGTGAGAAGAAAGAACACAGAAGAAAACATACAAAGAGCCTCTCCTAAAAGGATGGAAGAGTTTGTGCAAAAAGAGAAAGAATAGGGAGGCTAAAGAACCAGTGTTTGTGTCTTCAACAGTCCTGAGCTCACACCCCATGTTAGACACCAGGCATCACGGCCATCCACAATAGGGTCACAGTCCTGTGCGTGTGTGCATGCTGATTTGTCAAAGAGACCCACAATGGTGAAAGTGACCAGTAGTAAACAGGAAAGCATGACTAGTATGATTTGTATAGAAGAAAAGGAAGTCAAGAGAGAGAGTTGGTCCATACAAAGGCCATCAGTCAGCTCCATTGGCCAGAACAGCTAGTTAGTGTTAAAGCTGAATGAATGATTTGGGGCCATGCAGAGGGGAAAGAGTACAGTATGTAACTGCAACCTGCCAGGAATGGAGCTTTGCAATCCTGTTCAATGTAATTTTGGAATGCAACTCACAATCTAGCTGGTCATGAACAATAGAGGAGATGCTACATACTCTGTGTGATGAGATTCTAATGAAATTGAACTGTGGAAATCCACATGGAAGCCCCAAATGTAATATTGCTAATGGAGTTTCTTTAGTTGAAAGAGCAGGGTAAACATGCACTCCCTCTCAATGCCTCCATCCTTCCTTCCCCAGCAGCCTTTGACTTGGAGCCTGAAGTCTGGAGTTCTAGTGTCAGCACAAATATTTAGTAACTCAAAACTCAAACAGGTTAATTAATCACAAAAATGTGGGGATAACAATTCCTTTTCTTCTCACTGGTTTTCATGAAGATCAAATAGAATAAAAACACCCTGAAAGATAGGAAGGGCTAAAACCAGCCCTAAGATGTTGTTTCTATTCTTATTTTGACTCTTCATTACAAAAGCTGGGATTTTGTGGCAGGAGTTCTGCCTGCACGTTCAAAGAATTTTTAAAAAGCTCAAATCAGCAAGTTTAAAATGTAGTATACTTTTTTTTGTTGGTCTTGCATTTTGTCTTACTTTTTCACATCAGACAATGATTAAATAGCTCTGGTTTTAGATACTATAGATACTCAACTCATCTTCATTAGTGGAGAAGGAGATGTTTGTGAACTGCTATGAAGATGAAAAGTGCTGTAGGAGTGTTATTGGTATTCTAAAGTGGTTAGCTTAATGGAACATTTGACCCAAATTTTAGAATCTCAGCCCCAAAGAAGCAGTAAAGCGGTGTAATAAAGGGAGACTGGGCTAAGGGAGATATAAACCGAATTTATAATCCTATATTGTGGTATGCTTGCAAAAGCCAAATAATAAAGGTAGGGTGTGGGAAAGAGTGGAGGGAGTTTTTCTCCCTGAGAAATTATTCTCAAATTCAATTAACTCATTTCCCATTGGAGAAGAAAAACCATCATCCTATTCCTCAGTGATGACTCTCACATTTAAACTGATTCTCCTTACCTGCCTTACCCTCTCTCTATCCCCCTTCACTCTCTCCATCAAACATGAACGGGATAACTTTAGGTCAATTAAGACATTCCAATTCACTATTCTAGTCCTTTCCATTTGGCAAAGCTATCTAACCATATAAATTGAACTGAGCTGGGAAAACCTCCATCTTTTACCTCTCTGGTCAAATACCTGAAAGTAGACAAATGAAATCTATTTGTGGCCTCAGGGTAGCAGGGAACTGTAGCCAGGCCTTCAATTATTTTACTTGAGTCTGTCTAGTTATTTTCCCATCCTGCAATAACCCTTTCACATCCTTACTTCTTAGGCCCTGTGCCCTACCCACCCTCCTTCTCTGTCATTTTTTTCCTTCTTCATGGAGAAAAGTGATACTATGGGGGTAGCTTCCGTGGAATGCTCTGTATCTGCCTGATACTGTATTAGGCATTTTATATGGTCTTTATATGGTCTTTTCTTTATTCAACTTCAAAAACTCTGAGATGGATATTAGCATCTACAGTTTGCTAATGGAGAAATTGAGGCACAGAGGTTTAGTAACTTGCCTAAGGCCACGTGGGGAGGGTTTGATGCAGAATTTGAAAACAGATTTAACTGAATCTACCATGAGACAATGTCAAGGTACAGAGTAGGCAGGCATACAATAAAAAGCTGTTGAATGATCGAATCTTCCCCTCAAATTATGTTCCTCCATTTCCATGGAACTCCCTCTCATTCCCCCAGTCACATTTCTTTTCTGTGTGTGCTCACAGCATTTCCTTAAAGATCTACAAACCCATTTTTACCTTGTATGAGTTACATGATTATAAAAAGATATGGAAATTTCCAAAGAATGCCCACAAATGAGAATAAATATGTCTTCATTTATGTGGTGGTTCATTTCAGAACTCTGGGAAGCCTTAAACTGGACCCACCTATCTATCTGATGGCTGGACAGGCTTCTCCTTGCTATGTGGAGTCACTTTCAAGAAAAGCAGATCTGATTTGCTCTCTCAGGATCCCAATTTCCCTCTCATTGGCAGAAGATTTCTATTGACTTGGGACGATTGGGGTAAATGCTCTAGAGTTACCCCATATGAGTGAAACACACCTTTTCTGCAGTGGCATCTAGATCTAGAAACAAAACTTTTTGTCACAAAGCCTGAGTAATAGGTAGATGTAAAATAGTGATCTCAAAGTGTTTCTCCTTCTTTGTACAGACAACTATGAAACTGTAATATAACTTAGAAAAGATTTTTGAGTGTCTTAACAAGAACGGACGCACTTTTTCCCTTTCACTCTACAGCCTTCATTTATATTGAACCTTTAAGTACAAACTACATTTTAGTTTCTAATGCATTAGTGTCCCTTAATAAAAAAGGCCCCATTTTCGCCCTTTAATTAGTGGTACTAGTTAGTATAGATCAAAACTGGTTTTCCTGTTTTACCTGGATAGTTACTTCTCTTAAAATACCAAGTGCCACAGTCTCTTTACTATTGTTGTTTTAGTAAAATAGCAGGAAACTATCTCTTTATAAAAATATCCCAGATATGAAGCTATGAAGAAACCCCTAATGAACCAATGGATCTATGCACTGATCATTAGTGGCTGCTAACATTGCAAAAAGTGAGAAAAGTGAACATTATGTGCCTTCAGATAGAATACCAACTTCTTATGAAAAGGTTTTCCAAAAGAAAAGAAAAGAAAATCTGAATTAAATAGTGCCTCTGATTCTAACTTTTAAAAAATAAAAATGTCAATTTTATGGAAAATGAAGAGGATAGAGTAACATATTAAACAACATACAGGGATTCAATCAAAAACTCCAGACTGTAGGAAACTTCAGGACAAATAACCCATTTGCACAACAAAATTTTTAAAAAGTGGCAGGGGGGGCAAGAAAGAAGGAAACAGAGATTAAAATAGACTTTAAGATATCTATCAACCAATTGCAATGTATGAATCTTTTTTGGATCCTGATTCAAACAAACTGTAAAATCCATTATATGATATTTTGAATAATTTAGAAATTTCAGCATTAACTAAAGATTTATGTTATGAAGTTATAGTTAATTAGTTGTGATAACTGTCTTATATTTGTGTTTTTAAAAAAGAAGTCTTTATCTTTTAGGGATAATATTGAAATATTTGTGGATGAAACAATATGATGTCTGGGCTTTGCTATGACAAAATATGGGAAGTGGGGGAAGTGGGTGAGGGTATAGATGAAACAAGATAGACCATGAGTTCATAACTGATGACATGGGTGATGGGTATATGACGGGTCATTACACTATTTGGGGAACATAATACAAAGTTGAAAAAGTGCCAGAACTGCGATTCCACCATAGATGGAATATTTTGATGATATGACATAAGGACAGAGTCTTGGCTAAGTTTATAAAACACAGCAGGCTTCCTGTTCAGTGGTCAATTTATATAGTCAGTTTGGGCTGGATTAAGATTCTGACATGAGGACCAAGTTAATGGACACTTTCATGACAGGCAAGGAAAAAAATGTGATTTAGGATGGTGTTTCTGCAAACTGCAATTTAAAAGAAAAAAGGAAACACAGAGGCTTTTATATTGCTATTTTCTTCAAAAAAAGATTTACATTTTCATCTTATTCAGAGACAATTTACTCAATGTCAGTCAGCATGAGCAGCCAAACTGAGCATCATGATATTATTTTTGCTTCAGGGAGAACAGGAAAAGAGTAGTGCCACTCAGATAAATTACAACAGAAACTTATGAATGACAAGGAGCTCTGCTTCAGTTCCAGATTTTAGACATCCCAATATGCCCCAAGGAAGGTAACATTAAAAACCAAGATTTTGTCTACTCAAAATGTATTAATTTATTTTGACAGGTATAGACATTCCTAACAAAATATATTAGAAATGAAACCTGAGCTTTTTTTTTTTCAGTAATAGTGTGGCATGGAACTTTACTATTCTCTGCATTTTAATAATATTCACAGATCTGTAGAATGAGGTTGTTTATTGACTGGATTAGGATGTTTCTTGTTTAGAGCCATGCAAACTCACCAGTTTCTATACACATTTCCTAAACCAATGCTTATACACAAAAAATGTAATTTGTCTTAACTTCACCTTGCAGGCATCTTTATAAAGCATGTTTTTTTAAAAAAATAATAAACTATATATTTTAGAGCATTTTGGATTCATAGCAAAATTGAGTGGAAAGTACAGACTTCCCTTATACCTCCTGTCCCAAATACATAAAACCTACCTCACTATTGACATCCCATACCACAATGGTACATTTGTTAAAACTTACAGTGACACATCATTACCACCCAAAATCCATGATTTACATTAGGTTTCATTCTTGGTGTTGTACATTCTGTGGTTTGGACAAATGTATAATTACATATATCCACTATTGTAGTACCATATAGAATAGTTTCATTGCCCCCCAAATCCTCTGTACTCTGCCTATTTATCTCTACTTCCCCCTAACCCCTGCAAACCACTTTTTGCTAGCAATCTTTTTACTGTCCCATAGTTTTGCCTTTTCCATAATGTCATATGGTTGGAATCATGCAGTATACAGACTTTTCAATTGGCCTTTTTCACTTAGTAATATGCATTTAAGTTTCATTAAATGTCTTTTGATGGCTTGATAGCTCATTTCTTCTTTTTTTTTTTAAGATTATATTTATTTATTTCAGAGAGAGAGAGTGAGCAAGCATGAGTTGGGGGGAGGGAGAGAAGGAGAAACAGACTCCCTGCTGAACAGAGAGCCTGATGCGGGGCTCCATCCAGGGACCCCAAAAACATGACCTGACCAGAAGGCACATGCTTAACCGACTGAACCACCCAGCCGTCCCAGGCCTTTTGTCCATTTTTAAATCTTGTCCTTCATATTCTTATTGTTGAGTTTTAAGAATTCTTTGTATATTTTGGATAACAGTTTTTTTATCAGATGTGGTTTTTCCAAATATTTTCTCTTAGTCTGTGTCGTGTCTTTTCATTCTCTTGGCATTGTCTTTCTTAGAGCAGAAGTTTTTAGTTTTAGTGAAAATTGTTTCTTTCATGGATTGTGCCTTTGGTGTTGTATCTAAAAAGTCATTGCCTTACTCAAGGTCATCTATGTTTTCTATTATGTTATCCTCTACGAGTGTTATAGCTTTGTGATTCACATTTAGGACTATGGTTCATATCAGTCAATTTCTGGGCTCTCTATTCTGTTCTATTGATTTGTCTTTCCACCCCCACCCCCAGTACCACACGGTCTTGATTACTCTAGTTTTATAATAAGTCTTGAAGTCAGGTAGTGTCAGTTCTCTGACTTTGTTCATCTACATCAATATGGAGTTGGCTATTCTTTCCATATAAACTTTAGAACCAGTTTGTTGATACCCACAAACTAACTTGCTGGGATTTTGATTGGGATAGTATTGAATCCATAGGTCAGTTTGTGAGAAACTGACATCTTGACAATATTGACTTTTTCTATCCATGAACGTGGAATATCTCTCATTTTATTTAGTTCTTCTTTGACTTATTTCATTAAAGTTTATAGTTGTCCTCATATAGATTTTGTACATATTCTGTTAGATTTATATATAAATATTTCAATTTGGGGGTGCTAATGTAAATGATAATATGTTTTTAATTTTAAACTCCACTTGTTCATTGCTGTTATATAGAAAGCAACTGACTTTTGTTCATTAATCTTTTATATTGCAATCTTGCTATAATTACTTATTAGTTCAAGGGATCTTTTATTGATTCTTTCTGATTTTTTATGTAGATGATCTTGTCATCTGTGAAGAAAGTTTTATTTCTTTCTTTCCAATCTGTGTACCTTTTATTTGTTTTTTTCTTTCTTTTTTAAAATTTAATTTAATTTTATTATGTTGTTAGTCACCATACAGTACATCATTAGTTTTTGATGTAATGTTCCATGATTCATTGTTTGCGTATATAACACCCAGTGCTCCATGCAATATGTGCCCTCCTTAATACCCATCACCGGGCTAACCCATCCCCCCAGCCCCCTCTCCTCTAAAACCCTCAGTTTCTTTCTCGGATTCCATAGTCTCTCATGGTTCGTCTCCCCCTCCAATGCCCCCCCTTCATTTTTCCCTTCCTACTATCTCCTTTTTTTTTTTT
>NC_138371.1:65042214-65085018 GCF_054177405.1 Leptonychotes weddellii | reverse complement strand
GGGGGGGGTCGGAGGGGGAGATGAACCATAAGACACTATGGAATCCAAGAAAGAAACTGAGGGTTTTAGAGGGGAAGGGAGTGGGGGGATGGGTTAGCCCAGTGATGGGTATTAAGGAGGGAACATATTGCATGGAGCACTGGGTGTTATACGAAAACAATGAATCATGGAACATTACATCAAAAACTAATGATGTACTGTATGGTGACTAACATATAATAACTAACATAATAAAATAAAATTAATTAAAGAATATATATATAAATAAAAATAAAAAAACAAACAGGCATTGGATTTTGTCATATGTGTGTTTTTCTGCATCTATTGATATGATCATGTGACTTTAAAAATAGCCTGTTGATGTGATGGATTACACTAATTGATTTTCAGATGTTAAATAATCCTTGCATAACTGGGATAAATCCCATTTGGTTGTGGTGTATAATTCTTTTTTACATTGTTGGATTCAATTTATTAATATTTCATTGAAGATCTTTGCTACTCTGTTCATGAGAGATATTGGTCTGTAATTTTCTTTTCTTGCAAAGTCTTTGTCTGATTTTGGTATTAGGGTAATGCTGCCCTCAGAATGAGACAGTAAGTATTCCTCTGCTCTCTTTTCTGTAAAAGATTGTAGAGAGCTGGCATAATTTCTTCCTTAAGTGTTTAGTAGAATTCACCAGTGAACCCATGCGGACCTGGGTTTGTTTTGAAAGCTTATGAATTTTTGTTTCAATTTCTTTAATAGCTATAGGCCTACTCCAGTAGTTTATCTCTTCTTGTGTGAATTTTGGCTGATTGTATCTTTAAAGGAATTGGTCATTTTCATCTGGGTTATCAAATTTGTGCATACAGAGTTGTTCATAATATTCCTTTATTACCCTTTTATTGTCTCTGGGATCTGTAGTGCTGCTCCCTATTTTATTTGTGATATTAGTAATTTGTGTCTTCTCTCTTTTCTTAGTGAGTCTTGCTACAGGGTTATCAATTTCATTGATCTTTTCAAAGAACCAACTTTTGATTTTATTGATTTTCTTTATTGAGTTCCTGTTTTCAATTTTACTGATTTCTGCTCTAATTCTTATTATTTATTTTCTTTGACCTACTTTGGATTTAATTTTCTCTTCTTTTTCTAGTTTCCTAAGGTAGAAGCTTAGACTGTTGATTTTAGATATTTCTTTTTTTCTAATATATGTGTTCAGTGCTTTAAATTTCCCCCTAGACATTGCTTTCTCTGCATCTTACAAGTTTTGATAAGTTGTATTTTCATTTAGTTTAAAATGTTTAAAATTCCTCTTGAGATTTCTTTTTTGACCCATGTGTTATTTAGAAATGTATTGTTGAATCTCTAAGCATTTTGGAATTTTCCAGCTATCTTTCTGTTATTGGTTTCTAGTTTAATTTCACTGTGGCCTGAGAGAAGACACTGTATGATTTCTATTCTTTTAAATTTGTTAAGGTGTGTTTTATGGCCAGAATGTGGTCTATCTTAGTGAACATTGCAGGTGAGCTTGAGAAGAATGTGTAATTTGTTGTTGATGGATTAAGTAGTCTATAGATATCTGATAGAGGGGTATTAAAGCCTCCAACTGTAATAGTAGCTTCATCTATTTCTCCTATTTCTTCTTCATCTATCTCTCCTGGAGCTATCCAAAACTGCTCTATCAGTTTTTTTCTCATGTATTTCGACACTCTGCTGTTAAGCACATACATATAAAGGACTGTTATGTCTTCTTAGAGTAGTGACTCCTTTAACATTATGTAATGTCCCTTTTTTTAATCCCTGAAAACTTTCCTTGTTCTGAAGTCTGCTCTATGAAATTAATACAGCTATTCCTGCTTTCTTTTGATTAGTATTTGCATTGTATATCTTTCTCTACCCTTTTACTTTTAATCTACATGTGTCTTTATGTTTAAAGTGTGTTTTCTTGCAGTCAACAAACAGTTGGGTCTTGTGTTTTGATCCGCTCTGACAATCTCTGCCTTTTAATTGGTATATTTAGTCCTTTGGCTAATTATTATTACATATTTGATATATGAAAATTATTTTGATAGTATTATAATAATATCTATCTTTCCTCAGAGAAAAGCCTGAGGCCCCCTAACCCATTTCCTCCAGAAACAAATTTAGAGGTAACCTATTGCCTATCATTTCTTGGGGTAGCCCTGATTGAGACCCACAAGTAAAAAAGGGAGCAAGGTATCCAAATAGGAACTCATGCTGAGGTAAAGGGGTGTCGAGTCTAGGTTGGTGACCTAAGGACCTAAAGCTTGTTCCACAGAGGCTTGGTCTAGCGTAGTTGTGGCTGAAGCCATTATTTTCTCTGGAGCTAACTAACCTGGCACAGTTTCATGTTGTGGGATCCAGAGCTGAGGTTATGAGAGTGAACTAATAGAGCTCTAACTCTGAAATCCTGGCTAAATTACCACAGATGTCCACGGAGGAGATGGATTAATAAGAATGTTATCTAAGTAATGGGTCAGTATTCCACAGCAAGGTGGCAGTGACTGTGGACTGATAAGAGGTGCCCATATGTGCCCATTCACAGTGCTTCAAAGAATAACAGACTATTCTGGATGCAGTAAGCCCCTGAGATTCTTTGACAATGAGGGGGAGATGGGGAAAAGACTTGAGGAGGAAGAAACTGGACTTCCTGCTAATAAAGGCATACGTGGTCATGAGCAATAATTTTAAACCTTGAACCTGTCAATGTTACATGCTTTATACTTTAAAAAATGATCAGCCATATGTCACCCCCTGCGAACCTCTGGTAATTGTTTTAGTTGATTTAGGCATTAAGAAAACATCAAGGAAGGGCGCCTGGGTGGCTCAGTCGGTTGAGCGACTGCCTTCGGCTCAGGTCATGATGCTGGAGTCCCGGGATCGAGTGCCGCATCGAGCCCCGCATCGAGCCCCGCATCGGGCTCCCTGCTCGGCGGGGGGTCTGCTTCTCCCTCTGCCCTCTTCCCTCTCGTGCTCTCTGTCTCATTCTCTCTCTCTCTCTCAAATAAATAAATAAAATCTTTAAAAAAAAAAAAAAGAAAAAAAGAAAACATCAAGGAAGCACGGAAGGAGGTGGACCATGCGGTGGAAGGGATTTGGGAGAAGGGGTATTACAGTCCCCTCTACTCACGAGGCTGATGTGCATTCCAGTGTGTGTACTGCACTGGCTCGGACTTCTGCCCCCCCGCCGTCTTCCAAGTGTATTCTCCTGTATCATTTTGATCTTGTAGCGCTATCCAGAAATAACTGTCCTTCGTTTTTACCACACTACTGATCAAACTGGTAATAAAAGCCTGTTCAAACCTTAAAAACGGAAAGAGGAAATGGTTATAGCAAGTTTCTGGGCAATAAACAAATGTCATTAAAGCATAACGAGGTGCACAGAATGGCACCAGAGTAAGCCTTTCTGATGAATTCTTCAGAACATGGAGCAGAAAAACACTCAAAGACGCCGAACATTACTAATACATGCCAAATGTCCGTGCAATTCCTAGAAATAGATGAGTGAGGAGAATTTGAGTCTCAGAGACAAGGCTTACTTCTTTCAAGGATAGAGTCCAGCTCCACTTTCAGAGTAGAGGTGGTAAAGTCCATCAAGCTAGCAATATATTTCTTGGCACAACATGTGCCCTATTTTGTAATTAGGCCACATAGCACATACCTTGCCATAATGTGTGCCAGGGGGACCCGGCAGTGGGCAGGGGGAATGAACATTGCCAACATGGAGTTCACATGTACCCATCCACCACACTTGCCTGGTGATAAGAGAACCGAGATTGGAGTAGCAATTTTATGTCTCCCAAATCGGTTTGTTCACAAGCACATGGAGTCCTTGGCTTTTTCAAATGTGTTCAGATGTGCACATTCACTGAAGATAAATGTAAAACCCTAGGAACTAATCCAAGGATGTACACCCACTCATATTTTCCCCACACAGCTGAATGAATTAGTGTTCATTGATTGGTGGCAGCGTTCCTTTCCCAACATGAATGCAGCAAAAGTGGAATCTGGAAAATTTGTATATATGCTTCCACATGAATATCTAATAGAAAAATGTGAGTATTAAAATTTAAGTAGCATTGAAATTTTAGGCTAAGTTGTAAACTATCTTGAAAAATTTATTTTCAATGTGTCTGAAGTTTTGAGGAAACACATTTCAAACAGTGGTGACTTTGGCCAGAACTGTTGAGTCAATGAGAAAGGGTAGGCCTGATGAAATTACCTAGGAAACCTAGGAAGGCAAATTAGACTTTTTCATCCAATTCTGGAATTGTTTCATTATCAGGCATCCTTAAGTTGCTAAGGGAAACAAAAGCAATGGGGTCAAAGGAAATGGGGGGGGGGAGGAGAGGAAAGAACACAAAGAAGTAAAATTTTTAACTGCCTTATGAACATCACTACCAACATTTAGTGATCTTAGGCATCCATGATACTCATCTTTGCAGAGCATATGGATTTTTATTATGCTTTAGTAAATATTTTCTGTACTCTATTAATAATCGAAATAGCACACATTTGAAATTAGAAAAGTTCTTTTTAACTAGATTACAGTGGCAGAATTTTATGTAAATATGCTTCAAAAGGAAAGTACATAAAACTAAACATTGTCTAGATGCTATTGTAATTTTCCTTATGCTTCCAGTGGTTCATGCTCTCATAATTTAGGATCTGCTTTTCCTTCTCCCCTCTTAGGCTCAGTAGCATTGTTATCATGCCCATCCAGTGCCTTTAACTACTGTCTTAGGAGACCAGCAAGGCACTACATCCTGGAAGCTACGTCCAGACCACCATCACTGTGCTGGTTCTAAACCCAGGAGACATTGCTGGTTCTTCCATTACCTTGTACTGTGGCATTTATTGGCTAATGGAGAGAAAACATTGTCTGTGAACTTGGCCACTGATATCATTATTCATGACAACATTTTGCTTTTGTTCCCTGTTGGTTTTAGATTTCTTTAGTCACACTGATTTGTTATTTTATCACTATTAATGATTGCTTAAAACAATAGAAACCTTGTGCTTCTTAAATTGGCAAGTATCTTTTAAGTAGTTGCTTATAATATGCATACATTAGGTCCTAAAACCTTCAAATCAGGACTCTAGTTTTCTTGGTACAGTTTAGAAGATATCATTGTTAATAAAGAAATTCAGCTAATATGTCTTTCTTTTAAATCATATATTCTAAGAACTTAATTCTAGATCACAGCATGCAGCCTTTTGAGTGTCTGTTTTCAACAGATAAAGAAACAAGAGGACATTTTATACTCACTATTTGGTTCCAAACACTTAAAAAAAACTCTGAAAACTCTGGCTCACAGTAATAGAGCAGATGATCTTTTAAGGTCTTTTCCGGCCTTGTGTTTAGAATTCTTCATTTGAGAATATTCCAGAGTTTTTTTTATATTTGGTCTTTTTGTCTCGTTTCACTGGATTATATAATTCAAATGTTTTGTGACTTAAGGAGCAAAAAGTAACCATATGTACATGTTTTTATATTATTATTTGAACCAGAATAACATATTATATCTAAGGAATTCCGTAAAGTAAAAATTGTTATTTTTTAGAAAAACAAATGAAATAAACAAATACTTTGCATACGTTTAACTACTTGTAGAAAAAAATTTTTTTCCAATCAACTCCTTAAAAAAGTTAAGAAATCAAATGTGCATTTTCAGTGTAAATAAGAAAAATATATCTTGAATTTCCATCAGTTTGATGAGAAATTGTTACTCATGGTGCTAAACATTACATTTTAATTTTAAAAGTGTAATTTGAAGGCAGCAATACATTATTTTTGGGATACATTGACAAATTTTTTCATTTCAAAATAAATTTTGCATTTCAAAAAATGCACACTTCAAAAGGAGATATTGTGTATTTGAATCTCTAACTGAACATATTTCTTCATCTGTTTAGCCAGTGACGAATGTAGCTGAAAGAAAAAAAAGATGTTTCTTGTCTGTAACACAACACTTAGCTGACAGCAGTACTTAATGATTATGTTTGTATTACCTAAAACAAGAGATTGAAAAAAAGTAATGAACTGGATGTAGCTTCACTAGAGAGCTTATTTCAATTAAAAAAAATTGTGGTAGTTTTACACATAGTGATCCAGTTAGGAGGTATTCAACTTTGAGCTGAATAATTGCAATGGGATTTCTTTTTTTTTTTTTTAATTTTTTTTGGTTTGCTTTATTTATTTATTCATGAGAGTCAGAGAGAGAGATAGAGAGAGGCAGCGGCAGAGGGAGAAGCAGGCTCCCCGCCTAGCAGGGAGCCCGATGCGGGACTCGATCCGAGGACCCTGGGATCGTGACCTTAGCCGAAGGCAGATGCTTAACCATCTGAGCCACCCAGGCGCCCCTGGGATTTCTTTTAATAACATAATTGTTAACATTTTTAATACCATATTCAAATAACTGACTCTATTGCTGAATGAATACAAAATGATAAATTTCTTCCTCCTTCTTTTAAATAAAGAATAAAAATAGAATATCAGTAGTTTTAAAATGGGAGAATGCATCATGATTATTACTACATAAGAAGTTTTTGGTGGCTTTCCTCAAGAACTAGAAATATTAAGTTTTTGGCTATTGTTTATTGCAAAAGACTAGAAGAGAAATATAGATTTAGAAAAGATACTTAACATACACACAAGAAATAAACCTGGAAGAACAAATTCCAAACTGTTAATGGCAGTTACCTTTGTTAACTGTTAATGGGAGAGATGTGGGAGGGAGGAGGAATGGAGGTGAGAGGACACTTTCACTTCTGGTTTATATTCTTTTGGCTTGCTTGAATTTATACCAATGAGAATGTTTTTATTGCATAATTTTAAAGAGATTAACTAAAGTATGTTTTTAAAAAGAAAGTTAGGGGGGCGCCTGCCAGTCCGTAAGCATCTGCCTTTGGCTCATGTCATGATCCCAGGGTCCTGAGATCGAGCCCCACATCGGGCTCCCTGCTCAGCAGGAAGCCTGCTTCTCCCTCTCTCACTCCCCCTGCTTGTGTTCCCTCTCTCGCTGTGTCTCTCTCTGTCAAATAAATAAATAAAAATCTTCTTTAAAAAAAAAAGAAAGTTAGGGGTGCCTGGGTGGCTCAGTTGGTTGAGTGTCCAACTCTTGGTTTCGGCTCAGGTCATGATCTCATGGGTAGTGGGACTGAGCCTCAGGTTGTAAGGCTCCGCATTTAGTGGGGAGTCTGCTTGAAGATTCTCTCCCTTTGCCCCTCCCCCAACTCGTGTGTGCTCTCTCTGTCTCTCTCAAATAAATAAATAAATCTTTAAAAAATATATAAAATAAAAAGAAGAAGAAAACTGAATTCTATTAAAAAAGTGTTAGAACTAGTAACTTAGGCAAAGCTCAGGATGCAAAGTCAACACACAAAAATCAGTTGCATTTCTATATACTAACTAATAAGAATCTGAAAAGGAAACTACAAAGACAATTCAATATATAACAGCATCAAAAATAAAAAAATATAGTTGAGAATAAATCTAACCAAGGAGGCGAAAGACTTGTACACTGAAAACTATAACACACTGCTGAAAGAAATTAAAGAAGACCCAAACATATGAAATACATCCCATGTTCATAGATTAAAATGTCATAGATTAATTGTTTAAATGTCCATACTACCCAAAGTGATCTACAGATTGAATGCAGTCTATGTCAAAATCCCAATGATGTCTTTTGCAGAAATAGAAAAATCCACCTTAAAATTCATATGGAATTTCAAGGGATCCTGAATAGGAAAGACAAACATGAAAAAGAACAAAGTTGGTCTCACACTTCTCGATTCAAAACTTACTGAAAGTACAATGATCAAAAAATGTGTGGTACCAGCATAAAGACAGATACAGATTAATAGAATAGAATAGAGAACCCAAAAATAAAAACACTTGCATATATGGTCAAATGATTTTCCACAAGTGTGCCAAGACTGTTCAATGGGAAAAGGACAGTCTTTTCAACAATGATGTTAGGAAAATTGGATATCCACCTGCAGAAGAATACATTTGGACTCTTCTTTCTTTATACCAGTTACAAAAATTAACTGAAAGTGGATCAAAGACCTAAACGCAAGAGCTAAAATTATAAAACTCTTAGGAAAAAAACACAGGGAAATTTTTCATGACACTGAATGTGGCAATGATTTCTTGGATATGTCACCAAAAGTACAGGCAACAAAATAAGAATGGATAAAGTGGACTTAACCAAAATTTAAAACTTTGTGCATCAAAGGACATCAACAGAGTGAAAAAGCAACCCACGGAATAGGAGATACATTCGTATTTGCAAGTAGGAAATACATTCGTATTTGCAAATTGTGTATCTGATAAGGGATTAATATCCAGACTATATGAAGAACTACTAGAACTCAACAACAAAGAATAAACACTCCAATTAAAAAATAGGTAAAGGACTTGAATAGACATTTCTCCAAAGAAGATATACAAATGCCAAAAGCACATGAAAAGACACTCAATATCACTAGTCATTAGGGAAGTGCAAGTTGAAACCACAATAAGATACCATTTCATACCCATTAGGATGGCTATTATATAAAAAAAACATAACAAGTTGGCTAGGATGTGGAGGAATTGGAACTCCTGAGCACTGCTGGTGGGAATGTAAAATGGTGCTGCCGATATGGAAAACAGTATGGCTGTTCCTCAAAAAATTAAAAATAGAATTATCATATCATCCAGAAATTCCACTTCTGGGTATGTTACTCAAAAGAATTGAAACCAGGGCCTTGAAAGATATTTGTACATTCATGTTCATAGCAGCATTTTTCACAATAGTCAAAAGGTGGAAGCATCTCATGTCCATTGTATGAATGGATAAACAAAATGTGATATATACATATTATAGAATATTATTCAGCCTTAAAAAGGAAGGAAATTTTGACACATATTACAACATAGATTAACCTGGAGGACATTAGACTAAGTGAAATAAGCCAGATACAATAGCACAACTGCATGATTCCATTGATGTGTTAACCTCACAGAGACAGAAAGTAGAATGATGGTTGCCCAAAGCTGGGGGCAGGGGAAAATGGGGAGTTATCATTTAATGGGTACAGAATTTTAGTTTGGGAAGATGAAAAAGTTATGGAAATGGATGATGGTGATGACTGTGCAATAATATGACTGTACTTAATGCCAATGAACTGTATACTTAAAAATGGTTATAATGATCAATTTTATGTTCTACATATTTTATCACAATAAAAAATTAACTGCAAAAATGTTTAGGGGGTATGGTGGTTGCAGGAAAGTAGCAGAGCTGTAAAAATGCTTGGAAATAATGCATATTTAAACCTAGGAGAAAATGAGATATTGCAGGACTTCTTACTTTTGGCAAAATGCAAAAAATTAAATGTCATTTGGATTATTTTATACCAAATATTCCATGGCTGATTGATTCAAGATTTAGATATATATGCGTTTACAGGATTATCCATGGTAACTCTGGAACTCAAGTTTTGCAGTCATGCCCTATCTGGAAGTAAAGCGTCCAGGCCTGAAAAAATTTTGTAACAGTTAGCAAGAAAATAACAGTCTGTTAGTCCACAATAAGGGTCTGTTTTTCTTCCCCTCTCTATTCCACAAAGTGTTAAATGTCCTAGACCAGGAGCAGTTGCCTGATAACAAAAGAAATACGTAATTTGTAGCAGGTGGTTCTAATTGTGCCCATCAAATCTGTCCTCAATTGTGCAGAAGAGTGGAAAATCAATTAGCAACTACAAGCTTGAGCACTGGTGAGTGACAGGAGTGTCTTAACGCAAACAGGAAATCAGTAATGGAAGAAAATGATTACCAAGGCTGCTAGTGGAAACTCCTGGATCTGAGGAGAATTTCCATCTACTGTCCAACCTTCTCAGACAAAAGATGCTGTTGAAAAATTTTGTTGTGCCTTGTCACTCAAAGAGTGGGGTGTAGTGTGGGTCTTTGTTTCTTACCTGATGGAGTCTGTGTGAATAAAAATTAAGAGCACGGGGCCCTTTCTTTCCTCAACGTGCATGTCCTGTGTTGGAGTCACTGCTTTGGGTGTAGACGTGTTTGCAGGGCAATGTACACGCGTGGTAACTGTCTGGGAGAGATGCCTCACTGGGCCTAGTGGAGAGCACTGCAGGAGCTTGACTGTTCATTGAGTAGCATACTAGCACAAGGTCGCCTGGGTGGGCATACGAGGTTGTGGATGGAATGACAACAAACTTATCGATGCTATAGTTCTGCTTTAGAGTTAGACCACATATTAGTATTGGCTACTGAATACAGTTTATCAAGAAACAAATCATTTATAACATACTCTTAGATCCAGTTTTGGAGGAAATGGAACCAAGGAGATTTTTTTTTTTCCAGACACTTTCCGTTATTTGTAGGAGATCTCCATTCTTAGAAAATGAAGACTTTGAACGCTGATTTCTGCCTTACTTGGATCACTGTGGCATTATAGGTTATCTGTAATGTCACTTTGTTGTTTTGTTTTTTGTTTTTGTCAGAAAGAGAGAGAGAGTGCACAAGCAGGGGGAACGGCAGGCAGAGTGAGAAGCAAGCTCCCTGCTGAGCAAGGAGCCCGATGTGGAACTCGATCCCAGCACCCTGGGATCATGACCCGAGCTGAAGGCAGACGCTTAACTGACTGAGCCACCCAGGCATCTCTGTAGTGTCACTTTGAATTTTCCATTTATTGTGTTCTTCCACTTTCTTCACTTGTTTCATATTTCTATGTTCTATCTCTTCAGCTGCTGGCCTGCAAGTGGCACCCGGACAATTACACCAGGCCTTTTATTTCTTTTGTACAGCATGCCAGTGTTTGATATGGTGCCTCTCACAATATAGATATTTAATAAATAATTTTCTAATAAATGCTTGACTATTGGCTTTTTGCATTGTCAGAGAGCATATGAAAAGTAATTAACACAGTGCCAGGTATGTGACAGGTATTCAGTGAATATTACACAAAAAAAAGAAAAGAAAGAATAAGACATAAGAAACAGGTGAAACAATTACACTTATTTTCTTCAGTGAAAAACATAATTAAGTTATAATTAACAAAAGAGCATAGCTTCATTGATCAGACTCCTGAATAAAGCCCAATGTTGGCTCACTTACTGGAGGATTTCTAACCCAAGGTGTTCTTGAAACATTTTGGGTGGGTGGGCAAGTTGAAGATAAAGGCTTCCTTCTGCCTGGCAGCTGGGAAGAAGGAAGGTGGAACCAAAAAATAACACTGAGATACATCAAGGGTGGTGCTATTCCTGAAAGAAGGGTCTCCTGAGCACAAAATATCTCACTAGGCAATTTATTTTGCCAACTGCTGCCAATCCAGTCGTGGGTGTGTGTGTGTGCGTGTGTGTGCGCGTGCATGTGTGTGTACGCATTCTGTGCATGGTTTGAAGGAAAGACTGGGAAAGAAAGTGAGAGGTAAGAGGAGGAAGGAAATACTGGTGCCTTTGAATGTTGACTTCCTCTGTGAGGAGAGCAGAGAAAGCAGTAATTCCTCCTACAGATTAGACCTATGTGTGAAGAGTCTCTACATAAAACCACAGTGTCAATTGTCTTGTTTCCTGATCTTCAGTGGATATTTTTAAAGGCAATGGCCTCAGTAAAAAAGCAAGTGACTAGCTTTGCAGGTACAAGTTCCCATGCAACCACTGAAGGATTCTACCTTGTTTCTGTCTTCAGCTTGGAGGAGTCGGTTTCCCAGCCCTCATTGTTCTCTTGGCATTGACAGTGACACTGAGGTCACTTCCGCTGTTGGTACTTTTATTCCCTATTACAAATCTATAGCATGTTGCAAATTCTGTGGAGTGTCAAAAGGACACAGTTTCTCTGTTAGTATGAAGAAGACACCTGTGCACAGAGAAGTCTACATCTAAGCAAATATAGAGCTAAGAAGCAATGGGGAAGCATTTGAAAATCCTCCACAGTTTAGCTATACTTTCGTTTAAAAAAAAAACCCACATAACTCACACACATTACATTAAAAACATACTTAATTTTTAAATTTTTAAATAACATACTTCGTTTCCATTACAAACCTTTAGATAAAATCTAAATACAATTGAATACATTAGCAAAGCTAAATAATTAATATATCTTTATGGAACATAAAAGTCATCTTAAATTTTCTCTTTGTTACTCAAAAATTGATTTAAGAATAACGGTGTATGATTTAAATTCATCTCGATCAATAATTTAAATAATTTAATACTCTAATGTACAGTACACTTTCGATTTTGACAAGTTACTGATTATGGCTAGATTTTACCATCCCAGGAGCCCTCTTGTCAAAAAAGTACAGTCATGTTTCTGATAGAAAATTTCTATCTTACCTATTTGTAATGGTTACAAGTGCAGGAGGACAGTAATAACCACTGGAGGCATGGTCAAAACTTCGAAGAACAGTGTCAATTTTGTAACAGAATCCACCATGTCTCTCCCATCCCTTAAAAAAGGAAATAGAAAATTAAGGACATAATCTGATTTAAACAGCAAAACATTGTTTTTGTGTATTCTCACTCAAAAGTCAAAACTTGAATTTTTGTCTTGAAATCTTTGTATGTATCCTACCTGGTAATGCCATTAGCTACAGCCACGTCTATATTTATTTAATTAATGATTAAAACCTAAACGTTTTAATTAATCTGAAATCTTAAAACCTAAAACAGATGAAAACAAAGGGGCACTCACTCAAGATCTCTCTCTTTCTCTGTCTCTGCTCAGACTTACAAAATTTCATACCAATGGTTCCTGCAGGATGGTAGAAGTTAAGAGTGTTGGCTTTGAAGGCAGAATGCCTGGGTTTGAATACTGGCTCTACTACTGTGAACTTTATTTAGTCTCTAAATGTCTGAATTTTCTCCTCTGTAAAATGAAGATAATAATAGTATCCACGGAGTTGTTCAGAATGAAAGGGAGACAGTGCAGGCAGAGACCTTAAATAGAGCCAGGAACTCAATATGAGCAAAGAGGACATATGTATCTAGATAATAGTGTATGTTTTTTTCAACTTTCTTTCATATTACATATTTCATGTTACCCCACTAAGTTTCACTGAGGTTAGAGATCTGGATAAAGTCATAAGCTAGTGGACAAGCTGTCCTGGAACCCAATTCTGGTGTAATCCATGATGGTCTTAGCTAGATCATAATATTTCCAAATAGAAACTGGCTAAAATATATATAAATTATTCCTAAATCAATCAACTGGCTCTCCTTTGAGAGAAAGAGAGCAAGCTTTGGCATTTAAACAAAAATAATAAATGCGTAGCTCCATGGCTCCGCCCTGAGAGCAATGAGGGGTGGCTCTGTTCTTTAAAATCATATACTGCAGGAGACATGCATTCACTAGTCTTCTATATTTAAACTGAGTTATTTTAGTCCCCTTCCAGTATTATAAAATCACATCACTTACATCTATTTTTATGTATTCACCAGGGTTTTTTTTGTATTCACGAGATTTAAAATACACTTTATTCTGTGTCTTGCCAATACTTGACAGATTTTGATCAGATATAAAATGATTTCTGCTATATTTCTTATAAAAGGTCTCAGTCTTGCAGTAAATTAAAGAAAACCTTATTTTAGAACTCAGCAATTTTAGTTCAAAACATATTATTAAATGAGGTGTGGATCACAGGAGTTCCACATCCAGCCAGCCAGGATGTGCTCTGAACTCACTCCCTTAACCTCTCCCCATAATCTTATCTATGTGAGTAATTGACAGCTCCAGCCAGAAACCCCTGGATCACTCTAGATGGGGTGGGAGGTTAGACGGCTTTTCTATCTGGAAGGACAGGCGGAGGAAGGCTGACAATTTGACCTTTCTAACAAAGTATTCCTTCTTCATTAGTAGTTTTCAGATCACAGGCTGCTTAGTAAAATAAAAAATCCGAGAACTGAACAGGCTCAAGAAAAGTGGCAGGGGGAGGGATGTGGCATAGTAATAATCAGAAAGACAAAGACTCTTTACTACAAGCCTTTGTCCATACAATGAAAGTGGGAAGAATAATTGACTGTATCTGTGAATAGCTTTTGTACATGAGGCGCCATTTCATTTTAAATGATGATGATGACAGTACTGAAACAATTGCTCATATTATACAATCCCAAAAAACTAACTCAGAGGGAAAAAAGTCTTTTTTTTTTTTTGCTTTGAAATTATCAAAAAATTCCCCCCCCCTTTATGTAGTGCCTTTCATTCCTGTGACTTATTCATTCCATAACTGGAAGGCTGTATTTCCCACTAACCTTCACTCATTTTGCCCAACACTGCCCCGTCACCCCCGCAGGCAACCATCTAGTTTGTTCTATATATTCATAGGTCTGATTCTGCTTTTTGTTTGTTTATTCATTTGTTTTTTTAGATTCCACATATAAGTGAAATCATATGGTATTTGCCTTTCTCAGACTTACTTCACTTAGCATTATACTCTGTAGGTCCTTTTCATGTTAGTGCAAATGACACAATCTCATCCTTTTTTATGGTTGTGTGATATTCCTCTCTGCGTGTGTTGGGGGTGTGTATGCATACACCACATCTTCCTTATCCATTCATCTATTAATAGACACTCAGGTTGCTTCCATATCTTGGCTATTGTAGATAATGTTGCAATAAACATAGAGGTGCATATATCCTTTCAAGTTAATATTTTTGCTTTCTTTGGAAATACCCAGTAATGGAATTATTGGATCACATGGTATTTCTATTTTTAATTTTTGAGGAACCTCCATACTGTCTTCCAAGTGGCTGTGCCAGTTTGCATTCCCACCAACAGTGCATGAGTGCATAAAGATTCCTTTTTTTCCACATCTTCACCAACACTTACTATTTCTTGTATTGTTGATTTTAGAGATTCTGACAGGTGTAAGGTGATATCTCATTGTGGTTTTGATTTGCATGTCCCTGATGATGAGTGATGTTGAGGATCTTTTCATGTGTTTGGTGGCCATCTGTATGTCCTCTTTGGAAAAATGTCTGTTGAGGTCCTCTGTCCATTTTTAATTGGATTTTTTGGGGATTTTTTAGGTGTTGACTTTTGAGGTTCTTGCATATTAACTTCTTATTGGATATACCATTTGCAAATACCTTCTCCCACTCAGTAGGTTGCCTTTTTGTTTTATTGATAGCTTCTTTCACTGTGCAAAAGGTTTTTATTTTGATGTAGTCCTAATAGTTTATTTCTAATTTTGTTTCCTTTGCCTTAGGAGACATATCTAGAAAAATGTTTCTACTGCCAATGTGAGAGAAATTACTACCTTTTTCCCTTCTAGGATTTAAAGGTTCTGGGTCTCACATTTAGGTCTTTAATCCATTTTGAGTTTATTTTTGTGTGCTGTGGGAGAAATATTTTATTTAATTTTTTGTTTTGTTTTAATGTTTTATTCATTTATTTGACAGAGAGAGCACAGGCAGTGCTAGTGGCAGGAGGAGGGAGAGGGAGAAGCAGACTCCTTGCTGAGCAGAGAGCCCAACGTGAGGCTCGATCCCAGGACCCTGGGATCATGACCTGAGCCGAAGGCAGACGCTTAACGACTGAGCGACCCAGGCGCCCCTGTGAGAAATATTATATAAGTTGGTTTTGCATGTACAAACTGTTTAGAGAAGTGCACTGAAGCAGTTGGCTAAAGGGAAGGAAACTTTTGAAACCATATTCACGGATTGATACATAAAGAAATTAATGGGACTTTCATCACAAAGTTAGAGAACTGGCTCTGAACTCCAAATTTACTCTGAACTTTAAATACTGGTAATGCTAGCCAGAAAAGGGAAGCAGTGTACAAAAGTTTGAATAGAACATCAGTTCTATTTCTGCTGTGTAAGGAGTTAATTTCCTTTTCAACACAAATACAACATGTTGAGTTGCCTTGAAAATCACAGTAAGACATACTTTTTTTTTTTCAGTATTTCTTGTCAGATAGGGATTAGATCAGTAATCAGCTCTAAGTAATTCAGGAACTGTAGTCATTAGATACAATGTTTGGTAGCATGTTAGCTATGACACAGGTATTATTGACCTAGAGGATGAAGAGTAATTCATACGTTTACACACTGACTAATGAATAAATTGCAGTATCTTGGAGAGATGGGTCATCACTTCATTGAAACATAAATAACTGGATTAGAAGAAAAATAAAGAATTGCATAAAAAGCCAGCTTTGGGAAATTTTTGAGATGCATACAAATTTCCAATATTTAAACCCAAATTCTTTAGTGTGTGTGTGGGGGGGGGCGGGGATGAGAAAGAAAGAGAGGGAGAAAGAGAGAGAGAATGCATGTGTTGAGAACTTTACTGCAGGATATTGAATGTATTTGAAGAAATTTAAAACATAACTGTCTACCTTTGACTTTTAAACCTAAAGTATTAATGTATCTTTTATTACTTTAAGTACTGAAAATAAGTATGTTAAGTACCAAAAATCGTTTACTACTTAAAATATGAAAGTATTTTTTATTATCTCTTTCCCAAATAATAAATATATTTCAAACATGCACTTCTTGCCAGTATTCTATTCAAAGATTTAAGTTTAAGAATAGTGAAAAGGAAGGCAGGACTCTTGAGTGCAAAAGTTCACTCTCCATCAAAGGAATGCGTTTCTTTTCACTCTGCCGGTCTTCACCTGTGAGACAGGGCATCACACAGCAGTCATTGTTTGTACAGATGGTATAACAGGATCATTTATGTTTCTAATTTCAAAAGAAAAGTAGTTTAGGTCAAAGAAGCAACGATCCTTCTCAGAGCTGTAAATCCTTCATATGCCCCTAGCTGATAATTGCTTGGTTTGCTAAAAGCAGCCCAAGGTCAGAAAAAAAAAGAGGGAAGGAAAGAAAGAAGGAAGAGAGATAAGGAGGGAGGGGAAAGAGGGAGGAAGGAGCAAAGGCAAGTGTGAGAGGGAGAGAGATTCACTTTAAAATTGCTGTTGCATAAATTATTCTAGTTATGAAGTCACTACACTAAACACAATGTTAACAGCACTTACCTCTCGACAGCCTGATTCAGTGTCAGAAGGGACATGGCCTGCTTTCTTACAAATGTAAAAAAGTGTTTCTTCACAATTTTTAACTTTCCAGTGTCCCTCCTAAGTGGAAAAATGTTACAAGGATGAATGAATACACTTCATTATTGATGCTGATAGGCAACATCAGTTATTTTGAATAAAAATATGATTAATAGTAAGTGTTTCAGGATGGAGTATATGAGTCAGGACTTTGTGTGGTCCTTAGAAGGGTTGATATTCTCTCTACATGGGAGTGGGAGGCCCCACTTCCTCCAGACTCTCAACAATTCTAAGACACGCAATCCCAGATTGGTGGGCAGGAGAGGAGGGGCCACTAATGTTTCTTGATAGTGTGCTAGGCCTAATGTTGGGTGATTGTCATATATAATCTCAACATTGCTGTGAGGTAGGCATTATTACTCCCATCTGAAAGGTTAGGTTTAATATTTACATAAGGTCTTACAGTCAGTAAAATTTGGAACTAGGATTTAATATCAGACTCAGCCTGGATTTACATTAGCTGCTCTCAATTTTTCCTTTAAAAGGATGGGTTAGAGCGGTGATTCTCAATCTTTACTGTGCATCAGAATTATCTGGAAGGGTTACGAAAGCACAGATGACTGGTCCTCATGATCATTGTGTCTTATTTAATAGGTCAGGTAGGACCTGAGAATCTGCATTTCTTACAAGGTTTCAATTGATGTTGATGCTGTTGGTCTGGGGGCCACACTTTGAAAGCCACTTGGATGAAACTATCCCTGTGACCAAGTCAGAATGCCGCTTCCTCTCTTTAATCACTTCTAAGTGTAAAATCGAATGCTTTGCTACTTACATGCATAAACCTGATACTGGGGGAATGCCTGGAAGCTACCATGAGTTACCCTAGATAACATTATAATAGCTGAACTTTGTGTTCAAGCCACAATGTCCTTCTTTATTACTAATTTTCCAAAGTCCCACTCCATTTCTTCTTTATATGACAGGCGGATACTTTCACGTCTTCTAGTTCTACAGACGGCTGCTCTAACATCCTACATTAATAATGAAATACAATAACTGCTAACAGATTAAAATTTTATCTTCCCAAAGGATTTGTTATTTCAACACAAATCAGACCTTTAGGCCAAAAGGCTCACAATTCAAATTTTAAGTGGTATCTCAGGCAAGCAGGGTTTTAGGGGAATATGAATACTGTATAGGAGGCTGACACCTTCATCTGTAAGAGCAGCTCTGGAGCCCTCCCCCCTGGAGTCTTCCAGCAAACCACCCCGTTAAAGGATAGTGTCAGGCATACTGTAGTTGCTTAATAATAATTGGATGGATGGATGAATGAATAAACATTTTCCTAGGCTCTCATATTCAAATTAGGCATCAACCATGCTTAGGTAACTTGTTAATTATAATAATTATATTCATATTGAGCTCTACTTCATGGGAATAAATGTTACTTTTTACGCATCCACTATTTAAGGAGCTACTGAGCTTCCAGAAAGGGGGACACAAAAATCAGCATTGTTCTGACACATCCTGTAATATTAATACCTGTCCTTACTCTCTTAAATATAATTTTCCTGTCCAAATGTTGGCTCCTGTTCTGTGGACATGCTAAGTGAAATACCGGTGTCTGTCAAACGAAAAAGGAGAGTGTCAGTAGGAAATGAAGGTCATCTTAATTATCTCAAAACCAATGAACCAATAAAGCATCAAATATTGTAGAATAAACGGTGATGGCTTTCCACAGTTAGACCCAAGACAAACATTTAGAGAGGTCATTGTTTATCTCCCTTCAAATGTGACTTGAGAACTACCTTAGCATTTAAATTGTAACTGAGCATATCTATAACAGCCTCAAAGATAATACAATGAAAGTGAGGTGCCATAAAAGTAAGTGCTTAGAAATTTTCTAAGTTTGGATGGCACAATTACTTTGTCAAGCTACTTAAGTAACATTTAATAAACTGCACTTAACATGGTATCCTGGTGATAAGAGTGAGAATGCCTACCAAATCCTAATGATTTACAACTCAACCAGTGAGTTTAGTAGCTATCTGATCAAAGAGATTAAGTCTAGTCTAAGGTATAATAAATGCATCAAATGACTTGGGATTAAACTAATTTTGTGTAATCTAATCAGATGTTTTAGATATATGAAAGACTAGAGCGTAGAGATAAATGTGATGTTAAGACCACTGGGACCATTACATACACATAAGGAAAAGAACAAGATTTTCCATTGAGTCACAGTTTTCAATGGGGTTACACACATTGTAGAAATCCTTTTATGTTAATAGGATAATGGAGCGTAAAAGCCATCAGTCTCTAGAGTAATTTCCTGACACTTCAGATCTTCTCCTCACATCTTCACCATAGAGGTCAATGACACCATCATCCACAAACACAGAGGTTGCTCAAGCCAAACACCTACCCTGTGCTCACCCCACATCTAATCTAGCAACAGTTTCTACCCTACAAAGGATCTTTGAATTTATCTGCTTGTTTCTATATTCACTACCCGAATTTAACACTGGAGTAGCCTCCAAACTGATTTCTCTGCTTCCATTTTTCCTCTCTCTTATCTATTCTCTAGGTAGCAGCCACAGTTACTTTTTAAAATGTAAATCAAACCATGCCCTTCATCTCCTTGAAGCCCCTTTTGTCATTCTATACCAGGGCTATAAGCCTCACATTTTTCAATTCCTCCTGCCCTCTCTCCTATAATCCCCTCATCAGTTCTACTTTCAAGCCACACTGGTCTTCTTTTTGATTATTAAACATGGCAAACCTTAGCCTTCCTTTGGACTTTTATACTAGCTATTGTCCCCTGTCTAGAATGTTCTTCCCCTGCGTCTCAAGAGTTTTTGTTTTTTTTTTCCTAAGTCCCAGCTTAAACGTCACCTCCTCAGAGAGCCTTTCCTGACTGTCCTGTCTGAAGTAGCAGCCCCAACCCAAGTTTTTCACCATCGGGTCACCTATTTCCTCAAAGCTAACATCACAACTATAATTACCATGTTTTTCCTGTGTGCACGTGTTTACTGCCTAGCATGGATGCCCCAGGAAGAGCAGGGACTGTGTCTGTCTTGGTCTCTGCCACAGCCCAAGTCCCTGATGCACGTGGTCCTCAATACAAGTCCAGCAAAGTGAGCATTAAACAAACAAATCAACTTACAGATTGCTCTGCTGAGACACATTGCTGGCTTCTATTTGGAAAAATTTGGGGCTCAAGTGTGTGCCAATTAGTAAAGGTGACTGAGGAGCCATTAGACCATTCAAAGGAAACTGGAATTTTATTGCTGCTCAAACCAATCCATGTTTCTGATGCATTTTCTGTAAGAGATAAATGTAAATTACAGGAATCCTATTATATGCAAAGGAGATAATGCACTGGGCCTGTTACAAATGATTTCTTCTTTATTCCTTCACGCAATAAAACCTGTTTAACTCTTGGTATAAAATATCTACTTAGATCTTTTTCTACTACCCCATCTGCTCAACACAGACCTTGGAAGTGGGACAGAATGTGATCTCAAGCCAATGCAAGGACAAAGCTTAAAAGCAAGTCAGATTGCTGGGACTCTAATTAGTTCCTGCTACTATATGAAAAGTAGATTTGAACAGTATAGTTTTGCCTCTGCTTAGAGAAAGGAAAAATAGGAAGGTCAACTGGATTAGGAAAAGGGCACTTTAAAAAAAACCCTTTACAATATATTTTTTCTTGCCTTTTTTTTTTGCCATGAGAAAAAAGGAGCAGAAACTCTTAGAAGCATTAAAATGGGAGCAATGGGGCTGCTAGAAAAGTAAATAAAGTTTGACAGCCCAGGTAAGGTGAAAAGACCCTAGGAGGCTGAGAGAAATGTTCAAGTGCCCCTATTGAGACAGAGGCAGCCACAGGATCCTTTTAATCTCAAATGCAGGAGGTGAGAAAAGTGACAGAGAAGGATTTTTGTTTTCACTCTAAACTAAAACCTAACTTTCAAAAGGTCACCAGAGTAGACTCTGGAGATTTTTTTTTTTCATTAAAAAAATTTTTACTCTAACTTGGTGATTTCAATGTTTTTTCAACAGAATTCTATGTCAAATATATGACATAGGGGGAGACCTGCTCTGATGGACAAAAGGTGGGTGGAGGCTTAGGAGCTCAGAATTTCTGAATGTGGCACACAGCTTGCAAACCACCAAACTGAATAAATTTTCGCTGGCTAAAGTTATTAAAATCCAATTATTTATCTCAGAAATTCCATTATTGCTTAGATTACATGACCACAGCATACTACTGCTATGTAGTGGCCATAAGGCTAAATTGCAGGTTTAAGTTCTTTTATTAAAAGTTTCTGGAAATGACCTTTGCCCTTAAAAAAAGAAAAAAACCAACATCTAATGTATCTGGTATATGTAAGGTGTTACAAAATTTCTGAGCATTTATTTTATAAAAATTCAATGAATTTGCATTCCTGAATATTATTTAGAAACTTGAGATATATGTGCCATAATCATTTTTAAATAGCTTAACTTCTTTTCAACTCCACTAATAAAGATAGTGACTACATTATATTTCATACCTCTTAAATCAGAGACATTTGGCACTTACCATCTCCAAGGAGGGTTACAAGAAACTCCACATCTGCTAATGAAGCAATGTTTATCAATGTACTGTTATCAGACTGGCAAGAATGCAAAGCTTCCTTCCAGGTCTTTTTTTCTTTCTGAAGTTTATAGCAGTTACGACTGTGGGGATTCCAGCCAGGCTCACAGTGGGTAGCATAATATTTCCAAGCACCTTTTTCTTTTTAAACCAACAAAAAACAATGTCATTTTCCACAATTTTTAAAATGTTACTTATTAGCCTTAATATAAATTGTGATCAACATATGATTACTTTAAAAATTTGAAAAACAGAGACGTATGAAACAATAACATATAAACCATCTAGATCTTCAGAACTGAGAAGGATTCAACATATGAGCTAGATCTAGATCTAGGATCTAATGGATCTCAGTGACTCATTTTACAGATGAGCTAAGGCACAAAGAGGTAAGGAGACTTGGTAAAGGTCATACAACCCAAGTGAAGAGTTAGGGCTAGATGTAAAATTCAGCAGTTAGAGTTCTGCATTTAAAAAAATCTTTTAACATTGGAAAAGGAGTATTATGAAAAACAGTTTAAATGGCATTCCCAAGATTTTATGTACAGTATGTGGGTGGGGGTAGATATTTATCCTCAGCTGAAAAAAAGCTTGAAATTCTGGTTACTTCCTCCAGAGCAGAGATGACAAATAGCTTTCACTTTTCGGTCAGTCTGAGTGTCTGTGTTGTCCCTCTGGGTTCATATGGACAGTGGGTTAGACTTACAGGAAAATAGCACCATGATGCTTTGGCACTGGAAGGGAAGGAGGTGGTGTGTATGTCAAATTTGGGTTCTCCCTTTCTGGGAGCTTGTCCTCAATCTGGTAATTAGCATTTTTACTTTATTTTGTTAACCACACGGAGTGCCTACTTTAAGCACTAATTTAGTTAGACACAACTCCAGGGCTATTTGGGAAATGAGACATTGTTTTAAAATTGCTCTGGGATGCTGACAGCAATTAGAATCACAGTCCAAGAATGTTAGAACATTTAGGTATCATCTATTCCAGTGGTTTTAAACTAAATAATATAGTCATGGAACCCCTTTTAAAAATGGAACCTTTAAACTTCACTCTACGGGTAAGAAAAAAGTGAAAAAGGAACTTCTCTGATTGAACCAAGGGTGGAGCCAAGCCAAGAACCCAGAGATCCTGAAAACACAGTTTGAAGACATTGGACTAGATCATCAAAAGAATTTGTTAAACCTGAAGCAACAGCAAATAATCCAAACTAACAACTTAATTACCCTCATTTGTGGTCTTTGGACCTCAACTGGTAGATCCAGAGAGTAAATAAAACAGAAGAAAAGAAGGATGGCAGGAAAGCATAAGAAAGAAACAAGGAAGAAAGGAAGAAATGGACAAGAGAAGAAGGAAGAGATGGAAAGGAACAGCGATAGAACGTTCTCGACATAATGAAAAAAAATCTCCACGTTAAAAAAATGGCACAATGCTTCTTCTTCCCCCTATTCTACCATACCCTTAGTCTTAGCCACTTAAAGGAAAATGAAAGTTCAAGTCTGGTTGTAAGGAGTAATATTTAAAAATAATAATTCAGCTTATTATTTTAAATCTGGAGTTGTTTTTAATTATGCTGGTAATGATTCTTTAAATATGGTTATATTTTTATTTCTACTTTCTGAGTTAAGACATTAATTCCCACAAAAACTAAAAAAGAGTCAATATACCTGAAAAACAAATAATTGGGCTCCAGGTATTAGATTGTAATTAGGTGGTATTTAAGTCTTTGTTGCATATAAAAGTTTGTATGTCATTTCAAGGAGGATAATAAGAGATACAGAGTGTGATAGGAGATAAATGAAGTAAAGAATTTTATAAAACTATGTTCTAATTTGTATTTAATTTCTAAGGTAACCATAAATAAAACTCAAAACTAGAATAGAAAAGGAAGCATATCTTGTCTATCTCATGCAGAACAACTAAGAATGCAAATTTTTAAAAAAGAAGCAGACAATGTTTTCAACACCTAGGTTATTTTGCTTTGGTTTTTAAAAAAATTTTAGTAAAAACTAACAAATGCATTTGTTAAATTCATGGTGCCTTTGGAATAACAGATGTTATCTACTTACATATATTTATTCATATAGATATAAAAACTAGCCTTAAATTATTATTAGCAAAAATGTAAAGGAATTTGAATATATTGAGGGGACAAGTAAGCAACTCATAAAAACAACTTAAAGTAAAAACACTTACCAATCTCTTCTTGATCAGTGTGGTTTAGATATTTTTTACATATATAAGGCAAGGCGGATTCACAATCCCGACTCCTCCAGGCATTTGGCATAAATGAATTAAATGTTCCACACTGATATTCAACAAATGGCTCAAAATCTATTTCTGAAAAGACAGTGTGTGTGGGTGTTTAATGTCAGAGGCAAAATCAGTTTAATATATATTGATGTCATTTTATTTATTCAAATATAATATATTTGATATATATAAATGTAGTTTTTAGCATCAAGGAGATAGCCCTTCTCTTTGGCATGTATGGCAAACCCTATAAGATGTCATATTATATCTGTGGTTTTGCAGTTGAAGTCCATACATGACAATGAAATGATTTCCCAAAGATAACAATAGCTGATTTTATTGTTTTAAGGAAACATTTTGCCATTTGTTGCTATTTTTAGAACAGCTGACGGGAGTCTTGGCTCCAACCCAGTTCTCCTGCAACCTTGGCTAAAGAGCTTACCTTCTTGACCTCCATTTTCTTGTCTGGAAAAGCTAGGCTTATGGGAGTTGAGGCAAGCTTAAAGATGATTATAAATCCCTTTGAAATAACACGACTTATATGTACGTGGGAAATAGCTGTTGTGTAAGGGGGCAGGATCATGCCACCCGACGAAGCACATGAAGCACTGCAGGTACCTGGGTTCCAGTTCAGATAGTTGAGCGGTGTTCTATCAGACCACTGCCAGCCAGCGTTTTCATCCAGCTGATTCAGACCTGTCCACATTTCCACTGCTTCACTGCCCAAGTGCTCTGAAATGAAGAGAAAAACGGAGTGTCAACACACGCAAACAACCTCCTCCCACAATGTTACCCTTCTTTCTTGTTTTATTATTCCTGGTGAATGCAGTCATAAGTGAACTCTAGTCCATGACAAAGGGTTTTAAGTGCTACTAAACCCCACTCTGATGCTTCAGAGTAACAAAGTCAGCCTCTGCCATCTTGAGAAACACAGCAGGCTCCTAAAGGCTCACTAACAGCAATTCTTCAGCTCTGAAGTGCTTAATCTAAGCATCGGAAGTGCTGCCTCTCAATGATCACCAATCCTCCCGAGGCTGCATGGTTGCAAATTTAAGACCATCTGATCTGTGTGAGCTCATGCACTTAAGGGTTTTAGACAGCAGAGGAGGACGTGTCCAGGAAGGCCACTCCAGAAAGGGCCCCTCTGTCTTCCTTCCCTTGCTCTGTGTGCATGTGTGCCTGGTGGCAGCCTTAGCTTGAAGGCTCCAAGCAAGGGTGGAACAGGAAGAAGTGATGTTAATCTGTATAATGGGTATATGTATGTGCCCATAAAATTTTCTGCACATTTCAATATTTTTTAAGTATTTCACAGTTAAAAAATTGAACAATGTAAAGAAGCTTTTCTTTAGGGATCTGGCAAGGAAGAAAAAAGCAGGTAAGTATCGTTGGTGAATGGAGGCAAGTCCTCAAATTTAAGAAGGTATGCTAAAGCAAGCAGGGAGGGAGCTGTCCAGTGTGAGAGCCAGAAGGAGTTGTCTGACCAAGAGGAGAAGCATAATCCAAGGGACCAGGGTATCCAGAGGGATGGATAGCAGGCTGGAGCCATACTCTGTTGCATCTTCAGCCTGGGTTGGGAGAAGGCTTTCTGGCAGGCTGCCTCCATGGCCCCTGCTCCAAACCACTGGGCCACAGCTCCACACATTTTAATTTAACCCCATTTTTGTTATAGGTGCTATGTATAAACATGTACATTGGCATGCTTGTACTGAAAAACATGGTTATCAGAACTGTAGGATTAGGGGAAATTTTTCTTTGGTTTTTCTTTTGTTACATGAATTTTAAAAAATGATTCTAGAATAAGAGAAATAAACATAAGAAATAAAAGTCAGCCCAACATGTAGAAGGCCAACCAGGGAGAAGTATGTAATGGAAATAAAGGGATGGTTATTTTTCCGACTGGATAAAAAATATTATACAGCTGTTTAAATGATGTTTTTTAAGTATTTAAAATAGAGATTTTTATTAACATTGAAGGTAAAATGCAACCTACTAAATTAAAATGTTAATAATGTTTCTGGATTTGGGGATTATGGCTCCCCAAAGAGAGAATGGACTCACCCAAACTGATCATATACAATGCCAAAAAGAAAGCCACAATAATTTCAAAAGAATCTACACAGTGTATATTATGGTCTACAATTATATTTCAATTATTTTGCTTTAAAAAAATAAAAGCACTGCCTTTAAAATTCCCCCAAATTATTATAGAATAAATTTTTAAAAAAACAGTGTCAGAAACGTAGTGAAAGTGACTAGTTTTGTGACACTTTCAAATGTCGCTATTTAATCTTTTAACCTATAAAAGGGAGCATTTTTCTCTTCCTCTTGTGGTTCATCTGCTTCAGAACCCAATATATTTTGAGCCAGTTGCAGGTGCCCTGCCCGAGACTGAGGCCCTGACAGTTAAGACTTATAGATAGGGTGACTGTCCCAGTTTGCCAGGAAAACTTATAGTTTATGCTGGTAGTTTCAGCATAATTACTAATCGCAGCCTCTTTTACTCTCAAAAGAGTCTCAGTTTGGATGATTGGTTGTAGGATCACCCAGATTACAAAGATCAGTGTATTCACATAACAAACCAGCAGCATCCTCTGTGATTGAGCATTTCAGTACAATATGGGAAAACTGGAAGAACCTATCCCACTTAGGAAAGAAAGGGGGCTTTATAATTTTGAGACCCCAGAAATCCCTAAACAGAAATGGCATACCATTCACAGGTCCCACCCTTCCAAGATCCTGCCTCATTTACACGGAGTCTCTTTCTGATGTCGATCCGATTAGTCCTTTCAGTAACGCTATCTGATTAAATCATATAATGGGTATCATGATGACAGGACGTGACAGGGAAGATGGATTGACAAGATAGAGAAATTTTCACATTTCATATCAGTGCAAGTGTCAAGTGATATCTTCAAATAACCTAGTTAAAATACTTAAATAATAATTATTCTTATCTTAGAGTTGTTTTGAATACTCTCTGTGCAGTTGTTTCAACAATACACATAAAAATCACTGAGTAATTTATAATCTGTGTTTAAAGTTACAAAAACATCTATCTAGCTTTACAACTAAATTGGCTCACAATTCTGTAATAATAAACTCACACCTAAATTCTTTTGGATATTTCTTGGCATTTGTGACAGCTTAGATAATTCCTTATATCATAGTTAATTAATGTTCACCAGCGATTAGAAAGAAACTAGACTATTCTCATTATTAAAAAATACTTTGGTCAGAACAGGGTTCTGTCTTTATGAATAGACTTCTGTTTCCCTAAACAATCCCCCGAAGTCTAATTATAGAATTGTGGTATTTAAATCAAAGTCTCTGACATATCTTATTTCTTTCATCATTATTCAAGTTTGATGAGTAAGTCCAAACCTTCTTACTAGAAATCCTGACAGTCAAGATAGATAACAATTATAATTCATACATGGAATGCAAAATTTTCTGTAAAAACCATTACAGGCTAATAATGATATTGGAAATTGGTGATTTCCTGCAGTATGACTCACTCAAATCAGTTTTGATCATAATTTCCTACTTTTGCATGTCTGTGGGGAAAGGGGCAAAACTGTGCTGTTCAAGCATTTGTTATATTCCTTCTGGAAGGTATTAATGACTTTCAAAAGCTTTAAAATGTGCTTCCTCTTTCACCCAGTGAATATACTTCCACAAACTTATAGAGAAATAATTGGGGATCTATGCCCAAGGGTAAGTGCAGGGATGATTTATGATAGCAACAAATAAATAAAAACAAAATAAATAATTTTTTTATCTATCAGACTATCTAATAGTAGGAGGTTAGGTACATATATTATTCCTAACCTATAATACTATGTAACCATTAAAAATTATGATGCAGATCTATATTTATGGACATGGATAGGTGTGCATTATATGCTGGTACATGAAATAAGCATCTTATCAAACTGTGTGCATAGTTGTTAAATGGTTAATACACAATGAGTGTTTGTTATGTGTGCCAGGCCCTTTTCTAAGGCTTCCTTCGCCTGTATCATAACATGTAATCCACACTGCCAACAAGTAGCACAGTTATTATTTCCATTTGATGGGGGAGCGGAATTTGAGGCACAGACGGATTAGATCACTCTGCTGGGAAGTGGTAGAGGAAGGAGTCCAACCCAAGCAGATGGTTCTGTGGTCCCTGCCCCTAGCCATTCATGCATTTACTCAAAACTATTGTTTATACATACTATATATGTATATATGCCTTTATATGTTTTTTTCTAGAAAAACATGGTTATCTCTGGATTGTAGAATGATGGGATATTTTTCTTTCTGTATACTTGAAATTTAAAAATTATTCTAGAATAAATATGTACTACATGTGAAATAAAATTTGAAAAAAGTGTCAGAAACTTTTAATGAGTGACTAATTTTGCCATACTTTCAAATGATTCTAAAAATTTTTAAAAAGCTGTGTGTACACATCTACAAACACATTTAATCTATAAAGGAGAAATAAGAGGATAGTTTAGGTGATGGGTAAAACCCAAGACCCAGTCCATTAGCACAACTCTTTTGACATATTATTGTCCTATCCTGTTAGTTAACATGTGTGTGCTTTTGCTTTTCTAACCAAATTTTAAGTTCTTCGTCATCCATGAGAAGGTCTATGTATCTGTGCATATTGACTGACAGGTGAGATTTTGTTTAATTAATAAATGACTTAATTATTTATTAATGGAAGCTGAATAGCTAAGATCTCCAGCAGAGCAGGGATTTGTATTTAAGTTTGGAAGTATCCCAGATCCACCTGCTGGAGTTGCAAATTGTCCTGGGTTCCTTGCTGAGGCCTCAACTTCTCTTCTCCCAGGGAGAGAAAATAAAGAAGAAATGCCCGGGTGCCAAATGGTATGGCCCAGGGGACAGGTCACAATTCTGGGTGTGAGTTGGCACTGTACTAATAAAATAAAACATTTTCTAAGGGACTTTTTCTTCAGAATATATTTTTGCATACCTGGACATAACTGTTAACAGTCATTTTAATTGCATTAATATTGGTGTGTGTCATCCACCTACTTACTCTTTATGAAATTTTCTTCGTTCTCATCTGCAATACTTAGTAAAGCTCCTCCTTGCATCTGGCATGAATAATGTGCCTCATTCCAGGAAAGAGAGGAAAGCAGGTTGAATTGGTAGCAAATGTGTGAATTGAGATCCTTCTCCCAGATGGCATCACAACCCACCTCTGCGGACGCTGAAAACAAAGTCCATTAAAACATAAACTATAATCTTACTTTATCTATACAACAATGGATTTCTAAGATGAATTTGAATGGAATGATTCCAATTTCAACCTTTAAACTTCAGTGCCTTATTGAATCTTGATTAGGTCTTTATGATGAAATATGCATTGTTATCCCACTGGTACTTTATGGTTCAACTCTTTCAAGATTTAAAGGAAATTCAAGAAATTATCAATAAAGAAAGTCCAATGCTTTCTGGGAAAATAAGAGAAGGCATTTTTAAAAGAAGGAAACAGAAAAGAAGTATTTGTGAAAATAGCATGAGTTCTCTAAAAACTGAAAGCTGTGTGAATTTAAATGTTTATTTGAGACACATGCAAATGTTGTTTCAAAAAGCTTTTTACCCCCAAATACCAAAATGCTAGGCGGAATAAAAGGGATACAGTTGAAATATGAGTTTATGATGAAGACAAGTTTTTAAATAAACACTGAGAACAGGAACACTGATATTCAGTTTAAGATAAAGTTCTTTCAACCCAAACGAAAAGAAGCAAAATGTACTTGTAAAACATTGCATAGTATGCTTAAAAAGTCAAAATGTGGATCTGAAATTTGAAGTTTACTGAAGTAACAGAAAATAAAGACCTAGTTTGGGTGATTTTGCTAAAATTTTAAATCAAACCCCAAGGAGAACTAAGAAGCCAAGTAATTACCTGAGATCAAACTCAGCCAAAGAATTTCAGAACGTAGAAAATGTGAAACATGCTATATCATGAGTGTAACTGATGGACAGGCAATTTGCTAAAATCTAGAATAGTATTTCCCAAAGTGTAATCTACAGAGTAAGACAACTTCACGAGCTCTCCAAGAGGAGCTGGGACATAATGCATAAATAACCTCCTCTGGTAAATTCAAAATGTACAAGAGCATAGTAAAGGCTCTGAGAAGGTCTGTGGTAAAGAAACAGCTCAATTTTAATTTCGTTGTACTTCAAACTTATTTGACAATGAAATCTTTTTTGTTTCTTTCCCCCATAATACTTAGATGGTTCCCTTGGGAATGTAGAAATTTGTTTTCATGTCTGATCACTACGTGCTTTCCCCAGAACTGAGTTAGTTAACCAGAAGTTATTAAACCACATATAAATCTAAAGTGGTCTATATAGTTCTCTGACTGCTACATGTATTTATAAACGGATCCAAGATTGAAGGAGGGCAGAAAATAAAGCTATCACCAAGTAAAACTGAAGGAAAGGAAAAGAAAGGGGGAAGGAATATTTCAGTAATCATCTTGCTCTCGTGTCTGAAATTTCCCTATTGAGAACGAGTCCTTAGAGACTGTCTTCAGTTAAAATGCTAGACCATCCCTGAGATGGACAACACAGTAAGTGTTGCACAGTAAGTAAGACGTGAGCTCAGCCCTGTTCATCTGGCGAAGACAGTTGAGGCCATAAGAGCGGGGCAGGGGACTGTTTACAATTTCATTGTGCATAAAAATCATTTAGCCAGCTTGTAAAGAAAATGCAGATTCCTTGTTCTTAGTCCCAGAGACTGAGTTAGTAGGTCTGGGGTAGGATCCAGGAAACTGCATTTTAAACATATTCTTGATTCTAATGCAGGTGGTTTACAAAGCAAACCCTGGGAAACACTGACTTGGAAGAAAAAATTAAAGTATTTCCCAAGGAGTGCAAGTCTGAGTAGCTCTTTACTACTAGAAGATAGTAAGATGTCAGAAAGGGAGAGATGTTGGTAGGAAATGTCAGAGGGGGAAATCGGGGGAGGATGTCAGGAAGAGAGATCTGGGAATAGGGTAACTGCCTTTCATCTCCTGCCATAAGGGAAGAGTCAATAATAAATCCTAATTATAAGCCTTCAGTTCACAGCCATATCATGATAAGAAAAGGTCTGGAGGACACTTCAATTGATTTCATTCCCATTTTTGCCAAGAGTTGGTCCTGCCCTTTCTTTCTTTCTTTCTTTTTTTAAGATTTTATTTATTTATTTGAGAGAGAGAGGGCGAGCAGGAGTGGGGGAGAGGGGCAGGGAGGGAGAGGGGTAGAGCGAGAAGGAGAAGCAGACTCCTTGCTGAGCAGGGAGCGGACATGGGGCTCAATCCCAGGACCCCGTTATCAGGACCTGAGCCAGAGGCAGACGCTTAACGGACTGAGCCACCCAGATGCCCTGGTCCTGCCCTTTCAATAGGACATAGATTGAACTGTGTAAACACAGCTTTTCGCGGTAACCTGCTTGAATTCTGTACATTAAACAGTTGAGATGAGAGGCTTGCAGGTGATCCTGTCTCTGCTGCAAATTATACAGCCCAGTTTTGTTAGATTTCCCTTGGTTTGGAATTATCTGTGCCAATTCTTCTTCTTTTTTTTTTTTTTTAAAGATTTTATTAATTTTTTGAGAGAGATAGAGGGAGCTCACGAGTGGGGGGCGGGGCAGAGGGAGAAGCAGACTCCCCACTGAGCAGGGGACCCAACGCAGGGCTCGATCCCAGGACCCTGAGACTATGACCTGAGCTGAAGGCAGATGATTAACTGACTGAGCCACCCAGGTGCCCCTGTGCCAATTCTTAAGGTTAATCAAGGGGAAACTTGCCGTCAAATGTTTGCAACAGGTGCCTGCCTATATTCTTCTAACAAGTAAGTTCATCTGTCATTGAAATTTGGTTTTAACTAAAATATAAGAATTTGTACTTCCATGCACCCAGACACAAGTGCTGTCTCTTCTCTAGATGGGCCGCATGTCACTCCACGGATCTTATTTGAAGGCTGTAGGGTAACAAACGGGATGAAAGCGCCACGGTGGGCCTGGGCACTGTGGTGTACTCTCCTGATTTCCCTTCACGATCGAAGGCCTTATTTCTCCAGCTGCCAGGAGACACATCTCAGTGTTAACCTTCTTCAGGGAGTGCCTTGGCTGAGAAGTCTCTTTGCCCAATATCACTCTCCCTTCCCAAAGGCAGCCTGCAAACTATGATTGGTCAGTGCAGGGCTATGGGTGCCTCCTCTCACCTCAACTAGGGGCAACTCCAGCTTGAGAAGCTCTCATACAGTCAGTCTAGGGGTCTCCAGGCCTGCATCACAATCCTGCACAATGCTGCTTTCTCCCCGTCCTCTCCACATGTATTGATCCTGAGAGCACTCCCCCAAGAGAGCTGCCTGTTCATCTCTGCCTCAGGGACTGCTTCCCAGGAACCCATTTGACACAGGCTCCCATCTTGGCCTGGGGCATATGCATTTAATATTCTTAGTTCTCTTGTTTCTTCATACATAATCTCTCTTCCCAAGCCACTGAAAATGCGAGAGTGAAGGCTGGTGTCTCAGGTGCATTTAATTATTCTTGAAAAATTCCACTCTAAGCCTAGAGTCATATTGTCATATTTCTTTGCATCTATGGCTGCCTTTATATTGTTGCTCCTGTCACTAAACGATGAGCTCCTTGAGGGAAGCAACTGTGTCCTATATATCTTTGTATCTCCTACTATTGGATGAAAGATTGCCAAAATCCTTTGTATGTTATAAATAGGTGATTTTTTCCCTCCTTAAATATACCTCTCTTCTAATGAACTGAGATTTATTCATGTCAACACTGATTTTTATCACGGATTTTGCTGGGAGGCAGCCATTCCTTTTCCTTTGTTAACATGGCTGTTTTTTCTTCCCAAAGGATACAGCTTTCCCAGGTCAACTGTTTCTTGCCACTTGAAAAAAATTTTGAATTCTTTAAAAAAAAAAAATGAATTCTCATACGATTAGAGCAACTCCAAGCTACAAAGTTATTATTTTTCTCTCTTTGGTCTTTTATATACTCATCACGAAGTTATTGGATCTCTGCTCCCTGCAAAGTGCTGTGTTGGTAAATCTCATGTAAAAAGAATATCAGACCAAGTCAGGACTTCTTGCTGTACCTTCCTAATGCCTTACGCACTTCTTGGTGGCCCTGATCACAGCCGAAATTAAATGATGTATTTAATTTTGCTCGTTGATTCTCTGTTTTTCCCGATAAAATGTAAGGATCAGGAAGGCAGGCACCATGTTTCATCTTTTTCATGCTCTTCCCCACACTCACCCATCAGCATTTAAAGGTAATTGGGTAGAGGTGAATATGCTATCAAAGGAACCTGAGAAGTGCTGGCCGCAAAAGAAAGAGGAAAACTAGTAGGTGTGGGTCCTAGAAGCTCATGAAAGGAGATGGTGTCAATTTTGTTACATGTTGCTGAGTCTTTAAGTAAGTTGAGGACTGAGTCCATAGGTGAGCATGAGCGCTGTTTCAACAGAGGAACCCAATCATTGGCCTTCTCTGTGCCTGCTCCAAACAGAGGAGCAGAGAAAAGTCATTCTGATCAGTTGATTATCAACCACCCCCAATACTTCCTGGAAACATTACTACTTTTCTCTAGTAAGCTTGCTCTCTGGCAGCCATAATGCTCATTTCACATCTTTCCTGTTGTCCAAACCTCTTATTCCTTCTTCCCCCTCCTCAGAGAAAAAGTCCACAGCCTCTGGACCAGTTTCTCCTCATTTTCTCCCATCACTTAATCAATCAAACTTCTTGGAACTGCACCATCGTCTCCCTCTTCCCTCTTATGGAGAAATTGTCTTTACATCTATGAAAGGCCAGTCTGTCCATCTATGATCTGGATCCTACTTCCTTCTGTCTTCTGAGAGATCATATATACACAATCAATTGCTTTCACTTTCCTGCATCTTCAGCTTCTCTCTGTTGAATCATTTCCACATACATTCAAAGATGGCCTAGCACTGCTCATCCTTAAAAAATAAGAAACAAAAATACTTTCTCCCTTGGCATCCCCATCCCCCCTTTTCTCTACCCCCATTAGTCAAATACTTTTACACACATACTCTCTTCAATTCCTCATCTCCCATTTACTCTTTCAAAAATAACAGTTTTATTGAGATATACTTAACATGACATAGAATTCACCTATTTATTTATTTATTTAAAGATTTTATTTATTTGTCAGAGAGAGAGAAAGGAGAGAGAGCACAAGCAGGGGGAGCGGCAGGCAGAGGGAAAAGCAGGCTCCCTGCTGAGCAAGGAGCCGATGCAGGACAATCCTAGGACCCTGGGATCATGACCTGAGCCAAAGGCAGATGCTTAACTGACAGCCTCCTAACTCACCCATTTAAAGTATATAATTCAACGATTGCTAGTACAGTCAAAGAATTGTGCAACCATCACCACAGTCAGGTTTAGAACATTTTCATCACCCAGTACCCATTAGCAGTCACTCTCCATTGCTCCCTCAATCCCCATCCCCACCCTCGGTCCAAGGCAACCACTAATTAGTTTCCATCTTTGTGGGTTTGCTTTTTCTGGACATTTCATATGAATGGAATTCTATAATATGTGGTCTTTTGTGACTGGCTTCTTTAATTAGCATAATAATTACAAGAGTTGTCTATGGTGTAGCATGCTCCAGTACTTCACTTCTTTTTATGGACCAGTAATATCCCACTGTATGACTATACTATGTGTTATTTATGCTTTTATCAGTAGATAGACATTTGGGTTGTTTCTCTTTTTTGGCTTTATGAATAATGCTGCTATGAGCATTTGTTTATAAGCTTTTTTTGTGTGGGCATACGTTTTCATTTCTCCTGGATACATACCTAGGAGTGGAACTACAGGGTCATATGGTGACTCAATGTTTAACATTTTCTTTTTTTTTTAATTTTATTTTATTATGTAATGTTAGTCACCATACAATACATCATTAGTTTTTGATGTAGTGATCCACGCAACCTTTTGAGGAACTGACAGACTGTTATCCAAAGCAGCGGTACCCTTTTACAGTCCTACTAGCAGTAGCTGAGAGTTCCAGTTTCTCCATGTCCTCATCATTTATTATTATCTTTCTGATTGTAGCCATCCTGCTGGTTGTAAAGTGGCATCTCATTGTGGTTTTCGTTTGAATTTCCCTGATGATTAATGATACTGAGCATCTTTTCATGTGCTTATTGGCCACTTCAAATCTTCTTTGGAGAAATGTCTGTTCAGGCACTTTACCCATTTTTAATTGGGTTGTTTTTTTTATTATTGAATTATAAAAATTCTTTTTATATTCTAGATATAAGGTCCTTTATTATTTATATGACTTGCAAATATTTTCTCTCATTCCATGGGTTGTCTTTTCACTTTCTTGATAGTGTCCAGTGAAGCACAAAAGTTTTTAATTTTTTTTTAAAGATTTTATTTATTTATTTATTTGAGAGAGAGAATGAGAGATAGCAAGCACATGAGAGGGGGGAGGGTCAGAGGGAGAAGCAGACTCCCTGCCGAGCAGGGAGCCCGATGCGGGACTCGATCCCGGGACTCCAGGATCATGACCTGAGCCGAAGGCAGTCGCTTAACCAACTGAGCCACCCAGGCGCCCCCCAAAGTTTTTAATTTTGATGAAGTCCAATTTATCTATTTTTTCTTTTGTTGCTTGAGTTTTGGTGTCATATCTAAGAACCCATTGTCATATTTAAGGCCATGAAGCTATACCCCTATATATTCTTTTAAGAGTTTTATAGTTTCATCTTTTCCATTTAAGTCTTTGATCTATTTTGAGCTAATTTTTTGTAAGGTGAGAGATAGGTGTTCAATTTCATTCTTTTTAATGTGGATATCCAGTTTCCCTTACCATTTGCTGAAAGGCTATTCTTTCCCCATTAAATTGTCTTAGCATCTTTGTCCAAAGTCAATTAACCATAAATGAGGACTCACGATTTTATTTAATTTTTTAAGCTTATTATTTTTTTAAGTAATCTCTTTACCCAACATGGGGCTCAAACTCACAACCCTGAGATCAAGAGTCACACGCTCTTCCAACTGAGCCAGACAGGCACCCCTATTCAATTTTGACAGGACCAAATTGTCTTGATTACTGTAGCTTTGCATAAATTTTGAAGTCCTCCAACTTTGTTCTTTTTCATGATTATTTTGGCTCTCTTGGGCCCTTTGAATTTCCATATGAATTTTAGGATAAGCTTGTCACTTTTTGCAAAGGAGCCAGCTAGAATTTTGATAGAAATTGCAGTGATAGTGCCCTCTTAGCCATATTAAGTCTTTTGGTCCCATGAACATGGAATGTCTTTCCATTTATTTATGTCTTCTTTAACTTCTTTCAACTATATTTTGTAGTTTTAAGAGTGTAAGTTTTTCACTTCTTTCATTAAATGTTTTCCAAAATATTTTATTTTATTTTATTTTTTAAAGATTTTATTTATTTATTTGACAGAGAGAGACACAGAGAGGGAACACAAGCAGGGGGTGTGGGAGAGGGAGAAGCAGGCTTCCTGCTGAGCAGGGAGCCCAATGCGGGGCTCGATCCCAAGACACTGGGATCATGACCTGAGCCGAAGGCAGACGCTTAACAACTGAGCCACCCAGGAGACCCTATTTTATTCTTTGGGATGCTACTATAAATGGAATTGTTTTCATAATTTAATTTCTGGATACAATTGATTTTTGTATATTGATCTTGTATGCTGTGAATGTGTTTATTAGTTGTAATAGTTTTTTAGTGAATTCCTTAGAATTTTATATATATGAGATCATGTCATCTGCAAATAGAGATAGCTTTACTTCCTCTTTCCAATCTGGATGCCTTTTATTTCATTTTCTTGCTTACTTTCCCTGATTAGAATCTCCAGTACAATGTTGAATAGAGGTAGTGAGAATGGACATTCTCATTTTATTCCTGATTGTAGGGAGGAAGCATCAAGTCTTTTATCATTAATTATGTTGGTTGTGGGTTTTTCATAGATGCTCTTATCAGGTTGAGGAAATTACCTTCTGTTCCTGGTTTTGGAGTGTTTTTTTTTTTCTTAGTTACACAAAGGGATTTAAATTTTGTCAAATATTTTTTCTGCATTTATTGAGATAATCATGTTTGTTTTGTCCTTTATCCTATCGATATGAGTATTAATTGGTTTCCTGATTTTTAAACCACTTTTGCATTCTTGAGAAAAGTTCCAGTGGGTCATGGTATACAATTCTTTTTATATGTTGTTGCATTCTGTTTGCCAGTATTTTGTTGAGGATTTTTGCATCTATATTCATGAGAGATACTGGTGTATAGTTTTCTTTACTTGTGATGTCTTTGTTTGGTTTCAGTATCAAGGTAATATTGGCCTCACAGAATGAATTGGGAACTGTTCCCTCCTCTTCTATTTTTTTCATTTACTCTTTAACCCACTCAGTTTGGCAACTAGAGTTTACTTGGTAAGGTCATCAGTGACCTCCACGTTGCCAAGTCCAGCACTTGGCAAGTTGCAGATCTTGTCAAATCAAGCCCTTCGGCAGCATTTGGCAAGTTGAGTTCCCTGTCTTGGCTGATGCACTCTTTTTTCTTGCCTTTACATGCCTGGCTACCCTTCTACCACTTTGGCTGCCTATTCTTAGTCTCCTTTGCTGGTTCATTCTTCTCTGTTCAAACTAAATGTTGAGGTCTTAAGACTTGGCCCTGAGTCCCCTTTCTTTCTATTCTACACATACTCTAGACTGTCTAACCCATTCCTATAAATCCCTTTACTACAACTCTCAAATATATAGAGACCTCTATGTCTAACTGCCTAGTCCACATCTCACATGATTGACTGATACATAACATGTCCCAGTCTGAATGCTTCATTGTCTCTTCCAAATCTGTATCTCCATTAACTTTGCAATGCATATCAGAAACCTGGGGTCTTAATTAACACTTCATTTTCTCCCTTATCCTTCAAGTCTGTCCTTACCAGTGAGAAATCCAACACCTGGTTAAAAATCTATATATGATTTTTCAGGCCTGACCATAGGCAATTACAAAGGCTTTATCTGGTAGACCTCATGGGGGAAAGCTCCCCTCCCATATCAGACTTGGTTCACAGACGATGCACTAAAGTCTCTGGAGGGAGTTTCAGTCAAAGATTCAGGCCCCCCTGGACCATCATGCTCTTCACATTCCTAGCTCTGGCTCCTTCATTTCTAAGCCTCTTTTTCTGAGGCCTTGGGATGATATCCTCTTCAGGTACCTCTACTGAGGTTGGGGGGTAGAGGAGGGGGAACCTTGAAGACAGTTTTACCCACTCTGACTCAGTGCCCAGTCCTTTTCCACTCCTAGCTTTTCCCTCCCCACTTACCCTTGACCCCAGAATCCACAAAACTGAGGAGGCTTTTGTTGAGGGCTCTCTCAATAGCCTGTGCTGATCCTTCTGACCTTTGACCAGTGTGCCATTCCATAAGGAAAATGGAGCAAGAGGAGTTGGTGCTTCCTCCCATTTTAGGTTCTTGCTTATATCTCACAGTAAGTGATAAAAGGCTTAACTCTTTCATTTTTGGCTTGTTGCTTTAATCAGCTACTCAGACACATGATAGCTCAGCTTCTTCTCTCCAGCTCAGCTGTGTTCCTAAGAACCACATCTTATTCAGTCTATCTCCAGATTAGATTTTCAATACATCCATTCTCCAACCCACTTTCTGCTACCTAACTCAAGTCACCACTATCCCTGATTCAACTACTGCTGGGGCCTTATAACTGGTCTCAAGGATTTCCTTCTTGCCCTCCTGCAAGCCATTTGCCATAAAGAATTCAGAGTGATCCTCAAAAAATTTTTAAATCATTATCATATCACTGCTTAAGATCCCTTTATAGCTTCCATTTATAGTTCGAATTAGGTAAATCTTTACCTCTAGAACACCTTGAATTATCATGCTTCTGCATGAGTTGGCCTCTGCCAACTTTTCCAGAGTGTCTTGCTCCTCTATCCCTTACTGTGCTCTTGCCACATTGTCTTTCCTAGGTAGTAGTAACCTCTTTCCCTCCTCAAAGCCTTCAGGCATTTGGCTAGTGGCACACTGTGGGTAAAGGTAGGAAAACAATCACCCTTGGGCAGGTGAGAGTATTTTATCATGGATGTTGTTTAGAATTGTCAGTGCATGTGCATGGTGAGTCAAAAGCATATTGACATCTAGTTGGTTTTATTATTATTTTTAGTTCTATTCAAACAATATATTTCCTTTATTGCCTGTACACCTAGTGCTGACCATTCCCATAGACCATGCACCTCTAGATGGATATCTCATCCTCTCACTTTCCATCTTGATAACTGTTATTCATCTCTTGGACTAGAGATTTAAATACAACATACTCAGAAACTCTTTCCTTGACTCACAAATTTAAATTAGATTTCTTACTGATAACACCATTTTTTTTAAAGTAGCACTTATCAAAAATTATATATCAATTTGGGTATTTTACTTGAATGTGAACTTCATTAGGACAGGCACTATGACTTTCATCTTTCATGTTCATGGTTATAATCCCAGCACAAACTTGGCACATAGTAGGTGTTCAATACAGATTTGTGGGAATGAATGAATGAATGGTTTGTGAAAATAGAGATCAGGCATGCATTGTCATAGAAGTCAAGGAGAGACAGTGGACTGAGGAATGAAAGCAAGGTGAAGAAGTATAGACAATTCTTTTGAGAAGTCTGTCTATGGTGGGGGGGTAAAAGACATGGGTGTTTTCAGGAGGCAGAAGTGGGTATGAAGGTGTTATATTATTTTTAAGATATTTTAAGGCTTGAGTGGGTTTCTCTTACACTGTTGGTGGGAATGTAAACTGGGGCAGCCACTCTGGAAAATAGTATGGAGGTTCCTCAAAAAGTTAAAAATAGAACTACCCTATGACTCAGCATCTGCACTACTAGGTATTTATCCAAAGGATAGAAAAATACTGGTTCAAAGGGCACATGCACCCCAATGTTTATAGCAGCATTATCAATAGTAGCCAAATTATGGAAAGAGCCCAAATGTCCATCGGCTGATGAATGAATAAAGCAGATGTGGTATATATACACAATGGAATATTACTCAGCCATCAAAAGAATGAAATCTTGCTATTTGCAATGATGTGGATGGAGCTAGAATGTATTATGCTAAGCAAAATAAGTCAGTCAAAGACAAATGCCATATGATTTCACTCATATGTGGAACTTAAGAAATAAAACAGATGAATATAGGGGAAGGGAAAAAAAAGAGAGAGAGGGAAGCAAACCATAAGAAATTCTTTTTTTTTTTTTTAAGATTTTATTTATTTATCAGAGAGAGAGAGACAGAGGCAGGCAGAGGGAGAAGCAGGCTCCTTGCTCAGCAAGGAGCCCAATGTGGGACCCGATCCCAGGACCCTGGGATCATGACCTGAGCCGAAGGCAGACGCTTAACCGACTGAGCCACCCAGGCATCCCAACCATAAGAAACTCTTAACTACAGAAAACAAACTGAGCGTTGATGGAGGGAGGTGGGAGGGGGATAGGTTAATGGGTGATGGGTATTAAGGAGGGCACTTGTTGTGATGAGCACTGGGTGTTATATATAAGTGATGAATCACTAAATTATGTACCTGAAATAAATTTTGCCATATGTGTTAAGTAACTATAATTTAAATAAAAACTTAAAATAAAAAAAAAGACTTAAATTAAGCAAGTTTAACTGCTAATGGAGAAGGATCCAGTAGAATGGTGGGCATTGAAATCACCTAGAAAACTCGTTAAAACAGATTGCAGGGCTGCACTTCTAGAATTTCTGATATAGTTGTTTGGGGTGTTGCTGATAATTTTCCTTTCTATCAAACTTGCAAGGAATGCTGCTGCTGTTGGAATGGGGATCACACTTTGAGAAACACTGAGATACAGGTTGGAGAAGGTTGAATGGGAGGCTCTGGAGTCCAAGCGGGGAGATTTGCCCTAGGTAGAAGGAGGAACACTATTGTATAGGGTGGAGGAAAAAAGATGGGTGCAGACCCAGGTGGGCTTAAAGGTTAGGGAACAGAAATTGTCAAAACTTTCCCTCTGATGGATCCTGTTTTCATTATGAGTAAGAACTGAGGTCATCTGATGAGAATCAGGAAGGAGAATGGGGGGTAGGGTAAGAAGTTAGAGGAGGATAGGGAGGTTGGTATGGTCATTGTGGGGAGCAAGAGAGCAGTATGACAAAAGAGAAATAATAGCATTGCAACCAGTGTTGGAGGCTTAGGTGAGGTTCACAGTCATACATCTATGTTGATACCAATCTGCCCGTTACACCATTGAAGTTACTGATAAAATAATTGTATCAGCTGAATAAGGTTCAAGGGCAATCAGACCATTCCAGAGGTTGAAGTCTTAAAAATATCTCAAGCTAACTGAACATGACTGTCCAGCTGTGTAAGACACACAATTAAGAGGGACTCATCATGGCACAGAATTGCCTCGAAACAAACCCAGAGAGATTCCTATATATCTCCTTGTTCCTGAAAATCTATAGTGACAAGTGCTTTATTGTATCCCTCCTGCCAGTGTGTTTATATATGTAGTAGTACTAAATTTAAATTTTGCTCACTTAGTCAACTTTTTTTTTAAAAAAAGGAAGCATCATTTTACAGTGAGATACTAAAAACTTCCATTAAGAAAGATGAGATACAGAAGTACAAATCTTTGCTTTATTCCACTCACTCCTTTCTGTCCTATTCGCTTGTTGCTCCCGTGGAAAGAGCTATCAGCTTGCTCAGATTTCAGCCTTTGACACATCATTTTGAGTTATGTTGGTTACGAGGAACCAAAAGTAACAAGAAAGGAAGAAAACTGGAAGTGTAATTTAGCACTATACAAATGGTGCTGGTTGAGGTAAAGGTCAGGAGAGCTGGAATCTAGCAGGCTGTCAAGCAGAAGAAGCTTCTGAGCTATAGGAAGACTGGGGGGTGAAAAGCCCCAAGCACCACTGTACCCAGGCTTCCACCTGGGAAACCATAATTGAATACAGGAGACAGAGAATGGTAACAGGGCTCTTCACAGAACCTCAGGGAGAGTACTGCGGTTAAAAAAAATGTCAAAATCCTAGAGGAGAACATAGGCAGTAACCTTTTCAACATCGGCCACAGCAACTTCTTTCATGACACATCTCCAAAGGCAAGGGAAACAAAAGCAAAAACAAACTTTTGGGACTTCATCAAGATAAAAAGCTTCTGCACAGCAAAGGAAACAGTCAAAAAACTAAGAGACAACCCACAGAATGGGAGAAGATATTTGCAAATGACAATACAGTTAAAGGGCTGGTATCCAAGATCTGTAAAGAACTTCTCAAACTCAACACCCAAAAAACAAAAGTTAAGTCAAAAAATGGTCAGAAAACATGCACAGACACTTCTCCAAAGAATACATACAAATGGCTAACAGACACATGAAAAAATGTTCAACATTTGGACGCCTAAGTGGCTCAGTTGGTTAGGCGTCTGCCTTCGGCTCAGGTCATGACCCCAGGGTCCTGGGATCGAGCCCCACGTCAGGCTCCCTGCTCACCGGAGGAGTCTGTTTCTCCCCCTTTCCCTGCTCACGCTCTCTCTCACTCACTCTCTCTTTCAAATAAATAAATAAAATCTTTAAAAAAAAAGAAAAAATGTTCAACATCATTAGCCATCAGGGAAATTCAAATCAAAACCACATTGAGATACCACCTTACACCAGTTAGGATGGCAAAAATCAACAAGGCAGGAAACAACAAATGTTGGAGAAGATGTGGAGAAAGGGGCACCCTCTTACACTGTTGGTGGGAATGCAAGCTGGTGCAGCCACTCTGGAAAACAGTATGGAGGTTCCTCAAAAAGTTAAAAATAGAGCTACCCTATGACCCAGCAATCGCATTACT
>NC_138371.1:64597989-65042114 GCF_054177405.1 Leptonychotes weddellii | reverse complement strand
CCAAAGATACAGATATAGTGAAAAGAAGAGGCACATGCACCCCAATGTTCATAGCAGCAATGTCCACAGTAGCCAAACTGTAGAAGGAGCTGAGATGCCCTTCAACAGATGAATGGATAAAGAAGATGTGGTTCATATATACAATGGAATATTACTCAGCCATCAGAAAGGATGAATACACACTATTTGCATCGACATGGATGGAACTGGAGGGGATTATGCTAAGTGAAATAAGTCAAGCAGAGAAAGACAATTATCATATGGTTTCACTCATATGTGGAACACAAGGAATAGCACGGAGGACATTAGGGGAAGGAAGGGAAAACTGAAGAGGGGGAAATCAGAGGGGGAGATGAACCATGAGAGACTATGGACTCCGGGAAACAATCTGAGGGTTTCGGCGGGGGGAGGAGCGGGATGGGGTAACCCAGTCATGGGTATTAAGGAGGGCATGTGTTGTAATGAGCACTGGGTGTTATATGCAAATAATGAATCATGGAACATTACATCAAAAACTAATGATGTACTGTATGGTGACTAACATAACATAATAAAAAAAAATTTAAAAAAAAGTCCCCAATATTAAGGCCATGTGAAATACATGTTAATGATATTGATATTGGTTTATTTTTTAATTTATTTTTAAAGATTTTATTTATTTATTTGAGAGAGAGGGAGCGAGAATGAGTGGGGGAGGAGGGGCAAAGGGAGAGGGAGAAGCAGACTCCCAGCTGACTGGGGAGCCTGATGTGGGGCTGGATCCCACGACCTTGGGATCATGACCTGAGCTGAAGGCAGACGCTTAACCCACTGAGCCACCCAAGCGCCCCTGCCCCAGTCTCTCCTGCCTCTCTTCCTTCATCACGTCTCCTCACACTCCAAAAGCTGAGGGGTTAAAACCAGCACTGGGCCTTCAGGATTCCTAACCTCTGTGTTAAAGTCTCCACTGGGATTGGTCAATAGTCCATACCGTATTAGTTGTTAAATGTCTTAATATCAGCTCTGTATATAGATGTATGTTTACAGAATTATCTGCATACTGTGAATTGTCTGATGAAGAATTATCTGCAACAGGATCATTTAGGTTACTTGTCAAAAATGCAGATGCTTGGGTCCCACACACTGGAGCCACTGCATCTCTGATAGAGGGGCCAGGATATGTATTGTTAACTATCCCCCTGGTGATTCTAGAATATCATATCAAATATAGTCTGTATTTTCTGGCATAGAGCAAATGTGTCTGTATTACATCTAGAGACCAAGTTCTTTGAAGGGAGGGTCCTAAGGACTAACACTCTTGATATCCACCACTATGCCTAGTGCTGCTGAAAGACAATAAAGAGAAGGAACCACTGATTCAGAAGTGCATACTGAATGGATAAGTTAGATTTGATGATGATATATGTTGATGCTGATGGCAATGGCTAATCCTGGTGAGTGCTTACCATGTACCAGAAGTACATGTACCTTAGATGCATCGTCAAATTGGATCTCAATAATCCTAAAAGTTACCGTTATTATCTCCATTTTATGGCAAAGAAACGGAGACTCAAGATCTCATCATTGGGGCGCCTGGGTGGCTCAGCCGTTAAGCGTCTGCCTTTGGCTCGGGTCATGATCCCAGGGTCCTGGGATCGAGCCCTCCATCAGGCTCCCTGCTCAGCGGGAAGCCTGCTTCTCCCTCTCCCACTCCCCCTGTTTGTGTTCCTGCTCTCACTGTGTCTCTCTCTGTCAAATAAACAAATAAAATCTTTAAAAAAAAAAAAAAGATCTCATCATTAAAGGGAAACAGACTCCAAGCTTGGTCTGTCTGACTTCAAAACCTGTACTCTCTCTTATTCACTAAGCCATACTGGTTCTTAGATTAGAAAACAATTCTACAGATAACCTATAAATTCTTTGGAATTCATCTCTTCAATTTGCGTTTGTTTCTAATTTATTTGTTGTATTTGTCATATACATGGAAGGGAGGTAGGCAAGGAAGAGGAGATAGTAGGAGCTATACTCTCTGACTTGCAAGAACCAAGGTGGAGGACACTGAATATAGAAAGTAGAAAGTATAGGGGTGCCTGGGTGGCCAGTCTGTTGAGCATCTGACTTGATTTCAGCTCAGATCATGATCTCAGGGTGGTGAGACTGAGCCCCGAGTTGGGCCCCACACTGGGCATGGAGCCTGCTTAAGATTCTCTCTCTCTCTGCCCCTCTGCTTCTCCCCCTTCTCTTTCTTCTCTAAAAAAAAAAAAAAAAAAGTAGAAGGTATATATAAATATTCTTCAATATTTAGCAGGTATTGGAAAACTTTTAGCTAAATAAAAATAAAATAGTAAAGTACTAACTGAAAAAAAGTTAGAACATTGCAGCTGTCAGATTTTGAGGTTATAGCTAGAAATTGAGCAATAAGGAAAGGGAGTCAAGATGAGAACTCATTGTTGAGAAATAATGAGGGCAATTGCGATTTTAGAAAGGTCATCAGGGGACCAGCTGATGCCTGGACTTGACAATGGGCGAGATAGGCAGTCTGGACATGGAGAAATTAAGGCAGCTTATAGGAGGGGGTGGGTTGCACGTAGAAATAAAGAATGAGTTTTATATGCATTCAGGTTTGTTTTGACGTATTCTGCCCAGAAGCTGGGATTAATGAGCACACGGAGTGTTATAATTTCATTCTGGTTAAAGCATCCTTATGCACTGAGCTTAATGAAGAAAGGCTAATTAACATCTTTTGAGCATAAGAGGAAAAAAAGAATATACATCAGAATTGTCTTTTCAAGGCCAAACAAACACAAAATCAAAATCTGGATAAATGGAATCAGAGTGCTTATTCAGACTTCAATATATCAATCCTGGTGCTTTTCCTTAAATACAGAGAACTTTCTAATCATGCTTGATTCATTCATGACATATGGGGAAAACTAGATTTTCTTCTTACTGGGATCTGGGCAAAATCCCCACTTCTCATCTCGTTCATATCGGCTGGTCGTGGCGCACCAAAGTAAGTGGCCTTCCCGGATGCATTCATGATGCCACTGTCGGTTATACTGGAAGGGAAACATGCATGGTGTCCCGTGGGCGTTCCCTTTGATTGTGTACAAATCTAGGAGAAAAAGGCAAAGTCAAATAAGCATTATGTCAGCTTTGTCTTTGGAAACTGTCGTAGAGTGAATGCGTTTTTTATTGACTGAGAACCTACGATGCCTAAGGCCCTCGCTATCCCACAGAGAATCCTCGGGGCCTCACTGTAGGCAGTGTGTGTGAAGGTACAAGGGTAAGTGCTGGCTTCAGAGCACGTGCTGGTAAACGGCTCGTTTACCTATTTTCTACCTGGTTATTTACAATGGTGTCCCACCACCGTAGCACACATATTTGTCAGTGGCTGAGAAGGAAAATTAAATGAAGATCTATTTTAAAATACCTTCTCGCCCCCAAATACATCAGGGATCACCATCTGAACCTCAAGAATTGTATAGGCATTTATGAATTCATTCATTCAACAGATATTTATTGGGCATTTAATGTGCCCAGCACTGGGGATGTACTAGAGAGCAAATTGCAAATGTTCCCTTTCATAGGGAGCTTCTGTTCTAGTGGGAAGTGTACAAGTAAACATATAATTTCAGATAGTGATAAGTGCCATGAAGAAAAACAAAGCAAGGCAGGAAGATAGTGTGTGTGTTTGAAGGACGGAGGAGCACTATTGTGGAGAGGGTTGTCAATGAAGGCCTCTCTGAATAAGAACGGGGTGAGGTCAAGATGCAAGTCTTTGCAAAGCAGTTGTTCTGGTGGGCGGGACAGCAAATAAGAAGGGCCTGTGACAAGAGTGTGTGGGGGGTGTGAAAGGGGAAGCACAAAGAGGTGCAAAAGGAAGTGGGATTGGGGACGTACTGGAGCATCAGCTCACAGAGGGCCGGCTCTGCCGCATTATGGATTTTGGCCTTTGCTGTGAGGGTGGTGGGAAGTCAGTAGTGAGTTTTGAATGGGAAAATGACATGATCAGATTTCCATTTTTAAAGACTAACTCAGGGTGCAGTGTGGCAAACCGAACCAACACGGGGAGAGGGGAAAATAGGATGACTAGCTAGGGGGCCTCTACTGTGGGGAGGTGGCCTGTCGGCTGCTTTCTCAGAGTATTTCAATAATTGGGTATCCTCGGCCTTAAGCATGACTCAGCGGGGCGGGGGGGGCTTTCAGTGGTGAGGGAGGATCTGGGCCACCCTCAGTTAAGGGGGTCTTGGAGCAGAAAGGCCAGCTGTGGAGGTTTTCACTCCCTCGCCACAGTTTGCAAGGCTAGATTGAGCACACACCACATTGCCAGCCCTGGAGGTTTGGCAGTTTAGGAATTACAGCTATTTCAGGATATATCCCCCTGTTTCAGTCTTCTACTCAGTCTTCCCCTGAGTGTGTAGGAATGTGGGTATAAGGCTAAAAAATTAACATAAAGCAAAATATTAAGTTCTTCCTTAGAATCAAAGACTATTCAGAGTGCTGGCTTGCAACACTTGCTTATTGTAGTGAGTCCTGAAAATGGCTTGCTCTTGGCCCTCTTTATTTGGTTTTTTGTAGGTACAAAAGAAAATCCTGCTTTGGATCTTAGGAGTCCCTGGCTCTGCTTCCTAGGACTGGTGTAAATTTCTTAGAAGGATATGCTCTTGTTAAGGCATAATTCTACAGAGCATGAATTCTACAGAGTATGAATGAATGAAGAGAGCTACAGAGAGAAATCTAAGAGCCAGGTTTGAGGTTTCAGAATTTATACCATGTCGTGTCTTTTTTTTTTTTTCCTGCTCAAAATGCCAAATATTACAGAACTATGGAGAAGGAAAACCTCCACTCCTGAAACCATGCTTTTCCACCCTTTGACACTTGCCAATGGCTTTGACATTGTGGTTTATCTTTAAATGCCTTGTCCACGACCATGATGTGGATGCCAGTGAGGAGGCTTTGAGGTGCTCTGTGGACACACTCATACATGGGGCTGAGTTTCTACAATAAGAGAAATGGGGGCAGGAGAGGTTCTTCTATTCATCCTGATAAGTCTTTACTTCATAGTCCTTTTCTTCCCACCTTTATTTTCTTTTTCTCTCCTAGCCTTCCATTCTTCCTCCTCCTTTCCATTGATTCCCAGAGTTATTTAAGTGTTTTCTCCCCTAATACCTTTAAATTCCAAGTTTTGCTTCTTTAGGAGAATGTAGAAAGCTCATTCCAAGACTCCAATAATCCTTTTATAATAAGCGAGTAAGCAACTAAAATGTGTTTAGCAGACGTCCCTTGAGACTCTAGGTGCTGTCATATAATTCACAAAACTTTACTTAGGGGCAAACTTTCTAAATATACCCTTGCACGAGTAGTTTTATTTCAATTATTTTTTTTTTACCTTTGTGCAGATATTCACAAATGCTTCCACCATCTGACATATAGGAAATCCACTTGTGAAGATATTTCCATGAGGCCACAAGCATGTTGTTGTGGTTCACCTGGACCGTGTACTTGAGAGGGCCGGTGAGCATGTTCCTGTTACAGAGCCATCTCAAGGAAATGTGAGTGGAATCACACTCGTATATGCTCAATGGCTGCTCTGGATTAGATAAATTCAGGCCTAGGCAGCCACTGCCTCCTATGTTAAAGAGGCGGTGGTTTGAAACCCATTTCCACAGCATGTGCTTGTTCGGTGGTTTGCAGTTCTCCAGGGTCAGTACAGATTTGCCTGCTTGAATGCATTTCTTGAGGCTTTCACTCTGGATAATGAATATTCCTTTATCTGAAACAACAAAAGAGAAAATGTGGCATGGAACTTTCGTGTATCATTAACTAGTATCATGAGGATCCCAGTGTACATGTCTATATGCTGTCATGTGTCACAATTTACAGTCATTTTGAACAGGTCTGGAGTTGATGGATGGGTCCACCTGAAGAGCTTTATTTGCACAAAACAGAGGGGTTTCTTGGGAAACAAAACGGACTTGTTGGAACTAATGGGGAAGTGATCTAAGACCTCCATGGACATACAGTTGCAAAGGCTGCCTGTTGACCCACAGGGAGTGGTATTTTGGCGAAGGAGCTCGCCACAGCTGGATAGAGAGCAGGGATTGGTAATCATACCCAGGGCTAAAAGGGAGGGACATTGTATGCCCAGAGGTATGGTGACCCTTTGGTTTTCTTCAGGCAAGTGCCTGAATATTAGAAACCTACCAGCTGAACCAAGGGTCACTGAAATGGAAAGTTCTACCATCAGATTCCTATAGAAAAACAAAAGTGTATAAGTGAAGTGCTGTTTTGTGTCTTGATACAAGGTGCAATGCTGGTGGGAAAAAAGCTTCTCCACATTGGTTCTCAGTGCTGGCTCCGTGTGGAGTAAAAAAGTGGGGACATTTGCTCTGGGGATGGCCTCTTCACGAGAGCAGCCTCGTCGGGTGGGACCAGCAATAGATGGATGCCCAGGACACTGGCTCAGACCCGGCACCACGTGTAGATACATGAGGGATGGTAGAGGACTATGGCAGTGGCCAAGCCACTCAGGCCACAGAGAGATGTGGAGAAAGTAGGCTTTTGGGATACACTTCTGAGCCTCTAACCTCTGGAGCCAGCAGAAGAGATTTCGGTGAATTTCCTGTGGAAAAGCTGGTGGGGCCCAGCCAGGGCATGGGTGTTAGCTACCTGCCCGCTATCGGACTATCTCTCAAGTCACTGGTCTGGAAAACACCTGTTATACAATTATGAACGTGTCCTCTCACAGGTTTTTTGGAGGTAGAAATCATGTCTAATTTCTTCAGTCTAAGCACGGAATGAACCGAGTACGTTATAGAAGTTCAGTAAATGCTTGATATTGATTAAATGTGCTGATGCTGCACAGTCCTGCCTTCAGAGGTTGGAAGGCCTGGGGTTCCTGAGCTTCTCACCTCAGAATGTCTGGTCAAGGTCCAAGAGCTCTTTTGTTCACTCATTAGGTAGGCTCCCTTCTTATATTTGACCTCCTCTCCATTCTTTAAAAAGCTGAAGGAACCTTATCAGCTTTCCTTAAAATGGCTGTGGTTTAGGGCAAGTTGTGGTGTGTGGCGGGGGCATAGAATGACAGGCGGAGGCCTTCTGGAGATTTGGGACAGTGCAGGCCAAGCCTCCTTGTGCATCAGTGCATGGGGACAATGTTTCATTTTGGTAAAAGTTCTTTTGTTTTTTCCAAAGTTACTCAGGCCAAGAACTGATTTACTGTAACCAAAATCACTGACGACATTGTTAAAAAAAAGATTGTCAATGTATTAATTAAAGCTATACCTCATTTAATAATTGAGAACTTTACTCATAACCATATATTTGGGGAGTTGAATTAGTTGTCAGAAAATTGCTTTGATCATCATATATCAGAGCAAAAGAGAAGCGAGTGTGTGTTTGGGCGGGGGAAGAGAATGAATGGTTTTAGGGAGATTTCATTTAGATCAGGAGATTTGTTTTCCTAACGAAGACGATGTCTATATGGTTATTAGTAATAGTCGTTCAAGATCAAATCTACCCCTTGCCAATGTGATGTGGACTCTGATAATTAACCTTCTCTCCAACTCTCCTTTTCACCTTTTCATGCCTGGGTAGAAGGTTAACCTTAATTTCTGTTGTAATCTACTAATTACTTTCTAGCTAGCCCAGAGTTTCATTAATTTTTCACTAAAGGATAATTATTTTACTATAACTGTTCTGTAGGTTAGCTTCTATCTCAAATACATGTTCAAATATAGCCACCTACTTACTGGCTGGATCTCAGCCCCGTGGGCCTCAGTTTATACACCTAAGATGGGTAGACAGACGAGGGGTTGAGGACTCTCAATCAGGCAGACTGGTCTGGAATTTTGGGCAAATTTTTAATCTCAATGAGCCTCGCCTTTCCCTTTTGAATTGGGAGCATATGTGATACTGATCTCACAGGGATACTAAAAGTATTCCATTAAATAACCCATGCAAAGCACATCATACACCACCTTGGCATAGGAAGACTTCAGCAAGTCGATGTTATTATTACTATCATCCCTTTGGCTTCCCAATTCTTGGTCTGCAGAGGCAACATAAATCTGATTGAACACCTGGAGAGTGCTAACTTGAGCATCCCCAAAGACTTCTCTTCTATCATTACCAGAAAAATCCATTTTTACTCTAGCTTTTGCAGCACCCAGTGTGTGTAGACTTTTTAAAAAATCCTGAAGTCACCTTTTATGGAGGAAAAATACTCTTCAAAAGCCAGATAACAAAATTCTTGTCTTGTTTGTTCAAATATGTGAGCAATCATGAATTAAGAGTCCTCATCTGTTCATCTTCCACACTAGTATCTACCTGTGAAGTCTATACTGCAGCTCTCTGATAAGAAAGAGAAAAACACATGATGTTGACAAGCAGTGTATGGATGAGTGAATGGATGGTCTGTAAGTCAACATTGAAATTATATATCACTAAAATTTTGGGTGAATAAATAATGTTTTTAATATATATATTTTTTTTATTTGACAGAGAGAGACAGCGAGAGAGGGAACACAAGCAGGGGGAGTGGGAGAGGGAGAAGCAGGCTTCCCGCTGAGCAGGGAGCCCGATGCGGGGCTCGATCCCAGGACCCTGGGATCATGACCCGAGCCGAAGGCAGCCGCTTAACCGACTGAGCCACCCAGGGGCCCCTAAATAATGTTTTTAAATATTCAAATTATTAAGTGTTACGAGAAAAGGAGTGGTGGGATCAGAACTTCTGGAGTTATACCAGTGATCATAAAAATACCCTTCTGAAGCAGAATATATTTGACAAACTTAATCCCATGCTGCTCACCTTTGGAGTGTTATGTTTTCATGCCTAGCTGCCTTTAGAATGTAGCTTTTGGAAAAGTTCCTCAGAATGTATCATAAACAAGTAGCTCTGGCTTAACAATAACAATAAATATGCCATCTCCAAAAGAATACTAGGCCATATGAAGCTAAAAAATGACCCAATCCCATTTTCCCATTAAACTATAATAGAATCTGGTCCTGGCACCATTAATCTCTATAAATTCACTGAAGAGAAAACAACTGCTTTCAAATAGACTATGAGGAGACCCAATACAGGTATCAATATTCTGATTATTGTTATATGCATATATGGGTTGTCTGTAACAAAAACATAATGTGGAAAAAGGCCACCAATCCTTAGTGTCTATAGTCAGGTTTTGAAAGGATGAAAATCAAATGTGGGAGGAATCAAGATTGATGATATATGTCAAGGACATCAGTTCTGCTTGAACACTGATTAAGTGATTAATGAAGGACTGCCAGAATTACTAAATCTCTTTGCAGTAAAATGTTATTATACTTCCCTTCATAATTATAAGTTTAAGAGGAAAGAAAGGATTGATTTACTAGAAGTAACTTATAAGCTAACTTTTATCCTTTTTGCGGGGGTGGGGGTAGGGGATAAAATCCACAGAAGACAGTGGTTCTACTTTCTACTTCTGGGTTCTTCTGAGGAAGAGATCATTTTAGACCCACCCTTTGGCCCCACAGGATAACATGTACTTTTTTTTTTTTAAGATTTTATTTATTTATTTGACAGAGAGAGACACAGCGAGAGAGGGAACACAAGCAGGGGGAGTGGGAGAAGGAGAAGCAGGATTCCCGCTGAGCAGGGAGCTCGACGTGGGGCTCGATCCCAGGACCCTGGGATCATGACCTGAGCCAAAGGCAGACACCTAACGACTAAGCCACCCAGGTGCCCCTAACATGTATTTTTCTAAGAAATGGGAGGAGAATTCTTCCTTGATCAAATGTGGAACTTAGGTTTAAGGTAATTCTTTTATGACTGCATGTAGAATATTACTACGTTCCGCAAGTATTCATTGAGTGCTAACCATGTGGTAGGCACCAGAGACCAGAGATAGAGAGAGGAATTATTTGCCTAAATATCTGTCCCATAAAAGTATATCTATTTCTTCTGAAATCATGAGAATTCTAGTTAAAGAAAAGAAAGGAGTTCCATCAATTTCAAAGAAAACATTGTAACTACATTTAAAATAACCCTTAAAGCAAGTGATGAAAAACAAAAGAAAATAGCCCAGAATTTAAGACACTTGACTGGATCCTCAACTAGTGTCATATGTGAGGTGGACATGGGTCCTCAGTGTCCTCGGATCATTCTGAGTGGGGAGAGTGTGTGTGGTTGCATGCACTTGCCCACTTTCCAGGGAGGAGACAGAGAACAGACTGGAAGGAATTAGGCCATTTGGAGGAGACTAACTTTACCCATAAACCCGAACCATGAACTTTAGAGCTGGTGGGACTATAAAGGTTATTTCACTGAATCATTCTTTTACATTTTTTTCCAAATCCATTTTGTCTCTGAAGTGTAATATCCATGTGCTCAGTGAGGACAATATAGGACTAGTTCTAGTTTTATTTACATACATTAATTGATAACATATAAAGAAGAAAATAAACTGCTGCAGATTGTTGCCAAAAATTTGAAGTAGGAGACTTAAAATTTCAAACAAACATTTTTTCAGTCCCTAGTATGGTATGTGTTAGGAAACCTGCAGAAAGAAGGATATGTATGTCATAGTGTTTGCCCTTAAGGAATTGATGTTAACCCTGGGAGTATATCATGAAATGTACAGAAAGAATTATAACTTAACGCTGAAGTATATTTTGATGTCAGAGGTATAAATAAACATATTGAGGTAAAAGCCAGGGCTAGGAGGGGTAATTTGGCTTTTCAGAGAAATCTCTCTCTCTTTCTCTCTGTCACACACACACACACACACACACACACACACACATTTTCATTCAACAGTCATTTATTAGTGACCTAACTTTTGTCACACACAGAGGCACATTGGTGAACTAGCCAAGCAAGATGCCTGTTTTCATTGCAGAAAGAGAGAAAGAGAGAGTTCAGAATAGTGGAGGAGGTCTATAGGTGCACAGCTGGGGAGGTGGGCAAGGAGGCATTCTGGGCAGAGCGAATATCACCAAATCTCAGAAGTGACAAAAATAATCAGCTCCAGGGTGATGAGAGTCCACCTATATAAAAGACTTTGGTGGTTATACAATATAAAATTAGAAAGAGGTGGTTTGAGGTCATTTTATGATGAAGTTGAATTTTATTCAAAAATTTGTCTATTATTCTTCAGATGAGAGAGAGAGAGCTTTGGGAATAAGAGAAGGCATGACTGAGGCTCTGGTGTAGATGAATTGGCATGGTGAATCATTCAACAAAAGCATTTACTGAGCACTTACTGTGTGCCCAGCATTGTTTTAGGTGCTAAGAATATAGGTGTGAGACAAACGTCCAAGTTCCTGGCCTGGAGGAGTTCTCATCCTTAGGTGGGATGAGACAGTCCACCAAGGAGCTGGAGCACAGTCTGGGGATTATTGCTATGATCCAGTAAGGGGACAGAAGGCCTCAATTCCGCTGGGTGTGGTGAGAAAGGAAAGGAGGGAATGGTGAGACTCCAGTCACTAGAAAGAGAATTTAAAGGGGGAAGAAATGACAAGATTTAGTCATCAATGGAACATGAGGTTTCTGGAAAAGGTAATTGCAATGATTTGTTTTCTGGTTTCAGCTGTTCAGTTGGCTGGCAAATGCCTGCCAATTCCTATGATACCATGAGGTTGGAGTCCAGAGCCTGGGGCTACTATTACAGTCTGATCCGTCCATTTGAACGGGGCTGACTGTAGGTACCTGTAGGACATTTCCCTTGACGCCCCCACTACTTCACTTTCGGCACCCCTTCTGATCACCTCCACCTGCCCTGGGGTGCCTCCGTCCGCTTTAGACAGCTCTTCTCTTAGAAATGGGTGGAGGTTTGAAGTGGTAAGTGAGTAAGATAAGGTTTGAAGCATTAAGACTTCATTGAGGTTTCTGTACTTTTCACAGAAAAACACTTGAAACAAGCAATAAAACAATTCCTAAAGAAATGCTCTTTTTATGGTGGATTTTAGGCAAGCAAAGGGCTTTCTGGTATTTAATAAATTCCATTATGGTGGTGGCCACCTAATCCAACTACACATAAAAAGTCAGCCTCTGTGCTCCTCCATATTAAGGGAAGAGGAAGGAAAAGTTCACATACACGGTTCACATCAAGTGCAATGCTTAAGAAAGCTATTAGGAAGCCACAGCTTGCCAAATACAATCCAGTTTCAGTCTCCCACCCCATTTCCCTGGATTTAAAGCTCTTCTCCTCAGGGCGCCTGGGTGGCTCAGTCGTTAAGCATCTGCCTTCAGCTTAGGTCATGGTCCCAGAGTCCTGGGAAGGAGCCCCGCATGGGGCTCCCTGCTCGGCTGGGAGCCTGCTTCTCCCTCTCCCACTCCCCCTGCTTGTGTTCCCTCTCTCACTGTGTCTCTCCCTGTCAAATAAATAAATAAAATCTTTTAAAAAAAATAAAGATCTTTTCCTCTATCCACCCACATAGCCGGTGCTCAGGCACTCTCGGCCCTGTAGCATCTCCTGAATCTGTCCAGTTCCTTTATGTTCTGACAGTACAGTAGTCCCTCCCCCACCCTTAGCTTCCATTTTGCTTTCGGCAGTTTCAGTTTACCCAAGGTCAACCATGGTCAGACAGCAGATGATCCCTCTTCTGATGTGTCACCAGAAGGTCGCAGGTAGCCTAATACTATGTTATAATACCTATGGCATTCACCTCACTTCATCTCATCACATAGATATTTTATTATCTCGCATCGGCACAAGAAGGGTGAATACAGTACAACGAGATATTTTGAGCGAGACCACATTCACATAATTTTTATTACAGTATATTATAATTGTTTTATTTCATTATTAGTTACTGTGGTTAATCTCTTACTGTGTCTAATTTATAAATTAAACTTTATCATAAGTATGTATGTATAGGAAAAAACATAGTATATATAGGGTTTGGTACCATCTGCGGTTTCAGGCATCCCCTGGGGGTCTCAGAATGTATCCCCCGAGAAAAGAGGGAGACTACTGTATTTCAGTTTGGGCGTGGAAAGGGTCCAGAAGATAGTGGGGAGGGCATTTCTCTCCTGTAACCAATCTGAAGGTGAGCAGTGTCTCTTGAGATGTATTTACCTTTTCCAGCAACACAAATTTGGGTTTGTCCTGTGCAGTGAACAGTGGATTCAGATCTGATTGTGTTCCTTACTTAGATTACTCTGTAGCAGGAAAGGATGTTGTAAGCCACTGAATCAAGTTCTGTTCATGGCTGAATGATGCAGAAAATCTGGATTCTTAATATGACTTTCCAAACCAATAAGCAAGGAATTTCTGATGCTTGCAGAACTTGAAAGAACAGTCCCACAGAACAAAGTGAAAAGTGTGCCTGTCCCTTCTGGCCCTCTCTGCATGCATATTTGCATTTTATCCCAAATCATCTGAGATTAGGTGTTTGTCCCTTAATCTGACAGCACCTAACAAAGCCTGTGGCTACCTCTCAATTGCCTTCTATTAATCAACTAAAATATAAAGTACATTTTAAAATATGTCCTTATCCTGTCGCAGAACTTCCGTTTCTTTATCTGCCCTAGCACTGTCCTTGATTTTGAGCTTTCTTTATTTTCCTGCAGCTTCTGAACCTGGATAATCATCATCTCCACAGGCCTATGGGATCCCTCTTGCTAAATCTTTTTACGTGTTCTCTCCCTTTTTTTTCTAATCTTCCCAAATCACCACTCCCAGTTCCACAGGGCACACAATACTCTTTCTCACATGCGGGAAACATGAAACCCAGCTAATCAGCTCCACTGGCTCCAGTTTTGTGGGGATTCAAATTGCCTGTTACCAAACCCTGTGTGAAGTGGGTTAACCCTTGTAGACTGTCCTTACCACACCGTGCTTACTCAGATTCCCTCCCGTCCCTTCCTTAGTTAGCAGTAGCTGACCCTTGCAGAAAATCTCATCTCTTCTGAGGTTCTTCGCTGTATCTCTCTGTATCTTACCAGTGAATTGATAAGTTGAGTTGAAAACCTTTCTCTTCCTTTTAGCTTTTAGTCTATCCCTCCATCATTTTGTCTTTAACTCAAAAGTACCTAATAGACATGGCTGGTATAAAAATCATTATTTTTTATACCACAGCAGCTCTGTTATCTTTTTATAGACTTGAAAACATACCATATCAGTCACCAGGAAGCCTGGCTACAAAGAGCAAGTTACGGCAAGACACAGTAAGACAGAACACAGTTAAACTTCCCTCTACAAATGCCTGCTTGTTGAAGCCCTGGGGATGTGATTCAAAGACTAGGTCACCAAAACAAATAGAAACAGAAAACAACTCCACCAACAGCCAAAACAACTCTGGAAATGATGTGACATTATTGAACGCAAAACTGTTTACACGAGCTCATCCATCTTAGGTGCTTTAAGAATATACCCATTTAAGAAAAATATATATTTACTTAACTGGGAGGTAGAAATTAACGCAAACACAAAAACAACTATTAATGGTAGATATATTGTTAGTTCCTGTACTAGTTTGCTAGGGCTGCAATAACAAAGTACCACAAATGGAGTGACTTCATAGAAATTCACTGTCCCACAGATTTGGAGGCTAGAAGTGAAAAATCAAGGTGTCAGCAGGATTGGCTCCATCTGAGCCTGTGAGAGAAGTATCTGGTCCAGGCTCCCTCCTTGGCTTGTAGATGAGCGTCTTCTCCCCGTGCCTCTTCATATCATCTACTCTCTATGCATATTTCTGTGTTCCAATTTCCCCTTCTTATAAGGACACCAGTCATATTAAATTAGGGCCCACCCTAAGCACCTCATTTTAACTTGATTATCTCCATAAAGGCCCTATCTCCAAATAAGGTCTCATTCTGAGGTAATGGGGGTTAGGAATTCAACATACAAATTTTGAGGGGGATACAATTCAAACCATAGTAGTCCCCATGCTTCTGATTCAGGCTGGCTCCCTCCTTTGCAGGGCCCAGAGTAAGATAAAAATGTGGGTTCCTGCCTGGGGCAGGGAAGTCAAGTCAATCTCCACTTCCCGTGAGCCCACAAAGGTTTGCAGCCTCTGTGCCAGCCAGTGTTGGACTCACACTCAGTGCCTGGATTGGGGATAGGTGACAGGCTCCCCACTCAGTCCTCACCAAACACACCTGGTGCTGTCAGCCCAGTGGGGGTAGCCGCTGCCTTGCTCCTCCCTGAGATGCCACTGGTCTTCCACTAGCAGACCCCGGGCCCCCTATCCTCCAACCTGAACACAACCTGTTAGCACAGTAGATAGAGGGTAGGAGTGGGGAGGCAGCTGCTTAGAACCCATCCAGGGGATCTGGCGGGGTGGGGTTGGGGGTGTCACGCAAGTGAGACTGAGCTTGAACTAGCTTCTAGCTTCTGGCTCATGCTCTGTTGTCCCATGAGACTTCATGCCCAAAGCACAAATTCAGAGATTAAAATTATTAAGAATTGCAAGACCCAAAACCACAGAACATTAAACTCCAAGTGCAATGCCCTGCTGAGCATGGCACTCTGTGTCTTCATGGGCCACATGCCCATGAAGCCACCCTGTTCTTACTTGAACAAATCTAACACTATGGAAGAAAGACTGGCAAACTACAGAGCACTTTTTTTACGGCAGAACTGCTTGAAGCTGAACAATAAGTGCCTTGGTTTCTCCATCTGCACAATGGGTATAATAAAAGCATTGGCTTCACAGGATCGTGATAAGCATTACCTCAGTCACTGTGATCACTCTATAGATGTTAATAAAACAAAAGCAAATCTTAACATCGAGCATGGATAGTGCCAAATAAGACAACAATGTTTTTAGTTAGAGAACTACTTTGAATTTCCTCTTATATTTTCATAATTGAAAAGGAAAGTTCTCAAGAGAAGAATGCCAAAAGCCGGAAATAGTAAAACTTTTTTTACTAGCGTATTTCTTTTTCATGCTAACACCATTTTTTGCATTTATTTTATTACCTGGGAAGCTGAATATATTTTTAGGTTAGCCATTTACTTTTTTTAAATTAAGTTTTCATTTAAATTCCAGTTAGTCAACGTTCAGTGTAATATTAGTTTCAGGTGTACAATTTAGTGATTCAACACTTCCATACATCACCCAGTGCCCATCACAACCAGTGAACTCCTTAATCCCCATCACCTATTTCACGCATTCTCCCACTCACCTCCCCTCTGGTAACCATCAGTTTGTTCTCTATAGTTAAGAGTCTGTTTCATGGTTTGTCTCCCTCTTTTTTTTTTTTCTTTACTCATTTGTTTTTTTCCTTAAATTCCACATATAAGTGAAATCATATGATATTTTTCTTTCCCTGACTGACTTATTTCACTTAGCATAGTAGCATATTTCTTTGGAACTGTAGTAATCTGGAAAGTATCATAAATTAAAAAGTCATGTGGCCACACATGAAAGCAGAAACCTCTTGTTTGTTTTGTTTAGCTCTGTATCACAGAATCCAATTTACAGAAATTTTAATAATATTCCTCCATTTTTCTTGAGTGGTTTTATAAAATATTTTTCCCTGAATGACTTAGTACAGTGTTTAAAAGGCATTTGTTTGTTTCTTTTATGAACAGTATTTCCTTTCACTCTGAATAATTAAAGAAATATAATTTACATTCCTAGCTTTGTATTGGAACATCTCCTAAAAGGCTTTCAAGGATAATTTCTACAAGAAAGTGGAGGCAAGGGTCTATAAATGTCTCAACTATATTACTTTGATAGTAATATAGTTCATATGAGGGTTGATAGATCATATGAGGGTTCATCACACAGGGATGAGTTTAGAAGAGGCAAAACAAAGGAATCATTTCTTCAGAAAACTGGATATAAATAAGCAAATTGTTAGGTCAAGGACGGGGAGATGAGGGGACAACTGAGATCTCTGTGTGACTCTACTGTTCTGGTCATTGGCTTGGAACCTGCATTGTGTGGAATCAGTTACTGTAACAACCAACAATAAAAAGAGGTTAGAAGCTTAATGAGAAAAAGTAAAGCACCAGGAAAATTGGAAGTCTATGCTGACTCTCAAAGGCTCGTGAGGAAAACAGCCAGTCAGAGAAGTTGGGATGAGAAAAGTATGAAGTGGAAGAGATTCTGAGAGATGATGATGAAGACGGGAGGAACAGAGTCAGGTGGTGGGAGTGATTGATGACCGGGTAGGACAGCTAAACCAGTATCTGATCAGGCTTGTACTTAAATTCCACATCTCTAGATTAGGAGAATGGCTCGTTGACCAGGGGTGTAGGAATTGCCCAAATCAGTAGCTTTTCTGCTTTATGAAAATATTCACCCTTAACATGTAGACGTACTGGTTTGGAAAAGGAAGAATTGCAGAGCACAAGAGGCTGGCTTCCTGTTCCTCCTGCCACAGAATCAAATCACATGCTCCCATCAAACAACAGGATACAGAGTGAATTATTTTGTGAGGTCATAAGGCTATGGAGGGGGGTGTCTTTTGCATTAGTGCTTGAGTGCCTGGTTCGAATTCCCATTTTTCTAGTTCCTATAGGTGCAAACTCTTTAACCTTCTTCATCGGTAAAGAAGGGTATGTATTAACAGTACCTACCTCATTGTGGTAAAGACTCAGTGTGTTAATGTGTGTAAAATAGCACACAGTAATCATTCTCCAATTGTTAGTTACTACGAGGAGCAGTCAAGGGAACCACTGTTACCTTTGTATCAGAAATGGAAGCTATGGGGAAATCTCAGGGTCACCTCGTCTCCCCATTCCTGCCTCCAGGTGGTGGCTCTCATCACCCTCCTTCAGAAACCTCTCCCCCATGGCACATGGTCTTCGCTTCCTCAACACTGGGGTACACCATCCTGAACCTCTTCCTTACATTCGCAATGACTTTGATGCCAGCAGGCTCCCCGTTCTCCTCTCCACCTCAATGCCTTTAACTTCTGCACAGATGCCCTAATACTCCAACCCAGTGTTTTCTCCACCACAGGTCATGGTTCATGAATGGGTCATGATATCAGTGTAGTGTGTCATAACCCGTGTTACAAGACGAAGTGGAATGGAACAGAGTAGATGAGTAGCAGCACATCGTATTAGGTAATGGTATTTTTTATTTATTTTATTTATTTATTTATTTATTTTTAAAAGATTTTATTTATTTAACAGAGAGAGACACAGAGAGAGAGGGAACACAAGCAGGGGGAGTGGGAGAGAGAGAAGCAGGCTTCCCACAGAGCAGGGAGCCCGATGTGGGGCTCGATCCCAGGACCCTGGGATCATGACCTGAGCCAAAGGCAGACACTTAACAACTGAGCCACCCAGGCGCCCCGGGTAATAGTATTTTTTAAATGAAACTTTTGTTTCACACACATATGTCTGTATTGCTGTGGATGATGGGTTCCTCAACTTCCACTGTCCCAAGGACCTTCTTTCACCTGTTCCCCACTTCAGTGACCATGCCTACAACCACACCTTGGACTTGGTCACTATCAAGAAAGGATCCACCTCCAAAACTTGTTATTTCCATTTTAAAACCACTGGCCCTCCTCTTCTGCCATTTCTTCTATGTCTTTCACTGAGTTTATTATTTTTAATTTTCTTCTTTTTTAACCCATATTTCTTGAATCCAAACTTTCTGCTTCTCAGTATTCCTGCTGTGACTGACTTAGCCCAGATCATCAATGTCTTTCTTCATGAGAGTCGATTTAACCTCTCACATGGTCTTTTTGCTGACCTCCATAATTACCCTCTTCAAGTCCCAAACTGACCATGGCATTCCTAAACTTAAAAGTGTGTTCTGGTTCCCTTTTGTCTGAACTCATGAAGCTGTTCTCAGCAGTACCCAGTTCACGTCACCAGAATTTATTTTCCTTAAGCAGAGTGCCTCTAACCAAACTCTTCATTTCCTCATCTCTTGCATGCATCCGAATATTGATCTGTCATAACTTCTTGTCCTGCCACAACCCTATTCTGGGGATCTACTCAATCACAGCCCCTGATGGAGCAGATCCATGTGTGCACCTCACACCACTATCGCAGCCTACCAGCCATGGAAGGCCTCTAATTCAAGGGCAGAGTGCAGGGACGAGCCAACATGCTATGACAAGTGTGGCCAGATTCCTCTCCTAGGAAATTAGGCAACTCTTCCAAAGAAGCTGTGGGAGCTACACATGAAAGGTACTGCAAGTAGAAGCAAGAAGAAACCAGTCCATAGAAAGAGAACCAAACAGAGACCAGCAAGCAGCCCCTGACAGAGAGAAACAGAGAAAGTAGTTGCTTTATTTCAGAGGCCAGTTCTCAGTTTGCAGGAGGCCTGGCTGCACAGGAGAGCCTGTCCTTGGGTCCCCCTTGAGATCCTAGTGCCCTTATATTTAGCCTCATGTTTGCCTGAGTGACCTTCCGTGGGCCCTCTTTCTTCCATCCAAAAGAGCTTAGACTAGAACTTTCAGCCTATTGCCCAACATGTGATTCTGTGCCTCTGTGCTTTCCCCCAGAATGTTCTATCTCCTTTCTACTTATCTTCTAGGAAAATAAATGCCTTTTTGTAATCCACAGCCCCTGAGGCCAGACCTTCTGAGTATGCCTTTAGAACTTTGCTCATTCCTTGTGATCTTAACATCTACTGCACTGTTTTGTAATTTTTTGTGTTTCTGTGTCTGTCTCTGGACTCTCAGCCTCTTGAGGACATATTCTACTCATATTTTTATCTTCCCAATCTGGGAGTAAGTAGCAGATTCCATTGGTTATCCATACAGCCTATCCTGGAGGTCATTTACCTGACAGAGTTCTCATATTTTCTGACTGACTCTCTGTGTCTCCTTGCCTGACAGTGCTCCATGCAGGCCAGAGACCAGGAGATTAGTGCCCCAGGAGGGACCCTCCATCAGGGAGGAACGGGAGTTGGTGGATGAATACCTCTGTTTCCTGCGCTTCAGTGGGTCCACTGCGTTCTTCACAGTCACTGAGAAGGGCTCCTGTGAAATTGAGCCCCTTCCCTGTCTCATTTCCTCACTCTTCCATTGTGTCTTCTAGAATCACCTCCTAAATAAACTACTTGCATCGAAATATTTTCATACCTGAATAATCTCTGTGCCAACTATGTCAAATTTTCAGATTTGCAAACTGTCATTTGGAATGTACAGGAGGTAGCAGATGGTTTTAACTTCGGAGTGTCCTTGGCCACTAAGAAGAAGGCATTGATTAGAAACTATCTCAGGCCAGGATTTAGGGCTTCTACATATAGTAGGGATTAGCTCCTTAGTGCTAACCGGGGCTCAGAGGCTTACTGGTGCATTTTCTCTGTGTGGTTTGGGTGCAGCTTCTGTCCTATGCGCTGCTGTCCTGTTCTAGATACTAGCACTCAGGCACATTTTAAAATGTAAAGGAAAAAGCACTGTATGGTAAACTCTTAGTGGAGATGGTTCCTACGAGGGGGTCAGATGTACATCCACAGGACCATTTCTTTCTTTTCTTTTCTTTCTTTCTTTCTTTCTTTTTCTTTCTTTCTTTTCTTCCTTCCTTCCTTCCTTAAAGATTTTATTTATTTATTTATTTGTTAGAGAGAGAGAGCACAAGCAGGGGGAAAGGCAGAGGGAGAAGGAGAAGCAGACTCCCCGCTGAGCAGGGAGCCCGATGTGGGGCTCGATCCCAGGACCCTGGGATCATGACCTGAGCCGAAGGCAGATGCTTAACCGACTGAGATACCCAGGTGCCCCCACAGGACCATTTCTATTGAATTTACCAAGAAGGTTAAGAGATCTCTGATCTTTGGCCATTTTAGAATAAGAATTACTCAACCTGTCCCTGATAAAGCCTTGTGGGAGTGCTAGAGAATACAGTCCAGAAAAGATTACCTCAAAAATGTAGGCATAGTTGAGAAGGAAACCAAAACAAAACAAAACAATGAACGCAGGGATGGATCACACCTTGTTTTACCTCTTCTTTCCAAACTTAACCCCAAAGGCGGAAAGGAAGGGACAGAGGCTGCCTGGAGACTCCTGCTGGTTTATCTACCCCCCTGCCTCCCTCCTCCTTTCACACAGGGACTGCTTCCAGTTTCAGACACTGGCCTCTCTGCCTTAGAGGCACCATGCAGTTAGTTATTCTCCACTGTGGGCCCCTGCAGGACAACCTCCCCTCATGATTCTTCACACAGCTTTTATGAGTCTTCTCCGTACTGGGTGCTAAATAAATGTTTGGTGACTTGATCCATGTGTGCACATGGGCTGTGGGGGTGACTTTGAAGGAACTCTGGCTCACAAGCCTGCCAGATGCCTTACCAACGATCTCTGCATATCACACACCCCATTTCTCTGATGAGAGAAACTGAGAGGCAAAGAGGGTTATTTGCTCCAGCTTGCATAGTTCATGGCCTACAGAGGCTCCACGCCTCTGTCTGCAAGATATTAACAGAAAAGATTAAGTATTCTTTCCCGAAGGAGCAGAGGGCTGGAAGCCTGGCTAGGGGCCACTGGGCAAGCGGCGGCACACATCCAGGTTTGCTTTGGGAGGGGACGAAGTGGGACATCTTTTTGCCGTCATTTTTCTGAGTGATGATCCTCCCAAATAAACAACTCTCGGGTGGCTACTTTTTGAGACGTCTTCTATCCTTCTGTGCCCGGCTTGTCCCGGGTCAGAGCGTAGTCAAGTTTTGCCTTCCAGCCCAGGCCGGGAGCCGCCCGCGGATGCCTGGAGGATGCGGGGCGGGAAGAGTGGGGTGCGAGGCCCGTCCGAGCGCAGGACGGGCCCATCCGCCGGCCTTCTCCGGACTACCGAGACGCGGCCACCATACAAATATGGTCACCCCTCCCCGCCCCCAGCTTCGCCTCTTCCTCCTCTGCCGTAACCACCCCCGCCCGCAATGTGCCGATCTGGTCTCTTCGGCCCGGGGACACTCACCCAGCCACTCGAGGACCGACTCGGGGGTAAGCGCGGTCACCGCGCCCTCGGCGAGGCTCCGTGGCGCCCCCAGCAGAAGCAGCAGGGGCGGCAGCGACCGCAGCAACAGCATCGCTAACCACTGGGCTCGCCGGGCGCCGGGAGTGACGGTCGCGGGGGGCCAGCGCCAAAGCCCGAGCGCGGGGCCGCGGCGCTGGAGGCGGGAGCGCAACCCCCTCGGTGCTCCACGCCTGCCCGGGCCTTGCCACCCCAGACTCCCGGAGGCCCACGCCGTCGTCCCTGTCGCCACAGTGTGCCGACACCCGGGCCTCTGGGCTGGAGACCGGGACGTTGCGGAGGTTTTTTCCCCGCCCTACTCACTCGGGCTTGGAGAAGGAGGAGGAAGAGGCGGTGGACCATCTGCCCATCCCAGAAATTCCTGGCTTTGGGGTGGGGAGAGAGGAGTGGTGAGGCTGCCCCGTGCAAGCTCCGCCTGCTTCCAGCCCCCTCTCTCCTTCCTGGGGAGGCCTATAGGAGTTGGGGGTGAGCAAGTTGAGAATCTCTGGGACAGGAAATCTGACATCTGGGTTTGCAAACCACCCGGATTCTGGTAAACACTGCAGGTTTGGCAGCAAGCAGCTTAGAGTAAACCAAGCTGCTCTGTGAACCCAGGCGCTTTGAGAGTACTCTGGAATGTGGACCATGGAGATCCGTGGGGTGCGCCAGGGTCCTCCCTCAAAGTACCCCAAGGTTCTTCCATTGTTGAGCTCCTTTTCTTTTTTTAAAATGCCATCTCCCCACTTTCCATCTCCTTGGATCCCCCTAACCCAGCAAAATAGCTGGGTTAACCCACTTTACAGCTGTTATTCCACTTTATAGCTGAGTAAAGCCGTCGGGAAAGGCAAAATTATTTGCTCTAGGTCACTCCTTAATCTAATAAAAAGTTACTCCCTAAACTGGTAAGTAGGAAAAGACTAGAATGTAGTGCTTCTAACGTAGTCTTTCAAATAACCAGCAGAACACTAGAAACATTTAATATTCATGAGAACAATAAGACCTTTCCTAAATAGGACCTTGACCTTAGTCATTAAAACATGAGAGAGGGGAAGGGAGCTTAAAAAAAGGGGGGGGGGAGGTGGTGGGATCTTGGAGGACCTTTCTCAGCTGCTTATTGGTCAAGATCAAACTAACGTTTTTGAGTGACAGTGTCTGCTATAGACTGAATTGCATCCTCCTCCCCCAGTTCGTATGTCAAAGCCCCAAATCTGAAGTGTATTTGGAGATAGGACTTTTAGGCATTAATTGCATTTAATGAAGTCTTAAGGGTAGGGTCCTAGATAGGATCAGTGGCCTTAGAAGAAGAGGGAGAGAGAGATCTCTCCACCTGTAGTCACTGGGGGAAAGCCACATGAGGACACAGCAAGAAGGTGACCATATGCAAGCCAAGAAGAGAGCCCTCATCAGAAACTGAAACTTTGGACCTTGATCTTGGACTTTCGAGCCTCCAGAACTATGAGACATAAATTTCTCTTGTTTAAACCACCCAATGTATGATATGTTCTTATGGCAGCTCAACCAGACTAATACACTGTTTTAGCCTGGCTCCCCAGAAAGCAGAACCTAGGATGAGATCCCTGGCAGGAAATGGGATTGAAGACCAGAGTGAAATAGGGAAGAAAGGAAAACCACTGCCTTGGCCACTGCAGTAGCAACATGTGTTCGGTCCTGTAGGAACCTCAGAAGGCCTCAGAACAGTCTGTCATGAGGAAAAGAGGAAAGCATTAACTATAGGCTTATCATTCCTGCTGGTTAAGGTGCTCCTAGAGTTAATAACTCCTCTGCACATTTTCTTGGCAGTGGTGAGCTTTAAGCGTGGTCCTATGCCTTGGCATCTCAGAGGCCCGGGACAGACAGCTACAGGTGCATGGCATGGCTAGAGGTGAGGTGCTGTCAGTTTGCCCCAGAAGGAAGCTGGGGGAGGCCTGTGCAGGGCTGGCTGCTGCAGAGGTAGCTGGTGGAAGAGGCGAGGCTGAGAGAATATGAGAGTTTCTAGTGTGTGTACTGAGTCAATTGCATATCATTAGATGTAGAAGTTAGCATCTCTGCCTGAAAACATGCAGAAAAGGGATGCCTTTAGCATACTGACTGTAGAGACTTTAATCATGATATATTTCTCCTGTGGCCTCAGAACTACATTGTGTGCTATGGGAATATCTCCAAAGTAGGTGATTCAGGCCTGAGTGGGCTGGCATCTACTACAGCAGTGAAGTGCAATCCGCATGCATAATCAGGTAGCAAAGTGTAATAGTGTTGTCAGTCTTTGGTGAAGGGCAGTGCAGGGAGAGTAAATGGGAGAGAGATCAGGAAGAGCTAGAGTGATTGTGCAGGTTTAGATGTACTCAGGAAGGGTGGAGGAAGAGGCTGTGCTAGGATGGGAAGAAGCTGTGAGAAAAAATACAACGGTTTGGCGGAGAAATGCTTGTATAAGCAGCAGCGAGTAGATGGTCCTACCTGGGGCGAAGGGCAGCTATTGGGGTACCCTGGCAAATGAGGTCAGTCACTGGGACTTTGGGCTACCTCCCACTGGTTGTGGGATCCAGGTGAGACAGTCACCTGCCCTGGGCTTCAGTTGTACCCTCTGTATAATGAAAAAAGGAGAAAGCCTTCCTTGACCCAAAGCAGAGAATATTCCAAAGTAGCAGAGCTATGAGTGTGAGCAGGATTAAAAGGGAAAACAAACCATATTTCATCTAAGAGCAATTAGTATAATGAAGAAATGGTGATGACAGCTTCCTGGGCTACTGACACCACGCTTCCTATTCAACAATTAGAAGACTCAGAAAAGAGCGGGTTTTTCATCTCTTCCTGAAATATTATGGCTTTGAGGTGAAAATCCGTGGCAAAGAGCTTTTTAGCCTTAGAGAAAATGATTCTTTCCCATACCTCGGTCTTGTGTGTGTGTTACATTTACGAGACAGGGTAGTATGATGGTTAAAAGAGGGGCTCTGCCACTTACCAGCAGGTTACTTAGCCTCCCTTAGCCTTAGTTTCCTTCTGTATAAAATGCAGATGGTAACATTTGCTTTATAGTGTTGCTGTATTAAATAAGTATGTGCAGGGCTTAGCACAGAGTCTGGCATCCTGAGAGTGTTCATTTGTGGGAAGGTAAATCCTGCTGTATTATTGTCTCCTGACCACAGCCAGGAATGGGGTGGCTAGAGCTCTGTGCCTTCAAGCCTTTGCACACCTCTCCATTGCTCAATGTATCACTTTGAATTAGATTTAGTTATTTGATTATATCTCTCACTTGAATGTGAGTTCCTTGGGGGACTGACTATATTTTCCTTCTCTGTGATTCTGCAGGGCAGCATGGTTCCTGGTCCTTAGTAAGTTGTCAAAAAGTTTCTGCTGAATGAGTGAGTGAATGAAGGGAGGTAGGAATGAGGTTCAAAGGAATATAGTGTTTGGAGTCATTTGAAACTCAAGAAAAACTTTAGAACCTGAATTATGTTGAGTGAAGACAGTGGAGAAAATCAGGGATTTAAAACTCACTTAAGGTATGGGTTATGGTGAGGGTCAAAATTAACAAATATTTTTTGAGTAGGAAATCAGGGAATCAGGGTCTTAGCAAGAAAGGGTGAGGTCCTTATTTATAGTGAAGATTTAATGAAAGAACTATAAAGCTATGGGCAGTTGTGAAAGGAACCAAAACAAGATGGTGAAGACCTAGTTTCTAGGAAGTGCTGGAAGTTGTTATTGCTATACCTGGGATTAAAAGAACAAGGGCAGGGAGCACTCACAGGATCCTTGCGAGAGCTATGCCTGTGAGAATATCCAACAGCACAGGACAGCAACTACTACCAAACTGAAGTTTGTCAGAGAGGAAGCTGAGAGTATAAATAGTCTGCTCTATCTTCACCCCACCCTCTTTTCTTTTCCTATCAGACAAACCCAACCAGAAATCAGTGGACAAGGGGCCCACAGAAGTCAGCTTCCCAGAGCACAGAGCAAGGTGGAGAACTATGGACAGTGATTCTGGAGAGTCAAGCAAAACTATCCAATGCAAGCACCTTCTGTCAATCTTTGTCCTGGTGCGGGGGCTACAACAAAGAACAGGGCATAATGAGTCCTTGCCCATGATCACAGACTTTAGATTCCAGGGGGAGAAACAAACAGGTAGCCAAACAATTATAATAGGGTACAATGCAGTTCATGATATGAGGATGTATCTGAAACTTGACAAGTACTTAGAAGGGCCTCTCATTAAGGCTTGAAGCTCTAAGAAGGCTTCTAAGAAAAAGTTGCATCTAAACTGGCACCTCAAATATTTAGCTGACCTCAAAAGATACAGTTAAGAAAATGGAAATGAAAACCACCAACTGGGACAAAATATTTGCAAATCATATATCTGATGAAGAACTTGTATCTAGAACATATAAAAAACCCTCAAACTCAATAATAAGAGAATAATCCAAATAGCAAATAGGCAAAAGATTTGAACAGACACTTCACTCAAGAAGCTATTCAGATGGCAAATAAATATATGAAATGATTTTCAAGACCATTAGGCATTAGGGAAACGCAAATTTAAACCACAATGGTATACTACTATACACCTATTAGAGTGGTTAAAATTAAAAGGGCTGACCATACTAAGTGTCATCAAGGATGAGGAGAAACTGGAACTCTTACACACTGCTGATAGGAATGTAAAATGGTGTGATTGCTTTGGAAAACAGTTTGACAGTCTTGAAAAGTTAAAAAACATATAACTAGTTAGTTTCCTAGAGCTGCCATAACAAGTACAACTGGGTGGCTTAAAACAACAGGAATTATTCTCTCAGTTTTTGTTTTTTTATTTTTATTTTTTTAAGATTTATTTATTTGAGAGAGAAAGAGAGGTGGGGAGGGACAAAGAGAGAGAGAGAGAATCTCCAGCAGACTCCCCACTGAGTGAGGAGCCTGACGTGGGACTGGATCCCATGATCCTGAGATCACGACCTGAGCTGAACTCAAGAGTCAAGCACTCAACAGACTGAGCCACCCAGGTGCACCTCTCTCACAGTTTTTCAGACTAGAAGTCCAAAATGAAGGTGTTGGCAAGGTTGGTTTTTTTCTTGAGGCTCTGAGGGAGCATCTCTTCCATACTTCTTTCTGGTAGTTGCTGGTAATTCTCAGTATACTTGGCTTGTACCTGCACCCCTGCAAAATCTACCTCCATCATCCCATTGCCTTCTTCCCTGTATATCTCTCTGTGTCTTTGTATAGACTTCTTATAAGGGCATCAGTCATTGGATTTATAAAATTCTGGAAAATGTAAACCAATCTGTGATGATCAAAAGCAGATGAGCAGATGCCCAGAGATGGGAATCAAAATGGGGGGTTAGTGTGAGAGACGTAGCTGAGCTAAAAGGGAATGGGCAAATGTTCTGTACAGAAGGAATAGAGGCAAGAGTGGACTTAAAGTACTTGAGAAAATTTTTTAGGAGAGAGATTGGGTATTGAAGTGGGAGGTTCTAGAAACACTGAGGCTAAATAGGAAAGCTGGGGTTAGGTCCAAAATCATGTTAAATACCTTTATGCTAAAGCCAATAGGAAACCATTAAGGGGTTTCACTGTGACCAGATTTATGTGTTACATTTTAAAGAGAACTCTTCCTGCTGTAGAATTAAGAATGGATTAGACATGAGTGCTTTATGAGAATGAGGAGGCTGCTGCAGGAGTCTGGACAAAGAGATGGCTTGTGATTGGACTAGAAAGGAGATAGTGGCAGATTGAGAGAAGTGAACACATGTTATAAGTTGTTTAAGAGGAAGAATCATCAAGACCAGGTTTATTAGAGAGAGAGAGGAATTGTCAAGAATGATGTCCAATCTGGTGGCTTCATCCACAGAGAAATAAGTTTGGGGAAGGAGTAGGACTTCAGTTTGCGATATGTGGAGAGACTTATGGGACATCCAGGTGGAAATGTCCAGGGGGCAGTTGCATATATGTGTATTAAAGTCAGGAACAGGATGGGAGCATAAATTCAGAGGTTATCTGCAGTTGATAATTAAAGCCATGGGAGTAGATGTGACTGTTGTAGATTGAGAGAAAAGAGAAGACGCCTGAAAAGAATCAGAGGGAACAAGAACATTTAAAGGACAGCTACAGAAGCAGACTGAGAAAGACTTAGGTATCTAGAAGCTGGGGAGGAGTGTTTCAAGGAGAGAACCATCAACAGTTTCATATGCTCTGGAGAGGTCAAAGGATTCAGGACAGAAATATGCACTGGATTTAGGGACAGGGATGTATGTTATGACCTTAGGGAGAGTGTTTCTAGTGATTGAAGCCACAAGATGCATTTGTGGTTGGGGGTGACTTGGAGCAGAGCCATCCAGTGTAAACAGTTCTTTCAAGCAGTTCATGGTTGTTGGGAGAAGGAGAAATAGGTGCATAGGCTGTGGGTACATGCTTGGGGATGAGAGGAAATGTGGTTGTTATTATCATTATGTTAGTTTTTAGGTGAGAGACTTGAACATGTCTGAATTCTGATGGGAAGGATCCAATAGAGAGGGAGAAGTCAAAGATATTTACTACTGGAAATGTCAGAGTGAGGTCCCTGAGTAGGCAGAAGTTTCTGGAGCAAAAAGTAAAAGGATTCACTTTAGAAGGGAAGGCAATGCTTCCTCTTACAGCAGGAATGAAGGAAATAATGGTTGCAGACCCAGGTTGAGTCTGGACGCTGAGGGTAGAGAGTTCTCTCATCTGCCAGGTTCTAGTTTCTCTGTGAAGTAGCAGGGAAATTCATGTGCTGGGAATGAGGAGAGAGCTGGAGTCAAAGAAAGGAGACGAGGCTAGTCCTGATGTCCACAGAGAGCTGCTGCGGAAATGTAGCTGGAAATCTGAGTGTTGCCAGGGACCCAGATGTGGTCAAGGACCATGAACTCATGGTGGATCATGTATTTTCTTAACAATGCTCAACAGCCTAGGCACAGGCAGGGAGATGTTACCCAATCACGATGTTACATACAAGGGAGTTGGAGACAGTGACAGGAGAAAGGTTGATGATGGTGGTGGCGTCACACAGGGCTCAGTGTCATGATCACAGAGGGGCAAGTTGAGGTATGTGGGAAGGAATCTGGCGTCAGACTCTTAGTTTCAGATTCTGGCTTTGTCCCTCACTAGTTGTGTGATGGGTCACTTGCCTCATCTGCACAATTAGCATAAAAATGGTACCATAGCACTGGCTTCTTAAGAGATTACATGAGTTAATACTTGAAAAGTGCTTAGAACAATGACTGACACATAGTAAATACTCAGCAAAGTGGTTTTTATTATTAATTATTGTTACTTGAAACAAATAAAAGATATTTTTGGGCAAACAAAGAATGGGTGTTAATTTGGTTTCTTGCTGGGTTGAGAGAAAAGCCATACTCTCATCCTTCTTTCTTCTCAGTAGCTGTCTTTTATGGGGGTGTTTGCCAGGTGCCAGGCTTTGCTCAAGGTGTAGTCGTTAAAAGGTCACACTGCCTGTGTGGGATTCTGCTCTGTGACTGTGCCAAGTCATTGCACCTTACCCGGCCTCTGTTTCCTTTCTGTAAAATGGAGTAATACGAGTACTCACTCCATTGTAGGCTGTGGGTACGTGCTTGGGGCTGAGAGCAAATGCAGTTGTTATTGTTATCATTTTGTTAGTTTTTAGGTGCCAGACACACCTGGGCCTCCAGAAATAGAGTCACGGGCATTTTCCATAAGATGTGGAAAGCACCCATAATCTGGCAAATAGTGAATCCTCATGAAATGTAACTACAGTTATTAGATAATACCCACAACAGTTACCTCATGAGGTAGATATTATTGCAGTCACTATATACGGAGGAGGACCCTGAGAGAGTTTAAGTGACTTATTGCTAAAGCCCTACCCTGAGCTACCCATTAACTTCATGTGGTAAGCTATCGCATTAAGAGGAGACTGTACTGTGGATAAAAGGGAATGTTGGTTTATATAAGGCAGAAGTTTTCTAACCTATTTAATATCTATTTTTAGCAGCATTCCCCCAGACATTTATTAACGTCTTCTGGATGTGTTCGAAATATCACTTTTTTTTTTTTCATATAACTATGTTGTGATTTAGCAACACCATGGTATTTTAACTAATAATACAGGCAGTGGCTAGAGTACTAAGAGGAGAAAACAAGTGAAAATTCATTGGGCTAAGGGCCAGTTTCAGAGTGAGTTAATGAACTAGTTTTTCACCTTTATCCAGGCAGCAATATATATCAATTTAATTCAATTAATGGCTTTCCCAGTGAATGGTATTTAGCCAGAAAGAAAGTTCCAGCCATGTGGAAGTTTCAGCTGAGTCTCTGTCTTGATTGGGTGTACACAGGGTGTCTGAAATCTGCCCTGTCAGTGCAGAGCCTAGTTTCTGCATGCTCATGCTTTCTTCTGCCTTCTTCCACACGTAACCTTGGAGAGGAAGTGCAGAGGAAGCAGGCAAGTGGGCACACATCCCTAGACAAAGGAGGAGAACCCTCTGGGGAGAATGTTCACCGAAGAGCTTTCTCAAAGCCTTGTATCTCTGGTTGTCACCCTGTGGGCTCTACCTTTCCTAGAACTTAAACAGAAAGGCTGGGGAGTGATCAATATTTATTTAACATCGATTAATCATTTTCTGGTAATTTAGATATTCTATTCCATTTAATATTCTGAAATGTATATAAGATAGTTTTTGTAATTACCAATGTTCCTTTTAAACAAAAAATATAACAAAATAGAGGTGTTGCTGCACCTTTTAATTTCATCTAAAGACTCCCCAGAAAAATCCAGGCAAAATCTGTGTGTTCTCATCTTGAAGGAGTAGGTAAGGGTCTGAGAAGGAGGCAGATAGGGAGAGGGTAGAACTGATGGGTTAAAAAATCCTTCTTCCATTATTTCTTAGCTGTGTTACTTTGGTCAAATTATATAATCTTGCTGAGTTTGGTCTCTATATGTGGGACAATAAAAGCCACCTTATAGGATTATTGTAAGATGAGAAATAATGTGAGCCAAATGCCAGGTACAACTGGGCCTCCAGAAATACAGCACAAGCATTCTGAGGTAGGGAAAATGATCTTAATGAATCAGGGACAAAGAGGTTTCTGATATGTTCATACTTATCATGTACACTCATAGGGTTGGAGATCGTCAAGCTTTATTTTTTTATTTTTTATTTTTTAGAGGGGAGAGGGGGAGAGGGGTGGGGACAGAGGGAGAGGGAGAATCTTAAGCACAGCACTCTGTGCTCAGCACAGAGCCTGATACAGGGTTCGATCTCACATAATCAAGAGTTGAATGCTTAACCAACTGAGCCACCCAGGTACCCTGCCCTTAAGTTTTATTTTTAAGCCAATTTAAAATGCTAAACCTCAGGGTAGAAAAGTAAGATAGTTGGGATTAGACAGGAGATAGTCATGGGGCTATGAAAAGAAACCTGTAGACAGAAGTCTTCACCGGCCCTTCTTAAGTTTAACTGGTTTAAATATTAGACTTCAGTGCAGCTTTCTGAGAAGAAACTCTGCAAAGCTCAGTGAATAGAGCACTAGGAAATTGGCAAACCTGTTTGATATTGCTAGTTCTCCTGGGAGTCATCCAAAGCATGCTACTTGGCTTTTCCATAGCTTAGCTATTTTTCTGGGTTGAAATAGGAATCACAGTATTGTTAAATGTATGGATTACTGTAAAGGGGGAAGGTATGGATGGCTTAATGACCAGGAATCCATGAATATAACTTGATTTTTTCTGCATTATGTTTGTAAATCAATATATAGTTTTGTTTCAGCATAATGGCTTTATTGGCATTTTGTTACTAGAAAAAAGCAATTTATTAATACAAGGCCAGAAACCTAACTAGGACTGATGGGTTAAATAACATCTTAAATACATTCCTTGTGAATACGGTTACAAAATTATAAAAGGCTTTTTGCTGTACTTTTGCTGAGATAAAATTGAAAAACAAAAAACTGCAGAAATTGAAAATGTACAATTTGAAAATTTTTGACATATCTATATACCCATCAAATCATTATTATAATCAAGGTATGAACATATCTATCATCCCTACAAATTTCATGTCATCCTTGGTAAGCCTCTTTGCCATCCGTCTTCATCCCCAAAGCTATTGATCTGCTTTCTGTCACACAGATTAGTTTGCAATTCCCAGAATTTTATATAAATGAAATAATACAGCATTTACTGTTTTCTTGTCTGGCTTCTTTCACTTAGAATAATTATTTCAAAATACTGCTCTATTGTTGCATGCATTAATAGTTTATTTTTTTTAATCGCTGAGTAATATTCCATTGCATGGCCATACCATAATCTGTTTATCCATTTGCCTGCTGATGGATATTTGGGTTGTTACCAATTTCATGCTATTATAGATAAATTTGCTATGAACTTTTGTGTACAAATCCTCATGTGGACATGCCTTTTCATTTTTCTTGGGTAAATACCTATAAGTAGAATAACTGGATGATATTGTTATATGTTTAACTTTTAAAGAAACTACCAAATTGTTTTCTAAAATGATTGTACCATTTTACATTCCCACCAGTAGTATGTGAGAGTTTCAGTTCTTCCATATCTTCTTTTTTTTTTTTTTTTAAAGATTTTATTTATTTATTTGAGAGAGAGAGAATGAGAGAGAGCACATGAGAGGGGGGAGGGTCAGAGGGAGAAGCAGACTCCCCGCTGAGCAGGGAGCCCGATGCGGGACTCGATCCTGGGACTCCAGGATCATGACCTGAGCCGAAGGCAGTCGCTTAACCAACTGAGCCACCCAGGCACCCATCTTCCATATCTTCTTATGGATTGAATTGTATTCTCCCCCAAAGATCTTGAAGTTCTAACCCTCAGTACTTGTGAATGTGACCTTATTTGGAAATAAGGTGTTTGCAGACAATCAAGTTAAGATGAGGCTATTATGACTGGTGTCTTTATGAAAAGTGGACATTGGGACACAGAGATAGGACACTCACACAGGGAAAACACCATATGAAGAAGAAGGCAGAAACTGAGGTGATGCATCTACAAGCCAAAGAATGCAAAGATTGGGGCACCTGAGTGGCTCAGTCGGTTAATCGTCTGTCTTCAGCTCGGGTCATGATCCCAGGGTCCAGGGATCGAGCCCTGCATTGGGCACCCTGCTCAGCAGGGAGTCTGCTTCTCCCTCTCCCTCTGCCTCTGCTCTCCCTGCTTGTGCTCTCACCCTCCCTCTCTCTCTCTCTGTCAAATAAATAAGTAAAATCTTAAAAAAAAAGAATGCCAAAGATTGCCAGCAAAGCACCACAACCCAGGAGAGAGGCATGGGTCAGATTCTCCCTTATAGCCTCAGAAGGGAGAGCTGACCAATTTTTCCAACACTGATTTTGGACTTCTAGGCTTCACAACTCTGAGACATTAAATTACTGTTGTTTAAGCCACCTAATTTGTGGTACTTTGTTCCGGGAATCCTAGGAAACTAATGTACTGGCCAACACTTGGTATGGTCAGTCTTTTAAACTTTAGCCCCTATACTCTAATAGAGTATAGTGGTATTTCATTGTCGTTTAAATTTGTATTTCTCATACAACATGGTGGCTATAGTTAATAAGCATATGTATTATATACTTGAAATTTGCTAAGAGTAGATATTAAATGTTCTCGTCAAAGGAAAAAATGAAAAAAATGTAATGGTGAGGTGATAGTTGTGTTAATTAATTTGATTATGCTAGTCATTTCGCAATATATATGTATATCAAAACATCATGTTGTGTACTTTGAATAGATAAAATTTTGTCAATTATACTTCAACAAAAAAAGAAAAATAAATAAATTTACTTTTCTCTAATGACTAATGATGTTGAAAATCTTTTTATGTGCTTATTTAATATCCATATATCTTCTTTGGTGAAGTATCTGTTTAAATCTTTTATCTATTTAAAAAAATTGATGTTTTATTATAACTGAGTTTTGAGAGTTCTTTGTATATTCTGGATACAAATTTCTTATCAGACATATAATTTGCAAATTTACTTTCCCAGTCTGTAGCTTATTTTTTCCTTCTCTTAATACTGTCTTTTGAAGAGCAGTTTTGGATTTTGGTGAAGTCCACTTTATCAATTTGTTCTTTTTATGGATCATGCTTTTGAAATCTAGAAATCTTTGCCTAACTCAAGGTCACAGTGATATTCTATGTTTTCTTCTAAATGCTTCATATTTTAAGATTTTACGATTAGGTTTGTGGTTCATTTTGAGTTAATATTTGCTTATACTGTAAGGTTTATTTTTTTATGCATGAATATTAAATCTTTCCAGCATATTTATTTATTTATTTATTTTTAAAGATTTTATTTATTTGAGAGAGAGAGAGAGAGAAGAGCAGGGGGAGAGGGAGAAACAGGCTCTCCGCAGAGCAGAGAGCCTGATGTGGGACTCGATCCCAGGACCCTGAGATCATGACCTGAGCCGAAGGCAGACGCTTAACCTACTGAGACACCCAGGCGCCCCCAGCACATTTATCGAACAGGCTATCCTTTCTCCACTAAATTGCCTTTTCACCTTGATCAAAAATGAGTTGTCTCTATTTGTCTATTTCTAGACTTTTTATTCCATTTATTAATTATTTGTTTATATTTGTACTAGTCCCTCACATTGCTTTAATTATGGTAGTGTTATAAGTATTGAAATCAAGTAGTATTAACCCTCTAATTTTGTTCTTCTTTTTCAAAGTTATTTTGGCTATTCTAGATCTTTTGCATTCTCATTTGAATTCTGAAAATAGTTTGTTAACTTCTGCAAAATTCCTGCTGGGATTTAAACTGAGATAGCATTCAATCTGTAGATCAATTTGGGGAGAATGGACATTGTAAAAATATTGAGTCTTCTGATCCATGAACAAGCAATATCTATTCATTTATTTAGATCTTTAATTTTTCTCAGCAATGTTTTATAGTTTATAATGTACAGTTCTTTTACATCTTTCATCAGATTTATCCCTAAGTGTTTCATACGTTTGATGCTATTTTTTAAAGATTTTATTTATTCATTGGAGAGAGAGAACACGAGCGGAGGGGAAAAGGTGAGGGAGAAGCAGATTCCCCACTGAGCAGAGAGCCTGATGCGGGACTTGATCCCAGGACCCTGAGATCATGACCTGAGCTGAAGGCAGACACTTAACCATCTGAGCCACATGGGCACCCCGATGCTATTGTAAATAGCATTTAATTATTTTTCAATCTGCAATTTTTTGCCAGTATATAGAAATACAATTCACTTTTGTATATATTGATGTAATATCCTGCAACCTTGCTAAACTCACTAGTTCTACTAGCTTTTCATAGGTTCCATAGATTTTTCTGCATAGACAATGATGTCATTTGTGAATAAAGACAGTTTTACTTCTTCCTTTCTAATCTGACTGCCTTTTACCTTATTTCTTGGCTAATTGCACTAGCTAGAACCTCCAGTACTAGAAGTATATGTTGAATAGAAATGGTATGAGTGGAAAGGATTCAGCCTTATGCCATTAAGTATGATCTTAACTATAGGGTTTTCATAGATGTCTTTTATCAGCTTAAGGAGGATCTCTTCTATTTTTAATTTGATGAGAGATTTTATCAGAAATGGATGTTGCATTTGGTCAAACACTTTTCCTGCATTTATGAGATGATCATGATTTTCTTTGAGTTTATATGGTAGATTATTTCATTGGTTTTTGTATGTTAAATGAACTCTGCGTTACTGGAATAAGCCCCATTTAGCTATGATATATTTTCCTTTTATGTATTGGATTTGACTTGCTAATGTTTTGTTTAAAATTTTTTCCGTCTAAGTTCATGAGGAATATTGGTCTTTAGTTTTCTTGTAATGTCTTTTGTTTTGATATTAGCTTAATGCTGGCCTCAAAGAATGCATTGGGAAGTATTCCCTTTTCTTCAATTTTCTGGAAGCGTTTGTGTAGAATTAGTAGGTAATTTTTTCATTAAACATTTGATAGAATTTATCTTCAGAGCCATCTGGGCCTGGGCTTTTCTTTGTGGGAAGGTGTTTTGTTTAGAGAGAGAGAGAGAGCATGAGCAGGGGAGTGGCAGAGGGAAAGGGGGAGAGAGAATCTCAAGCAGGCTCCAGGCCCGGTGCAGAGCCCGAAGTGGGCCTTGATCTTACGACCCTGAGATCATGACCTGACCTGAAATCAAGAGTCGGGTGCTCAACCAACTGAGCCACCCAGGTGCTCCTCATTGTGGGAAGGTTTTTAATTATGCTTTCAATTTCGTTTGCAGATATAGGGAAATTCAGATTGTCTATTTTTTTTGAACATTTTTTTTTTGTCTTTCAAGGAATTTGTCCATTTCATATAGGTTTTCAAATATATAGGCATAAACTTGTTCATAATATTCCCTTATTTATCCATTTAATAACTGTAGCTCTATAGTAATATCATCTGTGTCATTCCTGGTATTGAGAACTTGTGTTTTCTATTTTTCTTTTCCTAGTCAATCTTGCTAAAGGTTTACCAATTTTATTTATCTTAAAGAAATTTTGAGTGTCATTGATTTTCTCTTTTGTTTTTCTATATTCTATATCATTGATTTCCACTTTATTATTTCTTTTCTTCTGCTTACTTGAGCTTTTTTTTTTTTTTTCCTCTTCTTTTCTGGTTAAAGTAGAAGCTGAGGTCATTGATTTGTGATTTTTCTTATTTTCTTTCTTTTTTTTTTTTGATTTTTCTTATTTTCTAACATAGGCATTTATTGCTACAAATTTACCCCTATGTACTGTTTTAGTGGCACCCCACATATTCTGATATGCTTTTGTTCATTTTAAAATACTTTCTAATTTTCATTTTGAGTTCTTCTTTGACGCATGGGTTACTTAGAAGTGTATTATTTTGTTCCCAAATATTTGGGGATTGACCAGATATCTTTTTGCTATTGATTTCTAATGAAATTCCATTATGGTCAAAGAGCATACTTTGTGTGACTTGAGGTTTTCTAAATGTATTGAGATTTGTTTATGGCCTGGAGTATGGTCTATTTTGCTGAATATTTCATGTGTACTTAAAAAAATAATAATAGCTTCTGCTGTTGTTGGGTAGAATGTTCCACAACTGTCAATTAGATAAGCTGGGACTATGTAGGACTCACCCTGTTTGTCCTCTGTGTCTCAGGGATCACTGTCCTTTAATGCCTGATGTCCAGTGTCTTGAAAACAATTGTTTATGTATCTTGTTTGTTTGTTTTTATTGTTATTACAGGTGGGGGAGTAAATCTGTTGCCTGTTACTCCATCTTTTTTGGAAGCAGAAATCTCATCCATTTTTTAAGGATTTTTTTTTTTTATCACATCGTATTTGACCCCCAAGCTCGCTTTCATGAGGAAAAGGAGGAAGTAGGAAATAAAGGCTAGCATCAGGAACTCTAGAAATCTGTACTATAACACTTTTTTCAATGCCTTATGACTCTGCTTGGTTTTTCCCAAGGAGTGTTTGTGGTATGTGTGGGTGTGTGTAGTGTTGGTACATGAATGTGTTTCATATTTATCTAGAGCACATTTCAGAACCAATGAGTAAATGTAAAAAGCAAATCAAATCTGAGTAACCAAATTAGATATAAAATCTTAGAAGCATGTTACTGAAGTCTCTAGGCTAAAATGTCTGTGTTTTAGTTGAGGAAAACACTTCAGACCCACACTCTTATGTTATAAATGATTCTAACATTGGGATATTAGGTTTTAACCCAATTTCACAGAAAAGGTATTAGAAGGACAAGGGGCTACACTAGGCATTCTCACTGAGAAGCTTGGCTGATGGTCTCTGCACTCCAGCAGCTGTCCCTCCAGGAGAGGGCATGCCTGTGTCCAAAGCTTCCTATTCATTTTAGGCAGTATGAGGAAAACAATGACCAGGACTTTCCTTCACCTTTCTTTTCCTAGGCTCCATGAAGATCGGTGCTTTTCATTAGCACTATCTTTCCTCACACCATACAGTAGATAATACTATCAATACTAAAAAAGTCTTGTGACTTTTTTACAGAAATCACATTCCAGCCCTATTCTAGTTTTCTTCTATTTGTGGATATCCAAATCTTCCTGAATCACTTATTTCAAGATAGTTTCTTGGATTATTTTTACAAGGGGTTAATCATCTCTGTTTGTGCTGATTTTTACTAGTTTCATTTCCAGAGTAATTTAATTTTCAGCTGTGGGGCTGGCACACTTCCTCTCTGTGTGCTGGATAAAGTTATGCCATGCATAAACCAGATTACCCAGATGGCATGGCCATACTTTGTACACTATCCTACTCCCTGCAGTGTGATGAAATACCCTGCCTCCTGGATTTTCCCTGGTCCTTTGCCTTTAACTGTATTCCCTGAGGGGATTGTGTGACTCACCTATGTGAACTGCAGAAAACCTGTGCATCTCTTTTTACTAAATCTTTCTCTGTTTTGACTTGCACTTTCTATTCAGGCAAATTCCTATTTGTTAATAAGAGCAATTATTTTCAAGAAAGGCTAGGCCCCAAACTGAACTGGTCTTGGCTTGTTAGCTCAAGTTTCTTAAAAAACAAAATCTGAAATCTGTCATTTGGGTTTGTTATTTGTCACAAATAGTTGTGGCCTTGTTATTTCCATTAGTATTCTTAATTTTGCCTGTAGGTCCTCATGACCTACATTATTCTTCCACTCCTTTCCCTGGTTTTCCCAGTGCCTTCCTTTTTCTAAGAAAAGCCTGTGATTTGTTTGGTGGGTTGTCCCTCTGGGAGGATGGGCTAGGAAAAAGGCTAAGATACATTATTGTGAAATTATTCTTAGAACTGAACAATGACCTCTAAGGGGCCACAAATGTGAATTTGAGAAACGTTGCTTTAAGTGGTTTTTCCTTCATCTCCATCCATATCAAATAAGTCTATCCTTTGAGTCCCAAACCTAAGTGTCAGCACCCAGAGGGTATGAATAAGTCTTTTTAATATTTATTATTATTTTTTTTGTGGGGGGGAAGGACAGAGGGAGATAGAGAAACAGAATCTTAAGCAAGCTCCATGACCCGTGCAGAGCCCATCACAGGGCTTGATCTCACAACTGTGAGATCATGACTTGAGCCAAAATCAAGAGTCAGATGCCTAATCGACTGAGCCACCCAGGTGCCCCCAAGTCTTTTTAACACTTACACCTAAATTTTGTTGGCTGTATTCTTCACTATGGTACCTGGAAGACTTAAGGGACCCCTTCTGAGATTTAAACTCACCTCTGGTATCGGGGAATCCTTGGGGGGGGGGTTTACGTGTCCTATGGCAGCTTCCTGGTGCTGCTTCTCCATGGCACCATGCCTAGGCCCAGAACACTGTTCCACATTCCACTGCCTAAGCTGACTGAGCACTTGCCTCCAGGCCCAACCTGAGTCTCCCATCACCCACTATATTCCCGGCTGCTGCCTGTCTCGGGGTTTCTGCTCAACCTGCAGCCCTGGCAGGTCCCTGCTCCATTGCTGCCACTCACCTCCACTCGATGGCCTGATGCTCTGCTTTCTGAGCCAATAGAGCCCATCTTCCTTTCACCATTTGCAAGCAGCTCCTCTCTTCTGTGTCCCACTCTTTCCAAAGGGGCACCACCGTAGAATTGCCTTGGCCCCAAGAGTTTACAGGTCAGACTTCAGTTTCTATAGAATTCTCTTAAGGTCTGGTTTAAGAAGCTGTTACCACATTTACCCAGAAACAGCATTCTTGTCTTACAATTTAGCCCTTATTTTGAGTTATCTAACTCATGATATCAGAGACCTTCCTGTGTTATTCTTTTTCATGCGCTTCATGGTTCTTCCTTAAAATTTGTCTTCAGTTTTCCAATCATATCTAGACCCCAACCTTGGATACTCTGCTCTTTTTCCAAGAGGGTGATTATTGGAGGAACTCAGGTAATGAAAAACAACTACCATTTACTGAACATTTATTAAGCAAATACGTCAAATTCTTTAATATATTATTCCATTTAATTCTCACAAGAACCCTAGGAAATACGGTCAATATATGCAATAATGATACAACACAGAATCAGGTTGAGGACAGGAATGTCTATCAGATTGTTAGCTCTTCCCTGCAAACTTCTCAGCAGGTGAAGTTAAGACACATAAATTTACATCCTGTTACTGTCTAAATCTAAGCCTAGGATATTGAATGGTAGCTTTGTGTGTTGAGAAAGGGTAAAAAAGATAATGTGTGCTTTCCTGTGTCCATCTGGAACTGAAGTCATCTTCAGATTTTTGAATGAAACATAGAATTGTATTAAAGCATGAATTAGTTATCTCTTAAAATGAATAGTAGATTTGCTTAAGTCAAACAATGAGTGAACATGTTCAAAAATGCCTCAGATAAATATTGTACATTTTCTTTTTTGCCTCTATGACAAATTCATATGTTTTATTTTGCTCAGTGTTTTTAATCTTCTTTTATTTTTTTTCTTTTCCAATTCCGTCTTCTTAGTAAAAAAGTTTCTAAAGTCTGACACATTTCTTGAAATCAATGAGATAGACATTTAATACACTGAAACCAGGCAAAATACATGTGACAGCTGGTCTACTTATTTTAATTTTTATGATCCCAATGCAGTGTGTATACTATTTATGATCTCTGCGCCTCAATTTCTTCATCTATAAAATAGGAGGTACTAATAATACCATACCATCTGAATAAGTTATATATAGCATATATATATAAGCATATATATAGCACTTGGAACAGTAGGTGTTACCAATTTTTATTAGCAAAGTAAGCTATTTAATGATAGTAAGACACATCTATGAAAATAAGAAACAATAGATACATCTATTAAATAGTAAGAGATGTAAATAAATAATAAGTAATAGATACAAATAAATCTAGTAAGATCTACCTGTTAAAATAAGAAAGTAATATGTGTGTTTGTATTTATATTTGTACTATATATATATGTATATATATATATATAGTGAGATATACAGATAAAAATTGTTCAACAGGAAATTTTTTAATAACACACACACACACACACACACACACACACACACCCATACTATGTATAGCAAAGCCAACTGGATGAAAAAATTAACCTAGTGATTTTCTCCCCAGTTATTGACAAACACTGGAGTTTCATAATGCATCCTCTTTAGATGTTGACCTGAAGCAGGATTGGCTGCTATACAAAAACCATGAATGCAAATACATTTCAAGCTGAAAAAACAAAACAATTTGTGCAGTAAGTTTCCTCATAAAACACACACCTAGAAATTGCAAAGGTCAGATTGAAATTTCACACTGAACTTGAACTTCCATGAGATTTGTAAAGCCTTGAAGTGGTTAATGACACTGAAGAGCAGGTTTGGGTCCATCTGTGCCTTCTAGTGCCCAGTGTGTCTCCCAGGGCCTACCTCTGGGACAGGTTTACAGGACGAGAACCCCTGGGGTACCCCTGTTGCTCTCCCTCTGCTGGTTGTGCAGCCAAATGGGAGAGAACAGAGGATGAAATTTTGATTCACATTCGGATATCTCCAAGACACAGGGAGGCAGCATTTAACCCTGCTGTGGTCCACAAACCATAGGAATTAATGCCTTGGCTCAAGCTGTGGAACTAGCTGGCTGCTGCCCAACCCCCTGGCTGCAGAAGCCTCATCCAGAACCTCACTCATTCAGTACTAGAGTAGCCAAGGCCAACTGACCTTTAAAAGAGCCACTGTGACATCCTGAACTTAAGTTTCTTTGCTTTTCAGTTGTGTTGACTTGAGTCTGCTGCATATAATAAAATTTAACAGAAGGGAGAATTTCTATTTATCACATTTCATTCAATCCCTGTTTCTCATTCCCTCTGAATAAGGAATTTTTTCCCATTTAGATTTCCATAAAAGGAATTGTTATGAATCACAAACACTTAAATAAATTTACTCTTTTGAGAGGTCAGCTTTCTCCTATGGTTAAAGAATGTATTGGTGGTGATAGACCTTGGGGAGGGTACGTGCTATGGTGAGCATTGTGAATTATGTAATACTGATGAATCACAGAACTGTACCTCTGAAACAAATAATACATTATATGTTAAAAAAGAAAAAAGAAGAAAGTATGAAGGGAAAAATGAAGGGGGGGAAATCGGAGGGGGAGAGGAACCATGAGAGACGATGGACTCTGAGAAACAAACTGAGGGTTCTAGAGGGGAGGGGGGGTGGGGGGATGGGTTAGCCTGGTGATGGGTATTAAAGAGGGCACATATTGAATGGAGCACTGGGTGTTATACGCAAACAATGAATCATGGAACACTACATCAAAAACTAATGATGTATGGTGATTAACATAACATAATAAAATTAAAAAAAAAAAAAAAGAATGTATTGGTGGGATAGCTTCTCTAGTACTGGAAGTACCTAAAGGACTGTGTGTGGAGAGGTGAAGAGAGAGCAAATCGGAAGACCCTGGGTTGCTTTGGAGGCTGCCCTTTGCCATTCGTGGGGTTTAACAGGGTGTTTCAGGGCATGATGGTTTCTGGTGTTGAAGAGTCTTAAAGGGGAAACCTGAACCAGATTAAAACATTGTGCATTCTCAGCTGAAACACCCACGGAGCTGGGTCTTCCCACTGGGAAACTCCACAGGCTGCCTTACTCAGGGGAACAGCAGGCTCACAAGAATGAGTACAAATGAACAGCAGATCACCCCCAGCCCCATATTTCTCATTCTCAACATCACCCATACATAGAGGCTACCCCAAAGGCTTTTTCTTCCCACTTCCCAACTTTCCAGTCTTTCCTGGCTTTCCCCCAAGCCCAGCCGAGTAAACTTTTTGTTTCTTTCCTCTCCTTTCCCGGGCTCAGTGCCTTACTGTTCAGAGCAACTTAGCCTTGCAGTCTTCTTTTAAAACTTCTATTTTATTACCTAGATCCAACAGGCACTCTGGACTTGGGCACAGGAGTTGCTGTGACTGGAAGTTGGGGATTTAGGTTGAAGATGGGCTTTACTATTAAGGGAACTGTGAGTTGGTGCTGGAGTGACTACCAGCTTAGACCTGGGGGACAGGTGGGGACAAGTGGATCTGGGATATGCATACCCTGATATTGTATATTCTTTTGTTTCCTGTCTTCTCCCCACTACAGAGCACAGGAACTGCTTATTTTGTTCATTTCTGTATCCATAATCATAAGAACAATGTCTGGCATTTACTAGGCACTCAATAATACTGACTGAATGAATTTAGTGGGCATCTACTATGTTATAGGTGCTGGAAGAGACAAGCAGTGCCAGCATGTTGTAAATGAAAACCTAAGGCAAAAAGTGATTTTTTTCTCAGTGCTATTCAAAATGGGAACAGTTTCTGGATTTCCAGATATCCAGCTTTTGTCTACAACAGTTTGTGTCAGAGTATAACTACTTTCGACTTGACTTTCCCTGCCCTTTTGTAAGGAAAGAGCCTTTCTAAGAAAAGGACTTCTAAGTTGGCTCCTTTTGTAAGCACTGGTTTCTCTCTGCTTCATTTTGGGAAAATGAGCATAGCACCATGAAATCTACCAAATGGATGCCCAGAAAAGTAGCACTCCCTAACTATATTGGTTTGCTAGGGCTGCCATAACAAAAGTATCACAGAGTGGAGGCCTCAAACAACAGAAATGTATTTTCTCACAATTCTGGAGGCCAGAAGGCCCAGAGGAAGGTGTTGGCAGGGTTGGTTGCTTCCAAGGTCTTTCTCTTTGGTTTGTAGATGGGCTTCCTCTCCCTGTGTCATCACATGGTTGTCCCTTTGCGCACATCTGTGTCCTAATCTCCTCTTCTTATAAAGACACCAATCACTGGGACACCTGGGTGGCTCAGTCGTTAAGCATCTGCCTTCGGCTCACGTCATGACCACAGGGTCTTGGGATTGAGCCCCACATCGGGAATCTCTGCTCAGCAGGGAGCCTGCTTCTCCCTCTGCCTGCTGCTCCCTCTGCTTGTACTCTCTCTCTCTCTGTCTCAAATACAAATAAAATCTTAAAAAAAAAAAAAAAGACGCCAATCATATTGGATGAGGACCCAACCTAATGACCTCATTTTAACTTAATTACCTTTTAAAAGACCTTATCTCCTAATGCAATCATATTCTGAGGTACTGGGGGTTAGGCCTTCAGTACACAAGTTTTAGAATAGGGACCACGATTCAGCCCATAACACTAATCCTGATTTTACAAAATGTAGGGTAATGTCCGAGCGTCTTTTAAAAAAACCTCATGATGTGGGTATTGTAACCATTCAGCAAACTGCAGCTGGTTCCCTGCTGTCTCCTGCCTTTGGTGGCTGCCTCTTTCTGTTCTTCTTGGCCCCAGAATGAGACCAGCAAGCTGGTCAGAGCAGGTCACACAGGGATCCGGAAATCCAAGAAGAGGGTTTGGTACCAAGTAAATAAAAGGAATTATCATCCATCTAAGGTTCATTGTTTAAATTACCATGTTTATTTATGTCAACACAAAATACAGTAAAACAACTTACAAAAAACCCATTTATCTTCATGTAATATAACTCTTCAGTGAACAGAAGTACTACTGTTAATGTTTTGGCCTTTTCAAGGTCCAGCCTTGGGTCAAAACAGTATTCAGAGAAATAGCAGATTCTTCTCTACCTTCCCCAATATATACACAAAGGAAATTCATATTTTCTAGAATCCCATTCTAGTAATAGTAAGAAATATCACATGTAGAGCTGAATACTACTGTTGTGTCATCACCAACGCAACTTCCTTGTTGCTGTAGATTTTCCCCAGACCCTGGGCTTCAGTCAGGAACACAGAGGGTACCTCTGCCGTTCAGGTGTCCAATGTGATTATTTAGTAATTCTTTTAGTATAGCTGTGTATTCCCCAAGTGTCTGATTTACCTGAGTTACTTAGAAATAAGAAAAGAAATAAGTCTCCAAGTGATCAAATGTGTACAGATCTATACGGTAGAATTGAAGAAACTTATCATAGATTACCTGTGCCAACTCAATGGATACATTTGAAACCTCCATTACATAATGAACTATTCAGCTAGTAAAATGTTTCACACTACAATTTACTCAAAGGTAATAAACACTGCACCAAAGTACAAGACCTCACCTCTGCTCCAGTAGTTTAATTGCTATTTTCGTCTCGGGACATTTTCCAACAAATGATAGTTATCACTTAACCAACCAAATCTTTCCATCATTTAATGGACAAAAGACTTAGTCTCATACTGTGGGGAGAAGAAATAGCTTGGAGCTGGAAGATTAGATGCTGGACCAGTTCTTCTACTCACTCTCTGAGGCTTAGCTTCCTTATCAAATAAGAGGACAGTGCTCCGTGAAGCCGAACTAATAGGAGATAATATTCTACAGAGTCCATCTCCTCAATCAACCTATGGATCCTTAATTATGCACATGTAGTTTGCAAGTAAAATGTTACTTTTTAAAGTAAATACACGAATGCATATTCGCCATGTTGCACACGAAATGTGCAAGTTAGGTTATATAAATGGAAACATATAGATAGAAAGCCTATTACTCATGAGAGACTGTACTCTTGATGTGTTTGCTTCAAAGCCATTTAAAATGTTATTCTGTTTAACCCATGTTCCTTTTGCATTATTGGAGCTTTTTTTGATTAAACTACCTAACCATTTAAAGTAATTTTTAACAAGAAATTAAAACTTTCATATGATATTTCCAGGGTTTAGATGACTATGAAACTAAGTAAAATGGATTGAGAAATAATGGGAGAAGTAGTGGTTTGAAAACTCAGGGTCAGGAGGGAAACTGAGTGTAGAAATTTCTTCTTCAGGTAATTAAAAATAATCTAAATAATAGACTAGATATTTTGTTTTTACTGGTAACTTTCTAATTTATTTTTTTAACTTTCTAATTTAGAAATTACTTCTTATTCTTATACTTATTTGTGTACCTGACTTTTAGGTACATGCAAATCCACAGAAATTATTAACACTTACTGCATTTGGGACATCTTTAGAAGAACTGCATAGTCTCAGTTGAAGTAAAAGTCAGCATCTCATTTCTTCTAGATTTTTAAAAGAATCCACCTTTAGGAAAGGGCAGATTTACTAAAAGTTTAGAATTAATTCACAAGTGTGATTATTTAATGTGAGCATATGGACTTTGTGATTTTGCTGAGACAAAGACTTCAGGTAGCTATATTCCTGCAACAAATGAGATTCTAATTTCAAACATTTTTCAAATGCAAATCAGGCCCCCATGTGTCATTTTGATGATTTTTTGAGGCATTAATACAACAGAGTTAGTATTCCTCAATGATCCCCAAAGTCACCCCTTTGCTAAAGATACTTCTCTTCCTGATTATTTTGAACCTGCCAACACAGTCTCTAACCTTATACAGACAGTGACTGATCTCCAGATGACCTATTATTATCTTAAACCCACCTCGTTTTGAAGCAACAAAAAAAAGAAAAATTAAATAGTGCATTAACATTTCATATCAGTGAAGCAGACTTTTTCCATGCATGAAGTAGTTCTATCCATCTGTGGAAAGGTCCATCTTTTGTTTTTCCCTGTGTTTATAGGTTACATTTTTAAAGGTACTGGTGGAGCCTCTGTAGAGTGGATTGGTTCCCTAAAAAAAAAAAAAAGGTTTGAATGAAAGTATGTACCTATTATAACATGGTTTTAATATATTTAAATAATTTCATTGTCCATAACAAACTAGAAGAGAGTCAGGCTCAAGCTTGGAAGCCATTTGAATAATTTTGATTAATCATACTCTTAGCATTTTAAAATTTATACATCTCCATTTAATTTTTTAGTATGTAGAACCAGTGCCTTATATGTATCATAAAAATCTTACCCTGTTTGGAAACACACTAATTGATGGATAGAAAACAAGACTTTGGCTGTTTTGTTCACTGCGGTTTTACCAGAGCTGAAAGAAGTGCCTAGCCAACAGCAGGCACTCAGTATTTACTGAATGAATAGAATGAACCAATAGGTGGTCCCAAAATGAAATATAAAGTAAAAAACATAAAAAATGGGAAAAGTGAACTTGTAGAAGCAAACAAAGATGAATGACATAGTATCTGCCTTTAAGAGATGTGTTGCTGGTGGGAGGCATCACACAAGGGCACCGATAATCTTGCTAAAATGAGATCAAAATTCAGGAGAAACACCTAGCTGCTTGGGAGAAGCAAGGAAAGATCCCTAGGACAGTGAACACTGCTCTAGATGGTAAAAGAATGTGGTGGCATTCGCTTACTAGAGAATAGCAGTGTGTGGAGCACAGAGTCACGTGAGCCCTGGGCCACAGGGCTCAGGAAGATGTACAGGTCCCAAGGTGGGTTGGGCAAGGTGGCTTTGCCCTTGGGGCAGTGTAGAGGATTTGTGCCATTGTCTGGATAATTCAGCTGTGCTCCTCAGGCTGTAGATGTGTTTCTAGGAGCCATCACCAGGACAAGCAGGACCAAGTCTCTGTAGGTGTTTAAAGAAACAACAAGCTTGATCCTCCAATATCTCTCCTTTGGTTGAATTGCTCCAGGCAGGCTCAAGATGTCTGGGTAAAGAGCAGTTTCTTCTCTTCCACTTTCCAAGGTTGACCACATAGGCGCTGATGTCAGACAGCCTGGGTTCAAACCCAGTCCCACCACATGACCTACTTAAACAATTCCAAATCATGGTGTCCTCACCCACAGGAGGCATTACCAAAGTGCCTACTTCATCCATGAAATAACATACTCTTTAGCACAGACCCCGGCATATACTGAGTGCTCAGTAAATGCTGCCTCTTCTTATTAGTTCTTATTTATACCTCTTCTTCACATTTGGAATTTCCTTTTCTTTAAGTTTTGGAGGGGGTTAGAAAGATACTTTCCCCCGGAGCTTTCACATTCAACATTTCTTTCTTTTTTTTTATGTTATGTTAATCACCATACATTACATCATTAGTTTTTGATGTAGTGTCCCATGATTCATTGTTTGCGTATAACACCCAGTGCTCCATGCAGAACGTGCCCTCTTTAATACCCATCACCAGGCTAACCCATCATTTCTAAGCCCACTTCTGCTTGTGTATGAAGTCTAGGTACCACCAGGTACCTTCCAAATTACTAAATCTTGTATTGGTCTCCTTATCTCATGAATTGTAGAGATGGCAGCAAGTTCTAGACATAGATTTCAAAACTACAATTGTATTTGCTTTCCCAGTACATGTCTCTCAGTTCTTGAAAGAACTGAATGAAACTGAAAAACCTGGGCATCTCCCCACTTGTCACTCTTGGATTTGCCGCAGTGTCTTTACCGTGAGGAAGAATCACACCTGTGCCTGTTCTATGTTGCCCAGAGCCAGTGGCCTGAGTAACATGTTACCTTTGTTCATGTGCCTTCAGAGAGAGATGCTATCTCAGTAATGAGGGCAAACAGAAAAGAGACTCCTTGGTGGTGGGTGATGAGTGAAGGCCAAGTCACCATACTGCTTCTACTCCTGAAGTCAACCTGGATAATTCTGAGGACCCTCCAGTCCTTATTTAGTCCTGCTGCCATAAGAACTTGGAATTTGGAGAGTGAAGGGCAAACTGATGTGGTCTTAGATGCAGGTGGAGTCTCATTTGGAAACAAAAATCATGTATGAATTCTATAAAGTTCAAAAAAAAAAAAGACTACAAGCTATTAAATTTAAGTTGGTTACAGAAAAAATAAAGGACTCAATTGAAGAGGAAAAATGGCAAAAATAAGTGCAGGCTGGGGATGATAAGTGAAGCATTGTCCTGAAGGAAGAGGGAGACTTACGGAGAGAAAAAAATACTCTGAAAGAGTAAACGGGCTGTGAGCAGGGCCAGCTTAGATCTTCATAGGACCAGGAACACTTTTGTGGGCCCCATCCCATATCATGTCAAACATTAAAATGCAGGGCATCTAGGTGGCTCAGTCAGTTGAGTGTCCAACTCCTGGTTTCAGCTCAGGTCAAGATCTCAGGGTTCTGAGATATAGCCCCGCGTCGGGCTCTGTGCTTAGCACAGAGTCCGCTTGGGATTCTCTCCCCCCTCTGCCCCTCTCCTCATGCTGTCTCCCTCTCTCTCTCAAATAAATATGTAAATAAGCATATTAAAATGCACCCACATTCTACACTAAGTATAATTTATATGCACTATAAAGGAGGTGACTTAAGTTGCAATTGACATGATGTTATTTTGTAGACATTTAGTTGAATATTAATTTTGATTGTGCAGTTTTCATTCTGTATTTTGAAGCAACTTTATTCAGGTCTATAATATTTCGGGGCATCTCTTGCAAAGCTAGTTGTAGGGCCTGGGCATGCTAATAGGGGGTGATGGATGAAGCAGACCATAGTAGGAGGGTAAGGTGGGACTTTAAGGGTGGAGAAAGAGCAAGTATATATTGCTGGGAGGCAGTTGTGCTTCCTGCCCTCAGCTGATGATCAAAACTCAGGAGACTAAGCTCAAAGCAGGTTTTGTTGGCAGGAAAAAGTGTGGCAATGTCTAGTTCTGCCTCCTCTAGGGCTATGTGGTGGGGGGGCAACTTCTCTACAGAGGATTTCCAGCTGAGACACAGGCTTGGATCTCCATTTCAGATGAGTCTGAGCTCTTTCACTATTTAGACAAGTTTCAGTTTCCCCCACTGATCTGAGGTGACCAGGCTGATTTCCCCAGGAGTCCAGGGGTGCTAATTTAGGCTGTAGATTCTGTAAATGCAATGGCACATTTTTGGAGCTTGAAAAAGTGGTAATAAGAAAGCTCTCTGTCATGACCCACAGTTCTCTTAATGATTGCCTAACTGCCAAATGCAGACCTGATTTGCTTAGCACAGTACAAAATCAATCCATTACTGTAAGAAATGTCAGACTGAACATTTTTTGCCTCTAGTTAATGACTTGTCATCCTAGAAAAAAATGTCTAATCAAAGATGAATTTAAATATTTTTCCTTTGTGTTTTCATAAAGAATATGGATGGGGAGGTTGTTTTTAAAAGTATAATAAAAGGTAACCTTTCTTTATGGCTATGATGAAATGTTTCAAGAGGCAAGAAACAAAGCTCTTTCTTGTCCTGAGCCCTGTCACCTTTGGAGTCCAATGGAGATCTACGGGTCAGTAGACCCAACTACCCCTACCAACTCTGGAGGTCCCCTGGGGTGTGAAGACCAGTCAAATTCAGTTCTTCAAGAAGAAATAGGTTTTTAGATAAAAAATGGAATCAAATTGAGGACCCCAAAAATGGATGCACTAACATTTTTTTTCAATAGTATATATTAGTGAAATTTGAATTGAATTATTTGAATTAAACCTCTTTTGCATCCAAGTGTATAATTATTACCCAGTTATTATCTAGTCAAGAACATCAAATATTTATTATTCAAGGAAACTCAATTTAACAAGGCAATAATATTTTTCATTTATGATTTTATCTGTTTAATGTGTATTTTTGTTCCATTTTAGATGAAGAAACAGTAAAATTCGGCATTTGAATTTCAGTCATGTTCTACATCCTGAGGGAAAACAATGCATGTTTTGGGGAATTTAACTGTTAATTAAAATGTTACTTTAAAGATATTAATCATTTGTCAGTATTCATGCTTCTGTATGAGAACATTAAAATGTGCTGGTTAGTAGATACACATCATATCATTGCCCAAGTACTTGTTTGCAGAACACCTGCTTATTTCTAGGAGGGTCAAGGCTATGCTTGGAAGAGGCTGCAGTTAGGTTTTCAGCTCCACCATGACCAATTGTTTGGGAAGTCTCTTAACCTCTCTGAGCCTCAGTTTCCTTACACTGAAAATGGGATTATTCAGACTACTTCACAGGACTGGCATTGTTCAACCAACTGCTGCCACGTGGTTCTTTGTGCCAACTTAACCATATTCTTTTGCCTGATTGTCCTTATTGACTATTGCCAGGCATTTGCTTGGCAGCTGGTGAGAGTTAAAAATATCTAGGCCAGGGGATCTGGAGAAGTTAACTGACCCAACACTTTAGCCTCATAATACTATGTTCTAAGTCACCAAACTAACCTATCAGGTTACATTTGACCTTGTTAGGTATGGGTATATTATATCTTCATTGCAAATCCAAATTTACTTTCCTAAGGGGTTTTATTTAATTATGAAAAATTCATACATACATAAGAGGAAAGCTGTATAACAAACCTCTGTAAGACCCATCACCCAGATTCAACAATTATCAAGATTTTGCCACACTCGCTTCACTATCCTCCTCTCTTTTGGCTGAATTTTTTCAGAGCAAACCTAATCTTCACTTCCTTTCACTCCAAAATATGGATTTTTTCTAGCAAAGTCATCATGCCATTATCTTACCTAATCAAATTAATCATAATTCCTTGCTATCATTCTAATATCCAGTCTATATTATCCTTCTTCCAGTTGTCCAAGAAACGTATTTTTACAGTTGGACTGTTCAAATCAGAATCAAAACAAGATCCATGCATTGAATTTCCTTGTTGCGTCTAAAGGCATTTTTTTTTAAAAGATTTTATTTATTTATTTGACAGAGAGAGACATAGTGAGAGAGGGAACACAAGCAGGGGGAGTAGGAGAGGGAGAAGGAGGCTTCCCGCCGATCAGGCAGCCCGATGTGGGGCTCGATCCCAGGACTCTGGGATCACGACCTGAGCTGAAGGCAGACGCTTAACGACTGAGCCACCCAGGCGCCCCAACGTCTAAAGGCATTTTTAAAAGGAAGATGAGGTAGATGAAAATTTTCATTGTCCATTGTCCTGCACCATATGTTAGGGTTACTTCAAAATAACTGCACAAGGTATAGACATTCCTCATCAAGATAAACTTATCCAAAACAGAAATTCCATTTGCTTTAAGAATTGGAGATATCACTATATACTTAGAGAAAAAAAGTGTTAACATCAATTTATTTGGGCAGATGAACCCAAAGGAACATGGTGTTTTTCTGTATTTTCTCCAGTGAAATCACCCTTTTTAGAATCAGCAATGTAAGATAATTGCTATTAGAGAGCTGGGCACACTATTAGAAATAGAAAGATTAAATTAAAACCATGAAATTGTTTCTATGGCCCTCTAGAAATGTAATTATCTGTCCTGTGGAAAAGAAACACAGAAAATTGGAGTCCTGTTTTGTGTTTGTCTACTGTGAAGAGGAGACACATAAATTATATCTATTGAGTACACATATTTAAAGGTTGACACTTTTTAGGTATTTTTCAGGTAGCTGTTTAAAATTTGTTATTCAGAAGAACTAACTAGATGGCATTTAAAGTCTTCTCGACTTGGCATTGTAATCTATTATAAGTAATGAGTATTTCTATGAAAATTGGCACGAACTGCCATACTAACTCATGAACCTTATTCCATTGGCTATAATACAACCGATTTATGGTTGTGTTTAGATACAGCAGCTATGCTTTATCAAATGGGGCCTGAATGATCCTCCTGGTGATGAAGATTAAATGTATTTCCTTGATGTCCCTAGGCAGCTATATAAGGAGTTTCATGAGACTCTTCAGAGTGGGACAAATCCCCACTACACTGAGAGACAAATGCATGCTCTGCGCACTATCTAGGTCCCAGATGATGGACAGAGGTTCCTTTGTCCTCAAAGCAGAAAATAAATCATAGCTGTTAGGGACATAGTGAGAGGGGTAGGGAAAGAACATGACATTCTCATTCTCTATTATAGAGCAGAAGAAAGCTGACATCTATCTCTTCCACAAGTCACTTTCTCCCCTGGACAAGGAATAGCCCCTAAGGGTTTACATACCGTTTGCCACTTGGCCTTCGACCGTTCTGCTTCAAATTTGGCAACTTCTTTACGATCATGAAATGACACCAGCAGCTTCCAAATGCACAGTAGGACGAGCCCAATGAGAAGAATAGCCAGTGAAACCCCCAACATAATCATGGGAATGTTTGGGGGCTTTGGACAGTCTGTTATATTAAAAGAAAGAAAATTATATTAAGAAGATGGTATAATTGGGGTGTCTGGATGGCTCAGTTGGTTGAGTGTCTGGCTCTGGGTCTTAGCTCAGGTCTTGATCTCAGGGTCGTGAGTTCAAGCCCTGGGGCTCCCAGCATGGAGCCTTAAAAACTTAACTTAAAAAAAAAATAAGATGGCATAATTAATCTTGTGATGTAGAGAAAATATTTCTCATTAAATTTTCCAACCTTATTTTTTTTCCAGTAGAAGGAAAATAGTAACATGTTTTATTTTGCTGCATTAAAAAAAATGAGTTACTTGTTGAAGGATAGCCCTATTCCTACAAAGGAGAACAAAAGTTAGAGTTTGGTTATTTAAGGCAAATGGATATATACTTGAATGGCTGACTCAAAAAGAGTTAGAATCCAGGAATGAGGATTAATACACATGGAATATAGAAAGGACCATGAAAAAGACTGCAGTTTAATGACGAAAAATGGTCTCTTCTGGGTACATGATAGAATAGAAATGAAATGTGTGTATGTGTGCTCATTCACACACACGATATTACTTTTTAATGGATTTCCTTGAAACATGAACTGTCTAGGAGATTATATTCAAACTTATATAAAACCTACCATCCCAAGAAGTTTACTACTTGCTGCTTTTTTTTTTTTTTTATATATATAGACAGAAGACAATGATGGCTTTTAGTTTTATTTTAACATTAATGCAGTGCTCTGGTGTCCTGGAAAGTTCCTGGACTGGGGTCAGGAGCGGTGGGTTCAATTCCCATCTGATACATAGTAGCTGTCTGATATACAATAGGTCCCATGATCTCTCTGAGCCCCAGGATCCTCAACCATCAAACAAAGATGTGGGACTTCAGCATTCCCTTAACTTCCCTGAGGATAAGACTGAGCTCAGGTGCTCATGCTTATTAAACTCACAGCTTCCTAGATCCTTCCCCAGAGATTCTGCTTCAGTGGGTCTTAGATGGAGCCACAGATTTTTTTATTATTAACAGTATCCCAAGGGATTCTTATCTTCAGGGAAGTTTGGGAAACTAGATGTTCTGTATAGTCCTTTCAACTTGAGCATTCTATGAAATGTTATTTTGACTCTATTGATGATATTAATATAATTTCACAATTATACAGTGCCTTCCCTCACTGACAGCAGAATGACTAATAAATCTTGCAATATGCCTGGGAGATGATACATTTCTTAATGAAACATTATAATTAAGCTCTCCCCTTTCTTTCATGAGAAAAAAAATCCCACATAAAAATTATCATTAAATATCTGCCTCCTTATGCAAGAAGTGAGGCAAATCTGTGGTATCTGGGGAGGAAATGAATCATGGTTAGTTTATCCTAACTCTTATTGCTTTTAGATATTTAATAAGGAGAGTTATATACACAGGACTAGTCACGCTGCTTTCAAGGTGAGGATCTATAACTGATCTGAATTTGAGCAGGACTAATGACCCCATAACAGCATGATGGCTGGCCTCACACACTTTTGTTCTTTGGATTAAAAAAGCCATGTAAGGAGATTATGCAGAAATAAGTAAAGGAGCTAATGAAGTAGTTACTGTAGTATGAAGATCTAAAGACTGTTTCCAGCATAACAAATGAACCATGGCTGCTTCTAAGAGGTTAGCAACAGTCCTGCAAAAAAGCAGCAGGCGTGTGTCAGTGAGAATATATACTGGCTACATCCTTGACTACAAAATGTCTGGGGTGGGGCATAGCATGTTCTTGCGGAAAGCAAAATGAAGCCCGCTAAGACCCTGCAGCCAGAATGTGAATTAGGAGGGCTCTCCCATAGAGAATAAATAAAGGAGGAACAGGCAGGCATGGCGCGGCAGAGATAATTTTTTTGGAACTTAGAGTCATTATACATTTGTACATTGAGAATACATTATACGTTAAGATAGTCTACAGTTCTCAAGAAAAGATTGTGGCCCAAGTACCAGAGCGGGTATTACTCAATAGAAACGCCCGCTGTTTATACTCTCTTTAGTATTTCCTGAGATGCTCAGACCGAAGACATATTTCTAGGTGGGAGAAGAGGGCCACTGTCATGTTGCCTGTCGAGTCCTGGCCAGTGCCAGCTAGTGCTCAGGTCCTGAGGGCCCGAGCTGCCAGTTTGCCACCTCTGTCACGGGCGGCTATGGAGCGCAGAAATGTGGCTTTTCCGAATTAGGTTGTGTGGCAAGTATAAAATACATATTGACTGTGAAGACTTAGTATGGAAAAAAACGAAGCATCTCAATAATTTCTCTATTGATCACATGCTAAATAACAATATTTTGGATAGAAGGGATTGAATAAAACATTACTAAAATCCATGTCACCAGATTTTTACTTTTTAGTGGGGTTACTAGAAAATCGAAAATGACATATGTGGTTTGCGTAATAACATGTCTGCTGCCGCTGACCGAACATGCTTCCAGGAGCCAGGTATTTATTATGATCCCAAAGCCAGTGGGAGGCAGTGTAGTGCAGTGGTTAAAGGCACAAGCTGCAAGCCCTCCGGCCAGGTTTCCCCGGCCCGCAGTGGTCCTTAATTACTGCCACAACTAACACAGTTTGTAACTTCTTTTTGCCTCGATTTCCTTATCTGTAAAATGGAAATAATAGCAATACTGGCTCTACGGGGTTGTTATATGGAGGGTGCTAAAAGAATTAATGCATGTCAAACATATAGAATGATACCTGGCATATGGCATTAGTAAGGGCTCAATAAATGGGAGCTACTACTACGACTACTATTATTATTATTACAACAACTATACTCTTCCTCCTTTTCTATCCTCAAGACTTCAAGGGCCTGGCACCTCCACTTTGGGACCTGTGGTATAATATCCACACCTACCTCCCTGCCAGGAAACCTCCCGACTGTCATTCCTTGACTCTGGCTCTAACTAATGTGGCTCTTCTCCTCTGAAAACTGTTCCAGGTGTAAGAAAAAAGACGAGCAAAGCTCTCCCTGCAACCACACACACCCTGATGGTGACTGTTCACTTGGTTTCTTTTGAAATTGGTTGGTAGGACCGTGGAAATCCTTAGCCTTCACTTCCTCCTTCCTATCCTGGCGTCTGAAGGGCTGCCCTGGGATTCTCTGGTCTTAGCGCTCTGAAGGGCCTACAGATTCCAGGACAGGCTCTATCTTCAGGGCCCCTTGAAGCTTGGGGCCTACCTAGGAACAGGAGTATTTGCCAGGGAGAAGCATCCTTGTAGCTGTCAGCTGACTCCTCAGGAAGGTAATTTTCCCCTCACTTTTCCCTACTACAAAAGCACAGGGAGAATAAAAAGCCCTAATAAAAAGTCATCAGGGAGTCTGAGTGCTTTCGAAGGATGGCCTGTTTATGTGCCACTCAGATTGTGTGGAAGCATCAAAACATACAAACAAAAAACAACCAATAGTTCAGTAACAAGGATGCCCTTATCAGCTAAAAGCATGTTTCTCTCTCTCACGCACACACAAAAATAAAAATAAAAAATAAATATAAAAAAAGTAAAACCAACCAGATGCAAAAGCCCCTGAATTAAGAACAGTTCTGGAAGTTCATTTTTGTTGTTTGGAACTCATTTTTCCAATGGAATCAATATTAAAATATGTGGTATTTTTCTAATAATATTTTCTTGGTTGGTTTATAATGTCGTGCACTTACTTTTTGGTTACTTTGGTATTGCTTTGGTTTTTACACTCTCTAGTGATGGCAGTTTGATATTCTTGGCTTTAAATTCAGAACTTAATATTTTGTTGGCACACTGATAAGCAAGCACACACAACAAAACACATCTCCCTGCTAGCCTGCCCTTGCTGCTATTGTCTGGGGCAGAACCAGGCTCCAAGCTTTTTGCGGGAGGAGGAGGAGGTTGCTGACAGCGTCTGGAGAGATCTGATTTAATGCAGCTGTCATTTCTGCCAGAAAGATTTAGGAACACATCATTAATTGAAGACAGAAAAGAGGCACCTGTGAATATCTAAGAACACAGCCAGGGAGGTCTTGAAGCTATCTGTTGCAGAGTGGTAGTAAAATGCAGAGTCCTTGGGGCGCCTGGGTGGCTCAGTTAAGTGTCTGCCTTCGGCTCAGGTCCTGATCTCGGGGTCCTGGGATCCAGCAGGCTTCCTGCTCAGCAGGGAGTCTGCTTCTCCCTCTCCCTCTGCTCCTCCCTCCTTGCCCCACTTGGGCTTGCTCTCTCTCTCTCTCCCTCAAAAAAAATGCAGAGTCCTGGGTCACACATCACACCTGCTGACTCAGGATGCACAGGATGCACAGGATGCAGGGGGCACCTGGGTGGCTCAGTCGTTAAGTGCCTGCCTTCGGCTCGGGTCATGGTCCCAGGGTCCTGGGATCGAGCTCTGCATCAAGTCCCGCATCGGGCTCCCTGCTCGGCGGGAAGCCTGCTTCTCCCTCTCCCACTCCCCCTGCTTGTGTTCCCTCTCTCGCTGTGTCTCTCTCTGTCAAATAAATAAAATCTTAAAAAAAAAAAAAGATGCACAGGATGCAGGCATTTTAACAAGCTCCCCAGGTGAGTCTGATACTAAAATTTAAAACTTCTCAACAAAAGTACCTTTTCCACTATTTTCTTTCCTACCTAATATAAATTTCTCTCCCTCCTTCGCTAAAGATGAGATTTTTATTTGAGAGCTTCCCAAGTCCCAAGCAAACTCCATGAGTTGGTATGGATGAAAACCCACAGAAGCAATGGACTCTTTGTATGTATAGATCACTTCCTTCCTCACCTGCTGCTTCATGTCTTTTTTGACTCAATGACCCATTACTGTAGGTTATGAACTGGCACATGTTTTATATGCATTATTCTATTTAATCCCTGGGTCAACCCTTAGAAGAAGGTACTATTATTTTTCCCATTTTACAGATGAGGAAATAGAGACTCAGAGGCAAGTATCTTCCAGAATGTCAAGCAGCTATTAAGTGGCAGAAGCAGGATTTGAGCCAAGGTTTGCTTGATGCAAATCTCATTCTTTTAGACTGTTATGCTCCCCACTGCTAGCCTTTCCTAAAGATATACCTTCTGCTTATATTGGATTTAATCAGTCCATCTTTGTATAAACCATCAGCCAGCTTTTGAGGTGATAATGTTTGGTACAAATATATCTTGTTATGCGGGTTAAGGAAGAGACATTGGAACACATCAAACCTTTCAACAGGTATATTTCAATCACTGGGAATGTAGAAGCACTCTATCAAAACTCTGGAAATGTCTTTCCTGGAAAGCTAGCTACCCCAAGTATCTTTCTGGTTGTTTCCTCCTCTCCCATGTAGTATCACTTACCATTGACAATGGAAGGCATGCCACCCACCTTTCTCACTGATGCTGTGAATGATGCTTTTCCCTTCATTATCTGTAGTTATTAGGAATGTAATAAGACATTCATTTTCTCCTTGCAGAGAACAGGGAACAGAACTATCCTTTGAAAAATCTGCAGATAAAGGAGTCATTCATTAGATTAAATGAGATTCCAAATGAGATTATTTTTAAAGCAAGGTGGTATTGAGTTTTAATATGCAAATAGGAATTTTCAACACTGCAGACTAGGAATAGAAAAGACATAGGATTTTTCCCACCACCTGAAGTTTTAGTTTCTTCTCATGTTCCAGAAGAACAGTTCCAGGTGTGGTCAATCAGAACTGACCATCAAATGCACTTATGAAACTGATGGGGGGCAGGATTTCAAAAGAGTGAAAGTACTTGAAGGCACGTATGCCTAGTTGTTTTGGGAATAGAAGGGCCCTGATTGTGGTAATGAGGGGGCTGTATGTTCCTCTTGGCTGAGAGCATCTGGGAGGAAGCCTAGATTACATTTCAGAAAAAGACTACACAGCCCAAACTGATACTGATATTTCTAAGGGGGCCTTTCCCACAGTCAAGATTGCTGGCCATGTATTGTCACAACAGTAAATATCAATTAATATCAGGAAGTGGACATTGAAGTATTATGTACTCAGGGACTAGGAGGATGAAAGTAAACCCCAGATTAAAAGGAACCCAGTGGACAGTTGGCCTACCATTCAGTATAGCCCCTTTGTTAATTAAAAAACAAACAAACATGGGCGCCTGCGTGGCTCAGATGGTTAAGCGTCTGCCTTCGGCTCAGGTCATGATCCCAGGGTCCTGGGATCGAGTCCCACATCAGGCTCCCTGCTCCTTGGGAGCCTGCTTCTCCCTCTGCCTCTCTCTCTCTCTCTCTGTCTCTCATGAATAAATAAATAAAATCTTTAAAACAAACAAACAAACAAACAAACATAACCCAGTTTTCCTCAGATCTTTTTCAAATAGAAATGTTTTCTTATTGAGCATATTCAAGAGACAGAAAATGAATGTCACTACAGGAATCGAAGATATAGTAAAATGGTCAATCTGAGATGTTAATACAATTTTCAGAATTTTCAGCGGCCTGCTACCTATGCCAGAATTCTGTAGCATTGTCCAAATTAAAAAACAAAACAAAACAAACCTGCTTAAAATTCTCCTATCTTCTAAGTTGGAGACTTTGTAATGATACGGTTACACTTTTTCTGGAAACCAAATTGTTTTTCAGAAACCTGTAACTAGAACAACTATTTGCTTTTAACCTATAATTTTGACATATGATCCAATATTAGTGTATTATGACACAGTGGGTCAGAATATTGAAACTGGGACTGTCCTAGATAATCTTGGACATACTCTTGCTAGACCTATAACTTTTCTCATTAACTTAAAAATAAAAGTTTTAATAAAACAGAATCTATATGTGTTCCTTTGATTCTAACAAAGAAAAAGTAAATAATATGCTATTTTTTGTTCAACAATGCCCTAGCCACAGAAAGGAAAATGTTAAATTTTTTTTTTTTTTGCATTTAATTTATAAGATAAAAACCTCATGTCAGGGTCTGTGAGAAGGATGTCTGTACTATCTATGAAAAAAGGGACTAGTAAAACACTTCACATTTTGGGTAAGATTTCAGATGATAGAGTTAAGTGAAGAAATTGTTTTTGAATCCATTAGAAGCACCTATTTACCTAGGACTATTAGGAAATCTAATTCTAAATCATTCTCATCTGGTCATTCCGAAATGTTTATGATCATCTAAATCACCTGGGATTTTTTCTTCCAATAAAGATTCCAGGGACCCTCCTGGGTATCCGATTTGAGAGGGCAGTGGTATGCACAGGAGCTTGTATTTTAGTGAGTTGTTTAACAGTATTTTTAATAAGGTGATCAGATTATGACATCCAGGAACCTCTGGGCAACAGTTGATTAGTGATATTTGTGTTATTTTGTGTGTTATGTCATGCAATAAGACTGCATATATAACTCATACTTTGGTCATTTTTTAGATGGTCTTTACCACATGTCCTCCTACCACACTGCTCCAATTAACTAGGATTCATGAAGTCTTGGAGAATAATGCCTTTTCTTGTTGGAGAGATTCCAGCCCTCCCCCCCCACTGGCCATGACAGTGCACACCCACTCTGTTCCTCTCAAGCTTACTTACTGGAACATCTTATTCTCAGGTAGAAAATACACAAATAGCTTATAACACTCCTTTCAGTAATATTAATCCTGCTTTTTTATTTTCTTTTAAATAGCTACACTGAAGTACAGAGAGGCTTAATTTACTTCACCAGGATTATTTAAGTTTTCATGAAACTGTTAATATGACCTTTGAGTCATGACTCCCTTCTAGCTTTAATTACTTCACCACTCCTTTCCATGACTGTTAGGACTCTAGATTTAGCCAGTTTTGTCTTGTTTGGGTATTAAAATGGTATTATTGAATGTGCAATGAAAGGGTCCAGCTTGGGCTGGAGATTTGCATAGTGAGCCGCTAAGGTTTTCTTTTGTTGTTCATTAAGGAATGGACCTTTCTTTTTTACCCTCCTTTATGAGTGCCAGCAGGGCTGCCCTAGAATAATACGATGAAAATAAGATCTCAGGCAGTCCATGAAATTATACTTAGAAAAGGAAGAAATGTGAGAAGGCGGGGCGGTAAGGAGGCCAGCATCCAGGAAGGTCCCGGAAGGATACAGAAATATAAACTATGTGCACGCACCACTGAATTAAGACAACTATGCATTTAAAGATCTGTGCTCTGGGGACGAGTCAGGAGTTCTCAGGGGAACAGTTTCCCAAGGAAAAGAAAGGGTTCTGTGGTCAAGTAAGTTCGGGAATCCTTCCCTACTCTAATTCTTCCTTTTGCCGCTCCTGAAAATTCACAACGCACATTTAATGTAATGTGCATAATTTTTCAGGAGTCCTGTGAAATAAACAAAAAGCTTAGCTTCCCATTTCCCAAACTGATATGACCATCCAGCACTTTCAGAACTAGTGTTCCATGGAACACACTTTGAGCAACAATGCTCTGAGTACATGAGTGTTGGGGTAAATTAAAAAGTGACTTTCAGGGGCGCCTGGGTGGCTCAGTCGGTTAAGCGACTGCCTTCGGCTCAGGTCATGATCCTGGAGTCCCGGGATCGAGTCCCACGTCGGGCTCCCTGCTCATCAGGGAGTCTGCCTCTCTCTCTGACCCTCCCCCCTCTCATGCTCTCTATCTCATTCTCTCTCTCAAATAAATAAATAAAATCTTTAAAAAAAATAAAATAAAATAAAAAGTGACTTTCAGCAAAATGGAATGAGTGAAGTTAAACCACGTATCTTTAGAGATGCTCACGCAAGTCTCCACAGCAGTTGAGGAATAATGTCTTTGGATTATAAAGTTATGCTATTTTACTTTACTCTCCATGTGCTTGTTGGGGGAAGGATGAGCTGATAAAAGCCCCTATGCAAGAGCAAATATGTGGTGATAATTTCAAGATGATGTGATCAATGTCATACTGGGTGAGTAACTTGAAATAGAACTTATAAAAATCCTCATTGGAAAGTGACTTTTTAATTCATAGGCTGACAAATATATTTTTTCTCTCAAATTCAACAAGGTTAGTGCTTTAAATGGTATTAGGAATCCAGTTATTATTTTCAGTTTCTCAGTTAGAAATAGTTGTATTCACCTGTTTTGAAGATAATTTACCCAGTTACACAAAAAGAATAATGCAAGGGGCGTCTGGATGGCTCAGTCAGTTAAGGGTCTGCCTTCGGCTCAGGTCATGATCCAGGAGTCCTGAGATAGAGCCCCATATCGGGCTCCCTGCTCCGCGGGAAGCCTGCTTCTCCCTCTCCCTTTGCCTCTCCCACTGCTCATGCTCTCTCTTTCTCTGTATCTCCGTGTCTCAAATGAATAAATAAAATGTTAAAAAAATATGCAAATATTTTTAATGCCCCTTGAGACCTATTATTCCTCTCAAATCCAAGCATTAATGATAATCTACTCAGAAAACTATGTATTTAACTATAGTAACTCTCTGTTCAGGACTTAACCATGTTTCCAAGGTTTACTCTTTTTCCCCCTCAGCACATTACTTTCCCATGCTGCCTGTGAATGGAGTTCTAGTCATTTGCAGGACATTTTCTGCAATTTTTAGGCATTTCTTAGAAACACTTGGTAAATATCTCAACTGTTTGCCATGAAATGAAGCCCGAGGATATGCACTGACTTTGAGCTAGTTACTAATGTGGCCAGTCCACAAATGCTGCTTTCCTCAGTGATTTTACGGCATCCTACTTTCAGTATTAGTGTAAGGTACACACCATCTTGCCCAATTTATGGTTATTTGGCATATCTATCTTTAGTCACCAGAAAGGCACAACTGAGGGGTATTATGAGCACTAATCATGTTCCTCCATATGGGGTTATTCAACTGTGCACTGTCAGAAATCTCAATTTTGAAACAATGTACGTGATTTTCAAAACAATATAAATGCCACTAACTTATTCCACTTTGGAAATGGATTAATTTCTCTATTCTATTTCTGTCTCTTCAAGACACATATCCTAGAGTGTCATACATTGTCTTGATTATTGCACTTTGCCTGAGATACGTCTTGGTCCCTTCTCTAAAGCGTGTAGAGCAGCAGGTCCACCAGAGCTGCCTGAGAATGCAGAGTTTGGGATGCTGGAAGAACAAATCCCCCTAGATTGTCCCTTGAGGAGGAGCTAGTCATCTTCTTCACAAATTATTTTTTAAGTGGGCTTCCCAGCCAAAATACAACCAATTTAAATATCTGAGATGATATTTTACCATTAAAAAGAATCCAAGTTTAAGTCATTAAATTTTAAAATGATGGTGAAAGAAAGCAAGAGCCGAGTTTGCTTAGCAGTTAAAGGTCACAGGCCCTTCTTGTATTTGGGGGGTGAGCAACAGGGAATTAAGGGTGGTCATGTAACACCCGTGTTTGGAAAGTTGGGAGTTAAAGCACACGTAAAGGAGTGGAGGGAAAATGGCCACTAACCAGAAACTACCTGGTGTCTCAGGCCTGCTCTCCGGAAACCCTCTTACACTTCACCTTGTCCTATCTTGAGATAAGGCAGTAGGATGATAGAGGATGATTTCAGTTTTAGGGGTTAACATTTAGCTATTTTTAAAATTTTCTTCTTGGGATGCCTGGGTGGCTCATTCGGTTAAGCGTCTGCCTTCTGCTCAGGTCGTGATCCCAGGGTCCTGGATCAAGCCCCACATTGGGCTCTTTGCTCAGCAGGGAGCCTGCTTCTCCCTCTGCCTGCCGCTCCCCCTGCTTGTGCTCTTTCTCTCTCTCACTTTCCAACAAATAAATAAATAAAATTAAAAAAAATTTTTTTTCTTCTTTTCTAATTAAAAAATAACATTCTGGAGTTCTCTACAATTGCATTTGTTAAGCAAAGGTGAGCTTGCCAACAGAGCCGAAGTCAAATAGAATAGCTATGACTTTAAATTGCTTGTATCCCAAACCATCACGTTTTTAGTCTTATGGGATGCATTTACTCTTAAAAACTAATGTTGACTATGGACTCTGAGAAACAAACAGTGTTTTAGAGGGGAGGGGGGAGGGGGGATTGGTTAGCCCGGTGATGGGTATTAAGGAGGGCACATACTGCATGGAGCACTGGGTGTTATACGAAAACAATGGATCGTGGATCACCACATCAAAAACCAATGATGTATTGTATGGTTACTAACATAACATAATAAAATTAAAAAACAAAACCAAAAAAACTAATGTTGAACTAGTGCCCTGGTTCAAATGAGGTCGAGCTACTGAAAAGCCCTTCACAGAGTTTCTGCCTCTCAAGAACAATATAAAGGAAAAGAAAGCAATTTAAGACCAGTCTAACCTTCTGCTTCACTGATGGTCGCCCCAGCTAGTTTGCATTTGTCAACACATTCTTCTCGGGCCTGGCCATCTGCAGACAGGTGGCATTCAATGCAGCTCCTGTGAACATTATTCAGTAGAGTTTATCAGTTCATTTTGGTGGAAAACAGATATGCAGCTGGGATACTGCTTTAATGTGGTTACTGTGATTCGTGCTATAAGAGTGTCTCATAGAGGACGTTGCCTTTTGTTACTTTCAGAAAGATATTTGGGTGATGTTCAAGAGGAAATTGCTTTATTCTGATTCCCCTTAGTAATCAGTGTTTTGTGAGCCAGGCTTGATAATAGCTACTATCCTCATTTATTTATAATGATTGCTTCTGATGGGTTAAATAACAAACAAAGTAACCCCAAGAGTAAGACACACTTATTTTGGTATTTGATTTAATTTTTTGGTTCATTTTACATTCTCATGAGAAAGGTGTATGCTCCTAAAATATGATCAGTGACCAAAGTTTGAATTTCTTAACAGAAATGGTCTGTATTTTAACAAGAATTCTAAGATTTCATACATGTCATGAATGACTATTTTAAAGATTCACTTATCTGTAACTATTTTGAATGAGTCTAAGCCTTATAGGGGTATTTTCAAAAGCTGAGGTTACAGCTTGGATCCTCATTCATGCAGGGTTTTTAATAAACGATTGCTACTTACAGAAAAGTGTATTTCCAAAAACATAGCCAGGGAATTAAGCTTCTCTAGTGATGTCTACGCAGCAAAGTAAAACTCAGACTCTGAATTAATCTTGTGCTGAAAATCACTTTACAACCAGATTCTGTTTGGAGTAACCCCAAACAGCAAAATTTTCTTACGTATCATCCTGCCTCTCTTCCCCAGGCCATGCAAATGTATACTCTTTTAAGTGCTGGAAACATTCTGTGCAGCACCCCCCCATGCTCCGCCCTCAGGCTTCCACCAATCTCAGCCGAAAGTGCCCTGCCCTAGGCAAGCCTTCCCTGACCCTTACCGGTTACTTCTCTTGCCGTGGAAGCCTCTGTGTTCCTTTGTAGGAAGGGCTGAGGAGCCGCAATCTATGTGGGAGTGGGGATAGAAGTCTTGGCTGGAAATTGCCTTTGCACTGCAAGTATATTGCATTTATCTAGGTTATATATTTACTTAGAGTGGTTTTGCAGGGGACTCCTGGACACTGCGGAAACCCTTAAAACCTCTACCCCTCCGTGCATCTCATTGATGTCTGCCCAAGCTAGTGTCATACCCCTGCCCTGAGTGTGAGCTCAGATATCATTATAATTACTTTAAATAATGTCTGTTTTTCCCACTAGATTCTTAGCACCTGTGACGGCAGGAACTGTAACTGTTTCAGTCATCACTGTATGCCTTTGGCCTAACAGGATTTCTGGTGAACAGTAGGTACTTAATATCTATTTGATAAATGAATGTATGAATGAATAAATGGAAGAATGGATTCATCTCAAAGCTAAGATAAACACCAAGGAGATTACCTGATTCCTCAAATTCAAACTACCTTGACTGTTAACTTCATATTTTATAAGCCACATTTTACATTGAATCATGTTTATAGAGAAGATTGAATAGATAAATAATGGAAGAAACATCCTGAAAGGACATTTTACATTTAATTCCATTCAAGTAAGTCTAACCATGTCCCCATACTTCTCTTGGCGTATGTCCAGGCACAGTGACAGAGAAGTTTTGACACCTGAATGGTGAGGAACGACTGAGTGAATATTGATTTTCTTACTTTGTTTACACTGGAAATGCAAATGTCACCACGTTGGGTATAGAGTCAATGAAACTACGAACTGCTTAAGCATGTTTGCTGCATAATACATTATATACTGCAATGTCATCACACAGCCCATTTGGAGATTTGCCTCACTTGACCTAGAAATGTTGCCCCCACTTCCATTAAGAAATTAGCTACCAACCAAAGAAATAGTGGTTCACTGTAAAACAAAAAAAAAGTGTTTTGTTGTTGTTGTTCATATGGTATAAAAGAAAACACAACACACAATAGCTGTGTAGAATGACAACCAAAGAGAGGTGCCAAAGAGCATGAGTGGTAAAGAAGAGGGAAGAAATGGAAAGCCACGATCCTTTTTCTGCCTTTTTGCCTCCATGGGTCTATAGAGGGGAATGAATCAGCCCGGTGAGGCTATACACTTCTAGATAAGGAAGAAGCTTGTCTGTTTCCCCTGAAAAGGCACTGAATGTGGGTGTCATCCGTCTACCTCCAGGGCATTCCTTCTGTGTGGCTGGTATTGTAAGTGAAAGGCCATCTGATGTTATCAGTGTGGGACATCAGCTCAGCTTCCCCAGGCTTGTCTCTAGCAGAAATGTGACATTGTGGTCCCGGATAATCAGGACAAAGAAAGAGGCAAATGAGACACTGATGTTCCAGGCTGATGATCACAGGGACCTGGTGGGTTTGTGTTTTTGGGTGGATGCTCAGAGACCAAACCCACCAAAAGCAACAGGAGGGAAGTTGAGACATTACCGTTTAGAGTTACAGGCATCACCACAGGTAGGGCAACGTTCACAGGTCGGTCCAGAGGCTCCGGGATTCGTGCAAGCACACTTGCCACAGACGCAGTCCCCTCGCCCGCTGCAGAGCACCCCATCCTCAGAGACGCAGGAATCCGTGCTGGTGGTGCAGTTACAGTACTCGCCCGCCCAGCCAGGCCTGCACACGCATTCACCACAGTCACACACGCCGTTATCTGCAAAACAAACGCCCGGTGATGATTAGGGCCATGGCTACTTGGGTGGGGGGAGCATGTTTTCCCTTTGCCTTTAAACACCATCAGAAAGACTGAAGAAAAATGAGAAAAAAATGAGCGTGTGGGGAGTAGGGGGAGCGGTGAGTGTAGGTATATTTTATGGAACGAATTTTGCTAAGTGTGTATATTTATTGATCTGGTCTCTTAACTGAAGACCAATCTGATTACCTGATGTTATATCAAAAAGAACTTATAGCCAGATGAAATGAGATAATCTAGAAGCCTATAATAGCAACTTGGGGGGTGTGTGTGTGATTATGTGTATGTGTGTGTGTATTTAAATTGTTTTTACAATTTTTTTTTTTGCTTTTAATTAGGGTGCCATAAGATAGAGATGCAGCACAGACCTGGATAATGCCTCACCTCTACATCATTCAAGCCGAGTGATCATAAAAGCCTCATCTATCAAATAGAGGGAATAAAATCTTATAGCAGTTGTGGTCAGATGAGATAATGTGTAACTCTTCTAGTTTTGCATTCACCAATTAGGTGTCCTACAGGCATATAGTGAGTGCTCAACAAATTCATTTATTTAAGAAACTTTAATTGAGCATATATCATGTGCTGAAGATTGCATTAGGCATGAAGATACAAAATTAAATAAGGTCACTGAGCTTATTGTTTAGAGTAGGAGACAGGCAAGTAAATATAGTACAATGGGATAAGTGTTATGCACACAGAGGGAGAGTTTTCAAATTAGATCAGCGATTTGGGGATGTTTCCAAAAGAGGTGATGCTTGAGCTGAATTCGGATGCTATAGATAGAAGACAGAAGAGGGTTACATGCATTTTAAGCCGAGAAAAAAAGCATAGGTAAATGACAGAAGTCTGTAATCATGTGACCTGCTTAATACCCACAGTAGTTTCATATAGATAGAGCCAAAGGTGCATATGAGCTGTGGCAGGAGGGCAGGATGGCGGGGGGTGGGTGTTGGAAAGGTCAACGGAAAGTCAGAAATCACATCATGAAAAGCTTTATGGGCTAAAGAAAGAACTGTTATCCTGAAAGTTATGGAATTTTAAGTAGAGACCTGAACAAATAGCCATGTGTCTAGAAATATCCTGGCCTCAGTAGAGAGGGTCAAACTAGAGACAGGAAAACTGGTTAGGAGGTTTTGTTGCAGCAAATGAGGAAAGAAGATCTGAGGTCCTGAACAGTGCGAGTGGAAATGGAGAGGAAAGAGGATACAGTTGAGGTGATGAATACTCAGGGCATGAGTGCCATTGCGGCCATGGTGCAGTGGGGCAGGGAAGAGAGAGAGGGATAGAATCTTCCCCAGGTGACCAGACTGGGCTGCTGAGTGGATGGTGCAGCTTTTTAGTGACCCGGAATGGAAGCTGACGTCTCACGCTCACTGACTTTTCCCCAGTGCCTGGCACAGGGCTTAATTATTGAACGAATAGATTGTTCTCAAGCAGAGGAAGAAGAGCAGCTTTGGGTAGGGAAGATGATGAGTTCATTTTTGGCTCTGTTGAGTTCTGAGGGACCCATGGGACATTGTAGTAGGCATACACATATAATGTGTATATATATATATATATAATACCAATTATAATACACACACACACAGACACACGTATGTATACATACGGAAAAAGAGGCAGAGAGGTTTGAGGTTTGGACCCATCAGAGATAGATGGCAGGTAAAGCTGTTGTGGATTGGTCATGTAGAGAAAACAGATAGACTGAGAGAAGCCCTGAAGATCATCAGCATTTAAAAGGTGATCTGAGAGGGGCACTGGGTGGCTCAGTCGTTCAAACATCTGCCTTCGGCTCAGGTCATGATCCCAGGGTCCTGCGATGGAGCCCCACATGGGGCTCCCTGCTCAGCAGGGAGCCTGCTTCTCCCTCTCCCCTGCTCATGTTCTTTCTCTCTCAAGTAAATAAATCTTTAAAAAATGTGATCAGAGAGAAGGATCTTACCAGGGAACTGAAGTAGGAGAGCAATGAGAGCAAAGCTGCGGAAACCTAGGGCAGAGGAGCTTGAAGGAGGCGGTGCATGGAAACTTGCTGCAGACATAGCTCGTCTTAAGTTATCCTCTAAAATACAATTGCTTTTTGTTTCTTCCTCAGCAAAAAAGGGAAACGTATTCTCATGATAGGGATAGATTTCTATATTAAAGTTTATTCCAGAAAATTAATGTGATCTATAAATAGTCAAATGAAATGTGCATTTCCTTCGAGAATGCCCAAGTGTATCACTGCATGTAAGAATTAGTTGGCAGAAATTAAGAGCTCCTGTCAGAAGTTAGAAGCCCTTCTTTCTGTGGGCTTTCCAGAACCATCCACCATATCACTGCTAATTGATATCCACAAGCAACCAATTATAAAGTACCTGTTCATATAACCACAACCACAAAAGCAACAACAAAACATTCACAATGGCTTCATGTAGAAGCAAGATGATGACCAAAGATCAAGACATAATTGTCAGGCTCTTTTCAGAGGGATAGGTCTTTCTGGAATGCCATTGACTGATAACTCTAAGTGCATAATGGCAGGAAGTATTTTCTGTAATGCCATTTGCCTGTTAGTTTCCCATTTCTTAGAATCAAAATATAAAAGACTAATGGAATTTGGGCAAGAGAATAAATCAATGGAGCCCTATATCTGTGAGTACTTAAAGATGGATGAAAGAAGGTACATGAAAAAGAACGTTGTGGTAATAGGCCTTCAGAGGAGTGGCACATTGCAGAGTGAATTTGTTGTCAAAGAAGTGAGATCTGCATGAGAAGGGGAGCTGGAGCATATTCTGGCCTTTGCTGCAAACAACAGAGTGTCTGTCCACAAGGTCAGGCACAGTTTTTATCCCTGCACTAAGCAGGATGTCAGGCACGTAGTAGGTAATCCATAACTATTTGTTGAATTTGAATAATATTACTTTTATTATCCCATTTAAAAAAAATTTTTTTTTTTTTTTTTTGAGTAGGTTCTACGCCCAGTGTGGAGCCCAGCTCGGGGCTTGAACTCATGATCCTGAGATCAAGACCTGAGTGAGATCAAGAGTCGGAAGTTTAAGTGACCTAGCCACCCAGGTGCCCCTATCATACATTTTTAAAGAGAAAGTTACTAATAATACAGTGACATCCTTTGCGATGTTACTACAAACAAAATAGATTTTGAGAAACACTAATAGATTGAGAATTGTAAAGTACCCTCAAATATGAAGGAAATTGGCATTAGGGAAGTTTTCTGAGTCCAGCTAAGGAAATAATTGTGTTTTCTAAATAGAATGTCTCTAGCGATCCTTGTATCTGATACAAAGAGAGGCCCTATTGTCAGACCTTCCCAACTACAATGCACAGATCAAGTCAACTCTTTCTGAGTGCTTTTCCGTTTGCATGCATGGCACCAAGTAAAGTGAAAGACCATCCACAAACTGGAAGAACTGTGTTGCTCAGCACAGGTCGGCAATTACACTGCTCTAGACTTCTGTGATCTGAGATTTAAAGAGTGAAATATAGGTGGGGGTAAGACTGCTATCCTGTTGTATTAGATTACAGGTAGAATTTTTTTGGAAAGGTGATTTCAAATGTTTAGAGCACATATTTTATTAAAAGATTTTTCTTAGAGATGCAATCTGGGAATCTGCCGAGCATAGTCTTTACAAGACGCCGGGACAGCCTCTGGCTTCGGGCTGTGTCCTGCCTACATCTTATGAGAAGAGAACTGATGTGGGTTTGGAAACACACCCATTAAATAAGGAAATAGACCTCCGAATGAAAGGGGGTAGAAATGTGTCTCAATCTGGACAGACCCTAAATTTTTCATTCTCTGGGGAGAAGAAAGAAGGCAGCCTCAGAGGAACATGTTGGTAGCAAGAGCCGCAGCAAAGAAATGAAATGGAGGTATCACAGGGCATCACAGGGTTTTCAAAGAGCTCGGAGTTCTTTGAGGCTTCTCTTCTCAGGCCTTTTTTTTCCTGAAAACCAGTCTCTTTTATATGTTCCTGACACTGTAGTTTGAAAACATAACTTTCTTAGTTTTCTTTAAAGATAATGGCTTTCTGTTTTGAAAAGCTGCCTGCTCACATACTGAAAAGGGGAGACATTGGGAGCTTAAATTCAGCTGTTAGTTAATATTCCTGTTGTAACACAAATTTATGTCATTTTAAAGAACATGAACACATTTGCAATTCTTATGCAGATAGATTATACTTAACTATATGGATATAGATCAGAATGATTTTTATAATAGTCAAAGTATATGCAATATATTCTTAAACTACAGTGATTCTCCATATGCAAAGGATTTTAAAACATATATTTTTCTGCTATTTAAACATGTTCTCGATCTTAAAAAAATTCCAGGCAATGTTTCATTTTTACCCTTTCCATAGCCTTCATATGTCCTTATTCATCTTTATTATACCCGGTGCCTAATCTAGTATCTGTCACATAATAGGTGTTTAATAAATATCTGTGGAATGAATGAAGGCCCTGAAAGTTCATTTAGTATTTCTGAGTCCCTTGTCCTTGGCAATATGCTCCTTAAGCAGCCTAGCTTTTTATTTTCCCAAAGTAATAGGCATTTAAGAGTTGGGTAGGATACCCAAGAGCCTGATCGAGAAAAGTCTGGAAGATAATGGAGTTCAGATTACATGCAATTTTGTGGAGTCTGGGTAATAACCAAAGAGAAGGCATTTCCATTTCTTGCCTACTGAACTCTGAGGGAAATAACAAGAGAGATGTGAGTTGAATTGGCAGAGCTCTCACCCCAAGAGAATGTAAGACCCAGAGAAAATGCCAGCGAAGACCAGTTACCTTAGCTCTAGAGATTAACCCGCTCCCTCGATCAGCGACTATGTATGGAGCGCCTACTCTGCCCAGAAAACTGGGGAAGGTGCAAAGGACGCAAAGCCCCTTCCTGATGCTCGCCGAGTTGCGGTGTGCGGTGGGTTTAGACGACACCTACCTCCGCAGAGCAGCCCTTTGTGCCTCACGCAGGAGAAATTGTCGCACTGGCAGTAAGGCCCGTAAATGTCTCCATAGGGAGACAAGTGGCAGGTGCACCGCCCGCAGTAGCAGTCGCCTCTCCCGCTGCACGAGGGGTGATCCGGGGTTTCCTTGCAGGAGTCCGTGCTCAGTGTGTCCTCGCCACACTCGCAGCGAGGACCCATGTGGCCGGGGTTGCAGGCACACACCCCACACTGGAAGGAACCGTTCCCATTGTGGCATTTGGAGCTGTTCACTTGCACCTCTTTCTGACAGGCACAGCTGCATTCCGGACGGACAAGTATTTCTAGGGCGTCCCCCAGCCCCACAGGCTTTATGGTAATGTGCCTGCTTCTTCTCTCACAGTTTGGTATACTCACAGTCACGTTAAATGAAGCCTGGAAAAGAAAATACTAATTATCTTCTTCCATCCACCGAAATGCGTAACAGGAAACCAAGGTGCACGGGGATCAGCTTTGCCAAAAGCTCTTATTAGGGAATTTTTGAAAACCGCTTTTGAAATTCTTGAAAGGAAAAATCCAGCTTCAATGCAACAAGGGAACTTCTGACTTACCTGAATATTTTTTCAGACAATCTGTTGACCCTATACTTACTGTGTCTCCCACCTTCATGTGAGAGCATTTCTTCTGGTGTGGGAAGGGGGCCCCGTTGTTACAGATAGCCGTGAAAGATAGGTTGAGTCCTTCTGTGTCTCCTAACACTTCCAGTTCCACCTCCGACCGCAGTTCCTTTAGTTAGGACAGAAAGAGTTAAAATCTCAACCAAAAAATACAACCAGAAGAATCTGTGAATCCTGTTCATTAAACTACAAAAGAATAAAATGAAATTGGGTCTAAAAGTAATTCACCATACCATCAATCAAGCAAGAAAGCCAGCAAGACAAACACATGCGCACGCTCGCACACACATGCACGCGCACATACATGCACAGATACGTGCCACCTTTTCTTGAGTCTAAGAGGCTATCGGTTATGAAACACACCATTATTTTATGACAGTGACATTCTGACAAAATATCTCATGATCATTCTGTGCAACATATGAATCAATCCTATTAGTCTATCATGGCTTTGAAAATTATCTTATCTGTTCTGAGGGATGTGGCAAATTCTCCAGCCCTGAGTAGCCTTGCTTGGCATCTAAAAGGCATTTTTTTGCTTGTGTCTCGGTAACACAACATAACAACAGCTTCCTTTACTTGTAAGTATCAGCATTTCTTAGGCCCCATAAAGCAGCTGGTTGTTACTTTGCGAGGCACACCGAATCACAATCGTTCCTTCAACAGTGAGTATTTGCTTCATTGATATCAAATTTATACCCTGTTTTGGTACATTGCTGCATATACAACAGTTTTTCATTTCAATATCAAATCATAGTGCAAACTCTAAGAAAATATTTAAAAATGGCAATTACACTCAACATCTCTAACACCAATAGTGTACTTAACAAATCGAGGTGACAACAACATACACAGTTAGGGCCGATTTTATATTTTTGCAGGCAATGAATACTACGTTGTGACTTCTACCCAGCATTTATAAGACACCATTAATCACAAAACATATCCCAACTTTAGAGATGTTAAATGTGGGAGAAACTGTTCCTCGAAATCAATATTGGAATTTATTATGTACCTATTGTACATTTAATGTAGAGTCAGGTCTGGGGAATGAGTGTAAGATGGGATTTCTGCCCTCAAGATGATTCTCATTTTGCTGGGGAAAAAAAAAAAAAAACCCAAGATGGAACCAAGTAAAGCGGTTAACATGCAAGTCAATCAAAGTACCATTAAGTTTAAAAAAAATCATGTCATATAGTTGCAGGTTTGGGACAGTTCAGAAAAGAGTGGTCAGTGAAGGCTGAAGTATTAGAAGTCCTTAATGGCTATGTTGGATGTGGATGTGTGGACAGGACGACAATGGTGTCTCAGGGGAGGGGACCAGGAGAGAGAAAGCTCAGTGCCAGGAGTGTATAGAATGGGGACAAATGGGACTCAGACTCAGCCCAGACTCCTGCTGTCCTGGGAGATACCAGACAGCAAAGAGACTTGAGGTTTAGAGAGATGACTTAAGACCTGTGGGAAATAATATTCCTTATAGCTTTAAAGCAGGGGACCGATCCGCTGAAAATATAGCTGCAGGGAAGTTGTCTGGGAGATGTGTGCAGGACAGACTTAATGTCTGTCAGACTTACACGGGAGGGGGCAGGGAGACTGGAGTCAAGAAAGCTGAGATGTTGTACAAGGATCGGGACCCCATTGGTAAATGTGATGACGTAGATTGAAGAGAGAAAGACTAGATGTGAAACATATAGGTTATGACAGAGTGGAGATAAAGACAAAGTTTTCCAGGGGGAAGAATGTCAGGGAAGGAGGAAGAAAGAGCTATTTGTTATGGGGAAATCTAGTGTTATCATGTAGACTTCCTCTGTTCCTCTTTCTTTTGCAAAATAAAAGTCTACATTTGGAGGACAAAACAAAACTATGAAAAATAAAAACAATAAAACAGAATAAAAATAAATTGTAAAACATTATGAGTTAAGTAATACTTCAGCTCATCTAAGAAGATTTGAGTCCCTATACTCCTGGAATTTTAAAAGCATATTCAGCCTCAAATTTTCCTTAAGTATAATTTTGCCAACTGCCTAGTAAGATGACCCTGTCTTCCTCCAAATTCTAAGTTGCTGACTGTAAATTCTAAGTCATTCTTCTTCCCTACTTTTATATTTGCCCCATATGGTCACTCCTTCAGAAGATGGACGTAAGGCTGATTCTTCAGAATACGGTCTTCATCAGCGATTGGAGTGTCATTTCTCAGTCACAAAGATTATTTCTATCATGTATTAAAATTTACTCTTTAAATCTGTTTCATTTCAACTAGTTACATTATAAGCTTATTCATCCAGAAAATATTTATTGACTGTCCATGATGTGCCAGACACTGTTCTAGGGGCTTGGGAAGCAAAACCCACTAAAATAGCTGACCTTTTGTAGTTTATATTCCAGTGTGGGAAGTCAGAGAGGAAACAACATAATACATAAGAAAATTATGTAGCATGCTAGAAGGTGATAAGTGCTATGCAAAACATTAGGGTGGGATAATGAAGATTAAGAGAGTGTGTGTAGGGGGTGTACTCTGCAATTTTTAAAAAAGTAGTTAGAGTAGGATTCAGTAAGAAGGTGACATTTCAAGGAAGTGAGGAATCAGATAGCATGTAGATATCTGTCAAAAGAGTGTCCCAGGAAAGGGGTACGGTCAGTGCAAAGGCCCTGAGGCAGGAGTCTGGCTTGCTCTGGAAACAGAATAGCAAGGAGGCCAGAGTTGCTGTACTGGATCAACTCTCTGATGGAGTAATAGGAGGTGAAGTCACAGAGGTAATGGGGTGGAGGAGAACAAATCTGGTAGGGTCCTAGTAGGTGGTTTTAAAGAATGTGGCATTTACTCTATGTAAAATGAGAAAACAATTAGGGTTATCTATAGAAGAGTGTTACGACCTTAATATTTTTAAAGGAAAATTCTAGTTTGTTTTTGGTTTTGTTTTTGTTTTTTTTGAAAACAGAATGTAGGAAACCAAAGGTGGAAATGAGAAATAGCATTTAGGAGGCATTTGCAATCGTTCAGGTGAGAGAAGGTGGTGGCTCCGGTCAGGATGAAGGCAGTGGTTCTGGGTTAAATTCTAAATAATTTTGAAGATAGAGCCAGCAAGATTTTCTGTTGGATTAAATGTTCAGGATAAGAGAAAGAGGAGAGTCAAAGATCATTTTAAGCTTTTTGACCCTAGCAACATGAAGGATGGGATTGAGAAGGAGAAAACTATTGGTGAATTATGTTTAGGAGAGTTCAGGTTACCTTCCTAAATTGCCAACTAACATATCAACTGACCCCTAGACATCTGCACTTTGATGTCTCCTAGAGAAGTATATATAGCATGGTTATTGGGCAGCATTGAGGGTCCTCCTGAGGTTCATGATTATGAATTTAAAGTGAGACTGGTTAGCACAATTGTATGTTTTTCCCCTTCCTGTTCAGCTGTGCAGGGTGAATGGACAGTTGGGATTAACCAGGACCATGATTGGCCAAGCAACCTCAGTGGAGAACTGAACTGAAAAGGAACTGAAAAGAGAAGGTAGAGTCACTTGAATTAAAAAAAAGAGAGAGAGAGAGAGAGGGTAGGGTCAACTAATTGGAGATCCTGATGGGTTGGAAGAAATACTAGGGGAACTAGCAGGAGTGAGCTGAAAAGGAAGGAAGTGGTGAGTGGGGAATGGGTTGCATGAAGCTGAGATTATAGAGGAGTCTATTAGCAATGACAAAGTTTAAGGTATGACAAAAGAGGAGGACAAGATCATTTTAGAAGCAGAGTTCAAGAAACAGAGGCCAGGGTACAGGAAGGAATATATGTACACTGAAACTGAAATCATCAGGAGGTGAAGCAGGAGTAATGTTAGAGACGGTGGCTTGGTGAGTCAGGAGTAAAAGGAGAAATGAGGGATATGACCCGCAAGTCTGTAGATTTGAAATTCGGAAAAGTGGGTGACATAATCTGACTAAAATAAGGGACATTTCAACATTGATATAATTGGAATATCATATTGTAGATTTTGCCAGGAATATTTTAATGTGAATTTCCCAAAGAAAGAGCATAAATGTTTATTTGTATATTTCATCGTTTACTGAGCATCTACTATGAACCCGGCAAAACAAAACAAACCACGTCACTTCCCTTCTGGAGCTTAAATACTAATAGGGGAGCGTATCCTTGGGAGCACTGATATTTCAGTAGCTTTTATTACATGTTTAAGGAAGGAAGAAAATTAGCGAATGATGGTCAAACGAATACACATCTGGTATTTAAGGGTTTTTATGTTGATATGACACTGAACTGAAGTTCAGTGTCATAATTATAAACACAAATTGTCTACCTCTGCCCCACTAGAAGTTAGTCAGAAGTATTTTCTCTCAATCTATTCTTTTTCTTTTCTTTTTATGGACTAGAAAGAAACCCAGTCAACGGATCCCCATATTTTATTTTTTATTTTATGTATAATTTTTTTATTATTTTCAATTTTTTTAAAGATTTTATTTATTTATTTGACAGAGCGAGAGAGAGAGAGAGAGAGCACAAGCAGAGGGAACGGCAGGCAAAGGGAGAAGGAGAAGCAGGCTCCTGGAGGAGCAGAGAGACCGATGTGGGGCTCCATTCCAGGAGCCCAGGATCATGACTTGAGCTGAAGGCAGTCGCTTAACCAGCTGAGCCACCCAGGTGCCCCTATTCTATTCTATAGAGGGGTGGGGCAACGGGAGAGAGAGAGAGAATCCCAAGCAGCTTCCTCACCCGGCGTGGGGCCAGACATGGGACTTGATCTCACAACCCCAAGATCATGACTTGAGCTGAGATCAAGAGTTGGTCACTTAACTGATTGAGCCTCCCAGGTGCCCCTGGATCCCCATAGTTTTAAAGTCCTTTTAGAATACATTTAAAAATAACTGAATAGAAAAATAATTTGAACTAGTGCCAAGATCTATTACACACTTCCTTCAGTGAATCATGACATTATAATAATAACTCCAGAGCAAGATTATATAGTATAAGCATAATGGAGACTTCTTTATATTTTTGGACAGTAAAATAAGGACATGAGATTCACTTCAAATGTGTGATGCCTTGATTCTACCGCCCTGTAAGTTATGTGGGTGATTTGGGACCGCAAAGTGAGACAGAAATCCTGATGCAGTAAGCAGGAGCATGGAAGGGGCTGGTCAAACAAGAGGGAGAAATGTTTTTGATGTTTACAGTTTTCTAATTTGCTGAATTCCTTTGAAGATGTTAGTGGCCAATGCTTCTGAGAGCGCTGGGTTAAAGAAAATTGAGTGTGTTCTAATGCAGTGGAGGATTGCTGTGTGATTTTATCTGATTCTACACATTAAAACTTTAATTACCGCATAAGAGGGAGGATGGTTTTTATAGTATTTTGTTGACAAGCTTTCCTGTCTGGAAGAATTTCAAGCATGAGCTAATGTGGTAGTTAATTTTTGATGTGAGCTAAGAAAACTGAAGTTTCTGAGGATATAAGTTCAAAAAACCCCTCATCCTATAGTTTTAATGGACACATCTGTTATTTGATTCCCTGAGGAAATGTATATGAGAAGAAACACCTTGTTTTTCCCCCTTAAAATGAGTTTCAAAACTGGTGGGGTGTTGTCAAAATCACTGGGGAGTATTTTTTCAAAATGTGTGGCTCTTCCTTCCCTTAAAGTTCTCCTAAGATGTCTGAGAGGAATCTGGATACACCTATTTTTAAAAGCTTCCCAGAAGATTCTGAAATGTCATTTAGTTAAGGACCACTGGCTCAGTATATGCTTGATATTGGCATATAGTGCATGTAAGTCATTTATTTGTAATTTTAAAACATCCAAAATTAGAATTTTATTTATTTGTCATTATGTAACTGCTGCTTAGAATAACTATTAGGGCTTTACTGCTTTATAAAAATTTACTTTTTTCATTTCTGTCCTAACTTAAGCTTCATTTTCATCTTTGTGTGTGTGCATATGCGTGCGTGTGTGTATTTTTTCTTTGTAAGTTAAGGCAAAAAAGGAAAATGGAACTTAGGAAACAAAATAAAAAAAGAATTGGTAACTGGCCATCTACCATTGATTAAGTTATGAAATGGGGGCAAAGCAAGAGAACATAGCAACCCTATAGCTGTGTATTTTATTTTAAGGGAGGAATGCTGTCCTCTGGTACTAATTTACAAACTCAAGGCAAAAAAAAATTATGTCTATGTGTATATATATATATATGTATATATGTCTCTCTCTATATGTATATATCCATAAAAATGAAAAATTCCTTGGTTCTCAAAAGCAGAGAATCTACAAAGAGGTACTCCTGATATGCTTTGGTGTCTTTTTTCTCTTTGAGTTATGAGGTAATCTTATTAAGCCTGTGGAGTTAGTTCTCCACATAGTTCTGTTACTCACTGGTATTTTATTTTATTTTATTTATTTATTTATTTTTAAGATTTATTTATTTATTTGACAGAGAGAGACACAGTGAGAGAGGGAACACAAGCAGGGGGAGTGGGAGAGGGAGAAGGAGGCTTTCCGCAGAACAGGGAGCCCTATGCGGGGCTCGATTCCAGGACCCTGGGGTCATGACCTGAGCCGAAGGCAGCCGCTTAACTGACTGAGCCACCCAGGCGCCCCTTCTGTTACTCACTGGTATTTTAAACTTAATTTTTTTTCAGGCAGAGAAGAGGGGAGCTTAATTGTAAGGTTCATGGAGCCTGTTCAATAGAATTAAAATTTTGCTATTGGTTATTATTATAAAAATCACTTCAACTTTATGATCAGGTTATGATTTTTCTACCTTGGGCCTCACCTTTCAGGAAGAATATCTGCAAATAAGGAGAACAAAATTGATATTTTGGCTGCATTAGTGCAGAGAGATTGTCTTTGGATAAGTACTCTCTCCACTAACAAATCCTAGTGCATTTAACTGCCTAAAACACATCTTAGTTTTTGAATACCACCGAAATGCAAAAAAAACCACCAAGAAGCCAACTGTAAAATATCATACTTCGTAAGCCGAGATGATCAGCTGGAGAATGTTTCCAGAGTCCTTCTGAAGTAGCCCTACTGTAGCTCCAGGAATGAGTTTTGCATAATTCTGTAAACAAAAAAGAATAAGTCAATCTGCTCCCTGTAATCAAGAAAAGTTAAGTGTGGATTTCAGCCTGCTGGTTGAGATCACTTCTATTTAACTGGCTGGGGGAAACAGGATCCTGGTAATAAACCGTGGCCCTGCCTGGGGCTCCTTCCTGTGCCCAAGTGGGAAGTGGACTGGTCCGAGTTGCCACTGGGGACATCAAGTATGTGTGGTTGCCTTAGTCTAGAGCTGTGATTTATATCACAACTGGAGTCAAGTCTCAAATAATAATAATAGCACTTATATACCGTCTTCCATTTGCAGAGCATCCTTTGTCCAAAAAATTCTGAGCATACTACCAGGAGCTATCTTCTCTTTTTTGTAATGGTTACAGAAACCCAGGTCCCACATTGGCCCCTCTCTGCCATCAGGTTCCTCTGCAAGTCATTCAGCCCAGGGGTCTCAGTTGTCAATCGCTTGGAGAAAAGGAGTGAGTTGTTTGGATGCTTGCCATTAACCCCCTTTCCTAGTGGTAATGAGCACTCGTTTAGGGACGTCACCATGGTGCTGGGGTTGATTAGAATTGATTTCCACTCATCACGATGGAGTCAGTCAGAACCTATCTCTAAACCATCTGCATTCTCCACTTATCTCCTTTTCCGAGATGTCATTCCCACCTGCAGAGAACTCACGTTAGTTCAGCAGCACTCCAGGTATGAAGCATGACCAGGGAATGAGGCATTGCAAAGAAGGGAATTTTCCAGACTGCTGAAAATTACCCCTCCCTTAAGTTTTATGTTTTAAAACTTATTTTGAAATGAAGTTTTCTTAAGTGTACGGTACATACCTCTGTCTTCTTAAATAAAGATTCCCAAGCATACTTGGATTGTTTTCTTGAAGAAACAGTCATACTTATCAATATTAACTATAGCTCTATAATCATCAAAGACTTCTAAAATCCATGGGTAGGTCACATTCATACCAAGTGGACCCCAACTGCTATGCTTTTGCTTCTTTTATTTGTTTTTAAAGAGTTTCTATCTTCTCCTTGTTAAGCTGTAAGGTATCACTCATCTACCAATTTTCTCATTCATTCATTTATTGTTGCATTCAACACCTATTAAGCAGGCTTCGTATGCTCTGCTACGTCAAGAAGAGACCATCACTCTTTTTTGTCAGCTGTGGTCTTCTGAGTTGCTGTGTGTCGTGAAATCAGATGACTGAATTTATTAAACTGACATGTAGAAAGAGAAATAAGTTTTGAGTGAAGGATTTAGAGTACCTCCTCTGGTTCAAACATAATGATATTCTGTCTTATTCCCAAGAAGATTTAAGTAGCTTAGGAGATATACAAAACTAAGTTAGAATTATAGTAATTATTGATTATAATCGTGATACTAGATAAATAGATCAGGTCAAGGGGAGCCAAGGAGAGGAACAAGTGAAGCCAGGGTGACATTAGAACACCAACATGTTCTAGGAGGTCCCGGACACTTGCTAGAGGTGGGTACCTGGGGTAAGTCCAAGGTTTCTACAACTCTCGTATGGAAAAATGGGTGCTGCTTTTAATTGGTGGGTTTTGTAATATTCCACTTATTTCAGTGTTTAAGTTTGAAGTTGATGGAAATCTGAACTCTTACAAGTGTCAGCTGTCACTCTGCCTTGACACTGCATTTGATTTTTGAAGGGGTCATGGACAGTAATCCAAGTAGCATTCCTCCCATTACCCGGTGCCCCACATCACCACCTATGGAAGGTGGGCCCCACTCTGTTTCCCTGAGTCAGGTAGAACTTGTCAAATATGAGGAAGGCACCGGTTCATTGACTTACCTTTTCAAATAAACACATGTCAAAAGGGCCGTGAAGCATGAGACCTGTGGTTAACAGCGAATACTTAAATAGGAACTTGAATCTCACTCAAGTGGAGCTGGAATGTATGTAAATTTGACTGGTCCCAAAGGAGAAGGCAAAGGCAAACTTTAAAGCTTGATGAAGAAAGGTTTGGATCTTTTTGAAGAAGAATTTCATGGCTCTTAGCTTTGCATGAAACTGCTAGCCTTGAAAAATGTCCTGGTTTTTCCAAGGCCAAGGTATAAGGGGTACTTTCCACAAGCACTAGTTCAAGTGGCCTCTGAATTTTGGGTTAATTCTTGGTTAACACAGCCAAATCCATCTACTTCCTAGAGCATAATTATGATCCTGCATGTGGTATAACATTTGGCATTTGGCTATCAGAACAAGTGGTTTAACATTAATCGCCTTTGCTGATTGCTGCTAGAGTGAGGGTATAAAGGAGTTGGCAGCTAGGAGCAGTACCCTGTGATAACTCTGACAATTGTGTAGAGGAAAACTATTAATTAATTTCTGGATGCTGATTTCTCCCCAAAGCATTGCAAATAATTAACTAAAAACATGGACAATTTGGCTTCCTGATCTAACACTGTAAAAAATTATGCTTTAAGTCTTGTAGTATTATGATTACTGTAAATATCATGTGTCAAATGCCTTTCTTTCATTAAAGCCCTAAAGTGCTATTATAAATTGTCCTGATTAAACATGTTTAATGTTAGAAAAAGGATGATTTTGCATGCCTGGATGTGATAAATTATAGCACCGCGACTGTAAAAGATAACTCTTGGATATTAGAAATGGTGAACTCTAAAAACACAATGTTTCATGAGCTGATTAGAAATGCCAACTCCTTGGGCTTGAATTTCTTAGGCTTGAATTCCCTGTTACCTGCCCATGGATTATCCTAATTATGGATTTTTCTCCCTCTCCTGCCACCATGCCACCCAGGAGTTCCCACGGTTGCTTTTCTCACTCATGTTTGCAAAGTCAGCTTTTTTTGATTGCCTTAGTTTTCTTAACTTCCTTCATCAAAACCTATTTATTTCCTCACTATGCTCCCATCTCAAAAAAGATTTCTTATTTGTCCAACAGTTCTCATTTCCTCCTTAGAAATTTCCTGCTTGTTAAGGAAGGAGGATAAGAAGAGGACAGGGGGTCATTTAGTTGGCAGGCAACAAAGGCTAGAGAGGAAAGTGCCTGAGTTCACACCTGCGCTCTGGGCTCCTCTCAGGGAATGTCTCCAAGGTCAGGGCCTCTTGGTGTCTGGCTGTTAGAACCAGCTGTCAGGTGTCTCCTCCGGCTTGGTTGAGGGCAGAGGGACCTGCAGAGGCACCTGCCACCTCAGCTATCCACACACAGACTACTGGTTGGCTTTTACTTCAGAGTGACTCAGACTAAGGACCGTGGCAGATATTTGGCTGCTTTTGGTGCTAGAAGGGACATTCCCGAGGTAACCTGCATTCTTGCTTTGACTGCACTTCCTGTTGGGTTCACTCATCTCCAGGTTTAGGCTCTGCGACATGGTTCAGTATTAACTGTATCCTTGCTGGACATCTTGATTGGGTTTCTGCCTTAGATGGTAACTCTCCTGGATCCTTCTGTCCTACTGTTCTGACATTTCTGCTGTGGTCTCAAAGACTCTTCACCACCTGAGACTCAGTAGCCACCATTTTATACAGACCAGGCTACTCATGCCCCTCATCAGAGGCCTGAGAGGTTGACTTGCCATATATCTGCTAGGAGCATTTTAACAAAGAATTTGTAAAACCAACCTACTGCTTCTCTTTAGGCTCTATGCTTGCTTAACTCTTTCTGTGAAGCTTCATTAATATGGAGGGACCATTTATTTCAATATTATATTATTAATCAACATCAGTATTTCTGGTCTTCAACTGTATTACTAAATGTTTTTTGTTTGCTAAAATACATTAGTCAAAGTTTGGCTTGTATAGATTGAGAACCTATGATGTTATATAATATGTCCACAAATATTTTCTCTAATATCTCACCATATAGATACATATGTGTAGTCATTACCTTGTATATCTTCAATAGTCACTCCTATTTGTCCATTTTCTCTCTTTTCTTTCTTTAATGGCAGTATAACACACATGCAGGGCATACAAGTAATAAGTATACAGTTCAATGAATATTTAAATAGTAAACAAGCAAGTATAATCACACCAAGATCAAAAAATAGAGCATAATCAGCTCCCTGAAATCTTCCCTTGTACTGCTTCCCAGTCATTACCCTCCCTTAAAAGACTAAACACTGTTCTGACTTTTATTACTATAGAAGTCAGGGGAGATAACTTCATTGCCCTAAGGATAACAAGAAGGGCTTAAGTAGGACACAAAAGCACTAGCTATATAAAGGAAAGGATTGATAAATAGGACTTAAAAGTAGGGATTTCTGTTTTGAAAAGATGCCTTTAAGAAAGTGAAGAGGAGCCCTTGAGTGGGAGATAATATCTGTAATACATGCATCTGATTTGGCACCAGAATATCTAAACAACTCCTACATATCGACAAGGAAAAGACATCTGGAAAAAAAAAATGGATATTCAAGTTGCAAAAGAGTATGGCAAAAGTGTTCAGCATCATTAATCATTAGAGAAATAGAAATTAAAGCCACAATGAGGTGCCAGTGTGCACCCGCTAGAATGGCTAAACTGTGAAAGAACTGACGATGTTCTCAAGTACTTGCAGGGGGCGTCTACACTGGGACGATATAATCACTTTCAAATGGAAAGGCTACATCTTGAAAGAAACGTACCAAGTGGCAAAAGCATAGAAGCAAAAATTTTTTGTCCTGGGGGACTGTATTGTGCTATTTATCTGGTCAAAGGAAAACAGCTCTTTGCTGGTGATGCCTTGCTTTTGTTGAGCGGTGTGCTTCTTCCAGAGCTAGGGGCGGGCTGGGTTTGCTGAAATAAGTCCTTCTTCTGAAGGCAATCAGAAGGCTTTCTTCCCCTGAGGTCTTTCATTCTTGTGGGATTTTATTCTGCTGGTTCTCCTGTTCATTATCAGTAAATGCAGGACTCCCAGTATTATGCAAAAGTTTACCCCCAGGCTTGACTGTGTTACTAGGACACCCAAGATTCCAAAAAGAATATGTAATTGTTTCTGGCACAAGGTAGCATGAATGTCTGTCTCTGGGTTGCATGATATCTGCTTTGCCTTCAGGCTTTCAATTGTCAGCATTCCACAGTCAGGCAGTCAGCAAAGGGAGTGTGCTAATTAGATCAGGTGCTTGATCTTGAAGTCTGCACCAGCTATGACTAGGTAGTCGGCTTCAGAACTTTTGAGGCTACCTGTCTTTCTCCCAGGCTGCCCTGGAATGTAATTATCTTGTCAGCCAAGGAGCTATAGTGCACAGCTGAACGAGTGCTCGGCGGCAGTGACAGAGTGATAAGGGAAGACGAATGGACCCACCGTGCATGACCATTCTGAGACAAACAAATGCACACAGAGGCACTGGAGAACAGAGACTTAGAGAACAAAGAGGCTACACTGACTATTTGTTGCTGAGGAGACTTCAGATCTTCCCTTAATAAGGTTACCCAGCTTTTTGAGAGGAATTGAAGAACTTTGTTGGCAAATGCAAGTCCCAAAGCTTTAGAAAGCTCTTTTAAAATGGGGAGTGATGTTGGGTTCAGTAGCAACTTATGTGCTTTGCAGACCAAACGGCAGGTAATAAAATTTCAAAAGATGACGAGTAGGAGCACGAGGAAGGGGACCAACAAAGAGAAAACAGGGGTATATACACCAGGACTGCTAAGGCGCTATCAGCCCTTGCTACTGCAAGTGTGGTGGGGGGATGAGTAGCAGCAGTAGCGTCTGGAAAATTGTGAGAAAGGGAAAAATTCGTTTTTAATTTTTTGAGGACTCTCCATGCGGTCTTCCATAGTGGCTGAATCAATTTACATTTCCACCAACAGTGCGGGAGGGTTCCCTTTTCTCCGTATCCTCACCAACACTTGTTACTTCTTGTCTTTTCGATGATAGCCATTTAACAGGTGTCAGGTGATATCTCACTGTGGTTTTGATTTGCTTTTTTCTGATGATGAGTGATGCTGAGCATCTTTTCATGTGCCTGTTGGCCCTCTGCCTGTCTTCTTTGGAAAAAAGTCTACTCAGGCCCTCTGGCCATTTTTTAAAAATTGGATTGTTTAGGGTTTTTTGTTTTGCTATTGACTTGTATGAATTGTCTCTGTATTTTGGATATTAATCCCTTATTGGTTATATGATTTGCAAATATTTTCTCTCGTTCAGTAGGTTGCCTTTTCATTTTGTCGATCATTTCCTTTTTTTGTCAGAAGCTTTTTAGTTTGATGTAGTTCCACTTGCTCAATTTTGCTTTTGTTTGTGGCCTTTGCTTTTGGAGTCAGATCCAAAAAATCACTGCCAAGACCAACATCAGGGAGCTTACCACCTATGTTTTCTTCTAGGAGTTTTATGGCTTCATGTCTTACATTTAAGTCTTGAATCCATTATGAGTTAATTTTTGTGTGTAGTGGAAGACAGTAGCCTAGTTTCCTCCTTCTGCATGTGGCTGTCCAGTTTTCCCAACATCCTTTCTTGAAGAGACCTTCCCTATTGTATATTTTTGCCTCCTTTGTGATAGATTAATTGACTATATGTGTGTGGGTTTATTTCTACCATATACTCCAGCAATTCCACTTCTGAGTGTTTATTCAAAGAAAATGAAAACACTAACTCAAAAAGATATATGCATCTCCGTGTTTACTACAGGATTATTTATAATAACCAAGATATGGAAATAACCTAAGTGCCCACCCATAGATGAATAGATAAAGAAGATGTGGTACACACACACACACACACACACACACACACACACACACAGTGGAATATTACTTGGCCATAAAAAAGAAAGGACTCTTGCTTTTGCAGCAATATGGATAGACCTTGAAGGCATTATGCTAAGTAAAAGCTAAGAAAAATAAGTCTGGCAGAGAAAGACAAATACCATATGATTCAATCAAATAAAAATAAAACAACAAATAAGAATGCCAAGCTCAGAGATACAGAGAACACACTGATAGTTTCCAGAGGAGAGAGGGGATGGTGGGGAGATGAAATGGGTAAGGGGAGTCAAAAAGTAAAACTTCTAGTTATAAAATAAATACATCATGGGGATATAATGTACAGCATGGCAACTATGGTTAATAATACTGTATTGCATATTTGAAAGGTGCTAAGACAGTAAATCTTGAAAGTTCTCATCACAAGAAAAAATTTTTGGAAGTATGTATGGTGATGGATATTAACTAAATTTATCATGGTGATCATTTTGCATTGTATACAAATATTGAATCATTATGCTGTACAACTGAAACTAATGTAATATTATATGTCAATTATAACTCAACTTTAAAAAAAAAAAAAGAAATGTAAAACCTCAGATCCCATCCTATACCTGGATCAGAGTTGGTGTTTTAATAAGCTCCCTGAGTGATTCGAGGCACCAGAGGAGCTTAAAAAACAAAACAAAGCAAAACAAAAAAACAACACTGATGCCTTGGTCTCAGCCTTAGAGATAGTGAATTAATCAGATCAGGGTGTGGCCTGGGCATTGGAATTTTTAGAAAGGTTCCCAGGTGATTTTAATGAGCACCAAAGTTTAAGAATGTCCAGTATAGAATACTCTGTCTACGCCCTTCTTGTTGCCAAATGGATGCTTCCAGGGAGGGCTGTGACAATCTGGAAAATAAAGTTGTTTTGTTTTTAAACCTATGCGCCCACAGGTGTCTGGGTGGCTCAGTGGGTTAAGCCTCTGACTCTTGGTTTTGACTCAGGTCATGATCTTGGGGTCATGAGATTGAGCCCTGCGTTGGGCTCTGTGTTCAGTGAGGAGTCTGTTTCAGATTCTTTCTCCCTCCCCCTCTGCTCCTCCCTGCGCTCATGCTCTCTCTTGCTCTCTCACTCTCTCTCTCTCAAATAAATAAAAAATAAATAAATAAAATCTTAAAAAAACCTGTACACTCATAATTCGTAAGGGGTCCTCAGTCTGTCAGATACCTGTGACATCTATTCTTTAGTCAAGAAAAAAAGTGATGTTTTGGAATGCATGATGCCCATGGAATAACACCATGCTTACTTCCCTAGGCTTTCAAGACTGATGTATCTAGTTTTAGCCTACCTTTTCCACTCCATCCTCTTCTATCCTAGCTCACATCAGGCTGACTAGCCTTTTTTCAATTTCTCAAACACATTGAGCACCGAGTTCTTTGCTGCCTCAGGGCCTTTGCACATGCCTTCTCCTCTTGAAAACTCAGTCTTTAGGTTGCTGCTCTATAATCACCTCTTAAAAGGGGTCTTCCCTGAAGATCCTATAGAAGTAAGTCTCACACTCTCCTCTTTAATTTTTTCCATTATTACACACTATTCTTTTCCATTTTTAGTAATATTTCCAAAGTTTTTAGTGTAAGTGTGTCCCAAATATTGCATGGAACATACTAATACTAAAAAAATTATTTTTGTTTATTTGAAATTCAAATTGAATGCCCTGTATTTTTATGTGCTAAATCTGGCAACCCTATAGAAAAAGTATGTGAATTTCTGAATAAGTGAATAAAGTGTGCCCAAACAGTTCAAGCTCAACAAAATGTTCTCCTTTGACAATTTCCTGTCTACTTTTTGAAGATTCAATACAATCAGGGGGAACAAAATATTGAACTATGTTATAATTAATAGCTACCCCTTGTAGCGTATTTTTGGCTCTTTTAGGTCGTTAGGCATAAAATTAAAATACATAATACTCTCAAGCTTTTCTATGCCTAGGGGCTGTCAGTTTAACTTGTCCCTTGCACCTTGATGCCCTATGTATTCTGTAAAAGGCTATGCCATGTGAAGAATGCTTGGTTGTAGTTAAACTCCTGTATGGTGATCTGAGCCAAGGTGAGCTTCCTTTAAGCATCACTACTGTAATTTGGGCCAGCCTCACAGGCATGGACAGAGTGGCCAACTGTTACCTTAGGAAAGCCTTCAGGGGATAAATGGGTAACTGAGTTAAATAAGAATCCCCGAATTCTGTGAGGCTCTGAGAAAGCATACAGTGGAGCAATTACACAGCTTTGAGCACTTTGTGGTAGAGAGAGGTGCCTTTGAAGAAACAGTTTGTTCACAGATGTTGGAGTCCTCATCAAAAGGGCACTTTTAGGGATTAGAAAAAGGATACTAGAAATAATTTGTTAGTCCTATTAAGGTTATTACATGAACGTATAAAAAAGTAACTAAGTATCATTTGAATATGTAAAAAAGTAACCTGGTAGTTAATGCAAAAATATAGTAATTGTGGATGTTCTGGGGCTGCTGGTGGGAGGAGAACAAGTTTTTTTTTAAAGATTTTATTTATTTATTTATTTATTTATTTATTTAAGAAAGAGAGAGTGCCCTCAGAGAGGGGAGGGCCAGAAGGGAAGGGAGAGGGAGCAGGAGAAAGAATCTGAAGCAGACTCTGCTGAGCACTGGAGCCCAATGCAGGGTTCCATCCCACGACCACGAGATCATGACCTGAGCCAAAACCAAGAGTTGGAGGCTGGAGGCTTAACCGACTGAGCCACCCAGACCCCTGGGAGCAAGTTTGTTTTTATTTTAAAGCAGGTACCCTATAAATATGGCAACCACAGATTTGGAATACTGTAGAATGACCTTGATTTCATCTAATGTGATTCTTGTCAGCAAAAGTGATTGTTTGACATATAACTAAATGCAATTTAATTTTCATGCCTTTAGAAGACTGTAAATGTATAAACTCATTCAAAAAATCTGAATATACTTAATATGTACAGTATGATGCCAATTATGTTAAACTATGTAAATGCATGCAAAAGAAAGAGAAGACTTATTTTAAAATGTCAAGAATGGTTAGCTGTGTCTGAGTAGTGAGTTTATGAGTGATCTTCATTTTCTTCTTTGTGCTTTTCTGTATCCACCTCCCCCCTGCTCTTTTTTGGGCAAATAACATGGATTAATTTTGTCATCAGAAAAAAAGTAATTGCAAGTGCGTGGTGTTTTTTTGTTTTCTGGTTTTGGCCACACTCCCACAGCATTGGTAAGAGAATAACTGACACAGCCACTTTGGAAAGCAGTTTGGACACACCTAGAAGACTTGAAGATGCCATTTCCTGCGAGCCAAGGACTTGAGTTCTAGCCATGGATCGTCAATAGAGAACACGTGTGCAAGGATGTGCATGGCACCAACCTTTGTCATGCTGCACAACTGGAAACGATCTGACGTTGTCAACTGCAGAATGAGCACACTGCAGTGCATTCACTCGATGGACTGTGTGTGGCAGGGGAACAGAGTACACTAGAGGTACACATATCTCTATGGATAAGCCTCAAAAACATAACATTGAGCACCACACTGTGAAGGTACTGAATGCCACAGACCTGTATATTTAAACGTGGTTAAAATGGTAAATTTTATGTTATGTGTATTTTACCATCATAACCGAGCCCCCCAAAACATAACATTGCAGAAACAATAGGTACAGCATGAAATTAAAGTTGTAAGCCAAAATTATGTAATTATTTATGGATCTATATATTTTTTAATGGTACAAAAAACAAACATGGGCATGATAAACACTAAGTTCAGGGCATTGGTTACTTCTATGGAAGAAAAGAGGGGGGTAGGGTTAGTATTGTACAAGTAGACAGCAGGCAACTGTATCTGGAATGTCTTATTTCTTTAAAAAATCTGAAGCAAATATGGTGGCAAAATGTTAAGATTTGAGACAGGTGGGTAGTAGGCATGCGGGTATCATTATATGACTCTATTTTTCTGTGTTTGAATTGCATCAGCATAACAAACCATATAGTCTCTGCTAAACCATGTGTCCCCTTTTTCTCCTTTGGCTGGAACTGTAGATGGTGAGTACCATAGACAGTAGCTGTTGAGGATGTGTTTGTTGGCCAATAGCATGATGCGCCCTAGCTGTGTGGCCTGTTCTTACCACTCAGAACTTAAACAGCCCATAAGGCGGAATCCAAATGTCTCTCTTTTTTCAAGCCCACACATTGTAAAATTGCTCTATTCATCTAAATTAACAGCAACAGTCAAGGACCCGAGATGAAGTGTGCACTGGTTTTGAAGGACTCTGCCATTTTTAAGAATGCTATGTATTCATCTCTTCAGCTGTGAGGCTGCTCTGCTCTACCGTTAGGCTTTGTGCTTTTACTGCTCATTGACTTTCAAAGTTGGTTACTGTGTTTACAAGGCTGCTTCTTTGGTTGTGTAGTAGTTAGGAATTGGCATGCTCTTTCACGACACTAGCCAAGGTTCCAGTGCAACTCAACTCAGTGATTGAGGCTGTAGACTCAAAGTGCCTTGGTTCTAATCCTGGCTCTCACAGGCAACTTGCTTTATTTTGAGTTCTTTCGTTATTTATTTCATTTTAATTTATTTTATTTGGTTCAATTTTTATTTTTTATTTTATTTGGGTTTATTTTGGGCCCATAACATGGAGATTAAATGATAAAACGAGTTAAAATACTTAACCCCAAGCTGCCACCTAATAAGCTCTCCGCAAACTTTCCCTATTATTCTCATAGTCATAGCTGCATAACATCTTTGGCTCTCAGTTTCCAGTGCTATAAAGTGAAGGACTTAGTCCAACGTTATCATACTGTTAGCATCAAAGCTAGTTTTACGATACGCAATTAATTTTCTGCCCCTTCTAACAAAGATGCTGAGTAGAAAAAAGTAAAAACATTGACAGATATGAAAACTCTGACCCCTCAGCAAAACTCTGCCTTGGGATGTCTGTCCAGAACACAATGTCTAAAATGCCCTCATCTGTTCTTTAGGCAAATTATTGGTCTACAAGTCTGTTAATGCTCTGTGAGACTTCTTAAGGCAGTCACTCTATCCTCTTTTGTTGTCACAAACCACGGCCCAGTCCAAGGGAGGTTCTCATGAAATGTTTGATGTATGAATGAATGAATGAATGAATGGCTTCAGTCAATAGCATACTGGTTCTAGTGATATGCTAGACATTCTGGGTGTTGTGTAAATCTTGAAACAATTAAGCTTTGTACTGAAATTCCATTCTGGGAGGCACCTGGCTGACTCAGTTGGAAGAGCATGAGACTCTTGATCTTAGGGTCCTGAGTTTGAGCCCCACATTGGGTATAGGGATAACTTAAATAAATAGAACTTAAAAAAAAAATCCCATTTTATATTTGTCCAAGGGTTGATCTAATAGAGCATCTCATTAAAACCCTACTTTAAATCTGTATCTCTTTTATTTTTTTACCTGTGTGTTCATTTTCTGATTTATGAGTCTTTGAGTTCTTTAGAAGAAAAGTACTATGTGCAAACTCAGGGTAACTACTGGTGACTTTTCACGGTTGTGATTTATTAATTAGTCTGGAAAATGCTTCTAACAATTTTGCCCTGATAATCTGAGGACATGAGTTTTATTTCCAAATCCTCCTTCTCTACAAGCTGTTTTTATTAATGAGGAAAGCGTAAGTTGGCTCTCCTCAGTCTTTATTCCCAGGTACCATCAATTAAAGAGAAATCAAAATCCTTTTCCATTACATTTGAATTAAGAGTAATTTGTTAACTCTTGTGGAGATTTCTCATAATCCAGAAGTTCTCTTTTTATTCCTAGAAGATTTTATATTCACTAAAAAGCATAAATTTGGAATACTTCATTACAGGATGGGGTTGATAGGATAAAGAACAACTTTTTTGTCCATGCCCTAAAATTAGCTATATTTTGGCTAGCTGAACTTTGTGTGTAGATCATTGGAATTCATGGTGATTTCCCTCCTCCAGGTTTAGAGTCACTGACTACTAAAGCTGGAGGTCGTCTGGCCCAGTCCTTTTATTTTGTCAAAATTGAAGCCAGAGAAAAAGGGATTTTCAACAGAGCAAAATTGTTTTGATCTTTTCCAATAGCGAACATTATAAAACAAAACAATAATAGAACAGGCTAACAGACAACAAAAGGGGCCAATTTTTGTTTTATCTCCCTCTCTAATTCTCTGCTTCCTTTCAACTCTTGTGCTGCAGTGAAAAGCTTAAAAGGTGAGCAAAAAAGGAAAGAAGGGGTGAAGTAAAAACTGGGTTATTGATTCTGAAAGAATTGAAACTTGCATATGATAGATAATCACAAGCCATGCAAAAACATCAGGCTCAAAGCATGTTGTGGCTACTCTTTATGCTTGTTCTTAGACAACAGTGATCATCAGATGGGGGTACTTGCTGAGGGGTTTTCCTTTTATGGCCTAGTAAGAAGGCACTTGAGCTTATCCAAGAGGTTGGTCCCAAGGGTAATAGCAGAGAGTTCCTTTCCTCTGGTGCCATCTGGGTCCAAGGTGGAAAGGATGGAGGAGGGGACAGCCAGGGCTGCAGATGATTGTAGCAATGGGTCAGGCACACCTCTCCTGCTCTTATACATGGGCTCCCTCAACTTTGACACGTGTTTGTCACATTAAACTCCAAAATACTGTTTAGAAACTTTGACCCAATTTGACTAAAGATGAAAATCTACTGGTATCAAGAAATAGCCTAAACAGAAAGATGAGCTAAACAGAAAGATCCTCAAGGGGCGATCATTGAGGGCGTTTCACCTCCAGACAGAAGGGCCATTACATTGTAAATACTAGGTTATATAATAATAATCCTTATCAAGTTCACAAAACTCATCTTTTCCAGCCAAATGTAGACATTTTGAAAGATTAGAATATCTCAAAGTCTTGCAACTAATCCCAGGTGATTAATAATATGATTTGACAATGTAGTTAAGAATGCTAATTTAATTTAATTGCTTTTTATCTCAATATCTCACTAGGAAGAAAAGACTAGTCAAATTAGACAATTGGGCTTTAGTAGCCTGATACTATCTTAATGTAAATTAACAGTAAACATTTGAAAGCAACAGAGGAGATAAAATTTTTTTTTAAGCTTGGGTAATTGAATCCTGATTCAAAATGGCGTTTAGCACTAGACTGTAATATACTACCTACTGCTCAGTCTGTTATCTACCATTATCTTTTGAACCCTGTAATTGGACAAACAGGCATCTATTCATAATAGTAAGTTTGTTCAAAATCATCTGTTTGCTGGAGATTGGGGTGCACACTGCAGTCATATTGAACTGACGGCAAAACTGCTTACTTTATCCTTTCCACTGTTTGTTCTTCTTTGATACCACAAAGTACAGCAACACTACATATTTGGACAGTCCAGAGCATCTTACCAAAGTTACAAAAAAAAAAAAAAACCCAAACCAAAACCAATCCTTTTTCCTGCATTCCATGAATGGGCAACATAAATCGTATTTACTGCAAGAGGGGCCACCATTGAATCTGAGCCATCCCCTGCCTGGAGTGTATGCACATGACTATGCTTAGCACAGAACTGGAGCAAGCAAATTGCCTTCTGGAATTTCCATAGATCCAACCACTTAGTTGCTTTATTTATCCTATCACTGGTTTTATTTCTCAGTGATTCTTTAGTAGTTATGTTCCTTCTATCACAGCTATCCAAACATCAGGTTGTATAGGGCTCCTGCTCACATAGGGCTCCTTCTAAGAGATTTAAATGGAAAGGCAACATAAGCCATTATTGGTTTATTTTCAGTTTTCATTATCAATAAAACAAGACATCAGCATTTTCATGCTGTGTGAAGCCTTCAGGGAAGCTCAATGTCGCTGTCATTATTTTTAGACAGGCTGCAGCCTCCTGCCTCCACTAATGCAGATGGAATGAGGAGTCCATCAGAATAGAGATAAAATGATGAAAGAAAGCATCAGAGTCATAGAGCGGGCGGCTGCCCTGGTCGGCTGCGTGGCTCCCTGACAATGTCCCTTTGAATTTAGTGGAGCCTGGATGGTAAAGACCACAGATCATGACAGAACATAAATTCGCCTCATAATGAGATTAGTAGGCAGGCAAAATAAATGTCCTGCTGTTACATTAGAGGCAGGCTCTAATCTGGTGTTTTCCTTGGAAATGATCATTTCCTTTGCAACAGGGGAACCGTCAGCGCAACGAACTTAAATCCAACAGATTCTGTTTTGCCACGTGGTTATTTTTCATTTTCTTCTGCCTTTTTAATAGCAGTTTTGAGGAGGCGTGTAAATGAGTTGTGAGTCTTAAAGACTATTACCGAAGTGAGTTATGGACGACTATGTTCATGATCATCAATCGTATTTCCCAGACTCCCCTTTTAAGAAATGTTCTGTGCAACCCTCCTCCCCCTTCTAAACAGGAACCGGCTGTGGAGGAGGTGTTGTGACCCCCAGGGTCCTTTCACTCTAGCCTTAAAGATCAAAGGCAGAATAGGCTCACTATTGTATTTGGGGTATTTTTTTTTTTAAATCTTTACCGCAACTCTACTACTTAAAACCACTGGAAACAAGTATCACATACTAAAGAGCCTTAAAAAAAAAATGCCCAGATCAGGTGAACCCACATGGTCTCTGAGTAGAACAAAGGCCTTGAGTATGCAGCTTGATTGCAAAGGACTTTTTTGGTTTTCAGCAGAAGGCAATCTCACCTGGAGTACAATACCCTCCTCTCATTAAAAATGCAAGATAGGATCTCCTCCTGGATCCTTTCTACAGCACCTGATGCAAGTTCATGGGCTGTACTGTCCTTAGCAGTGAGTGGCATTTAATCAAAGCCTTCTGTGAAATAATCTCAGAGTTTCCCGAGCCCTGTAAAGTAAGAGGTCCTTTCAAAGGAAGAGGAGATCAGACTCTGAACTTAGGAGTATATGAAGCTTCTGCATAGAAGGCACAGACAATTTAATGTACACCTATTTTCTCGGGGCCAGGCTGGAGATTCCTCACTTCTCTGTGAAATCACCCTCTAGGAATAAATCATTTGCTACTTCTTTGATTCATGGTATTCTGATATATTGTTTTCGTAGGCTAGAATGAAACCATGGAAACTTTTTGTGTTTGCATATGCATTTTACAGTTTAGGCAGTGGTTTATGAACATTAGCGCATCTAATGAAACAGTTCCCTTTCTGCGTCTGGTGTTTCCATCCAAAAACTTGAACTGCAAATCCAGCTACTAGGAGGGAGAAAATATATTTTGGCCCAGTTTAACAAGTTTTTTCTTTCAACGTCTTACTTCTTAATGGTTGAAATTGTGTCTCTATTTATATATTTTCGATTCATCTGATTTGTAGATGCCTGAAAGTTTCAAGTCATTTCTTCTCCCATCCTCTGTTAACCCCCTCCTTGTCAGATGAAACAGTTCAAAGGAAGACAGACTGATTTCTGTTAGGTAGGTTCTCCTCCATTCATTGGTGCTCTTACAACTTACCATTTCGTTCTCGAATTCATTCTTCCTTGCTCTACCATATCTGTCTCCCACTCTCCATCGCACCCCTGGGTTTGTAATTCAAATTGCAAACAGCAACTGAATCCACTTGACCAAGTGTCCAGTATATTTGTCACGTGTTCACGATTTTCTAATGGCATTCCATGCGTTAAACCCTCAGAGTTCATGTTAAAGTTTCATGTCGAGTAATCTCCCCGAAGGAATTCCCCGAACTGTGTTTGCTTACCTCATATAAATGAACTTGTTCTTGGGTTACGGCAAAGATTAATAGCACGTTATTTTGCACCAGTTTATCAATGAGTTGTCCAATTGTTGGATATTCCTAAAATTGACATAAAGATTTTAAGTATCATCTTAACACAAGTATGTAAAATAAAGAAAGGAATATTTCTTTCAAAGATATCATACTGAGTTTGGCATGTCAGTTTGGTTCTAAGTAGAAAAATACACAATTATCATTAGTCACTTAATTGGTTTAATAATTGTTGCCTAAATCTTGTAAATCCAATAAATTCCTAAGAGTCAGTGTGTGGTAGTGTAGCATATTACGGCCTGCCACTCCCAAGGAGAGCACTTGGAATTTATTTAAAAACTTATAGTGTGTCATATTTTCAAGGGTAGAGACACAGTTCTTCTAAGTGCCACTTGGCAGCAGACTCAAGATGTAGAGAATGTTAGAGTCAGGGGAGGAGCGGATACTTGATGACAGATGTGACTGAGGGGACTCAGGTAGCTCGGAAACTCCTACTGGAATTGGATGAGGCGGGCTGAGGGCTGAGGAAAGGACAGCCTGCTGAGGAATGATACGCTACAGTTCCTGTGTCCATCTGATCTGAGACATTCCTGCACCAGTTTTGCATTTGGTCTTACTGAGTTTTTGATGTCAGTAATCAGTTTTATGGGATCCTGCAATATTTTTACAGGACAACTGAAAACACATTGTACCTTTTTTTCATTGACACATTCATTCCCAAGTGATATGAGTCCTTTAAAAAATAAAGAAGGCAGGGGCGCCTGAGTGGCTCAGTCATTAAGCATCTGCCTTCGGCTCAGGTGATGACCCCAGGGTCCTGGGATTGAGCCCCGCATCGGGCTCCCTGCTCAGCGGGAAGCCTGCTTCTCCCTCTCCCACTCCCTCTGCTTGTGTTCCTGCTCTCACTATCTCTCTCTCTCTGTCAAATAAATAAATAAAATCTTTAAAAAAAAAAATAAAGAAGGCATAAACCATCAAATTTGAACAGGGCCTCTACTTTCCAAAGTTAATAACTGTGCAGCACATTTGGCTGTTGTATGACTCCAAATGTGGATAATGTACAAAGAGGAAACTCAAATGAAAGAGAAACCTGCAAACAAAGAAACTAAGAATATGTCGAACATGAAATCAGCCAAAGTGGAGCAACGCTGATAAGTAAGCCTTCCTGGACACGAACGTGTTCACATATTCTCAGCACGTTGGGAGTAATTCTGCCTAATGTCTTCATTAGGCCCAAGATTCAAGTTGAGGGAAAAGTACAGTTTTGCCTAAAATACTCAGGTAAATGACCCAACCGCGTATCTGGCTGTGCAATATGTGCTTGCCATCCAATTTGGATTTTTATTAGTAAACAGCAGTAGAATCCAGATAACACAAATCTTCCAGAGTCTGACATATTCCGTGTTCCCTGCTTTTTCAACTGCCCAAACACTAAGAATCCTTCAGCTTTAAGCCTGGATTCCCCCAACGCTGGCCTCTCCTATCTCCACATTCTTGCACTTTCAGCTGCTGTGGGTGTGTAGCAAGGATCACACCATGAAGCCCTTCGTAGGTGGACAAGTGTCATTTTCTATTTGACCTAGATCAGTTGGCTTAATTCACACAAGTATATTGTATGTGTGTTCCTCAAGGCCAGGGACCATGTCCATTATTTTGTGGCCCCAGGAGCCGAGCCCAGTGTTGAGTGAATAGAAATTACTCAAAGGACCCAGGGAACTGTGCTGTAGGCAGGCATGGAGATAACCCATGACTTCTGTGCATTTGCAGCAACTTACTGAGCAACAATGAATTGAAGATTTATTAGATGAGAAGGTTATAATAAGCAAGAAGTAGCATTTGCTTTTATGTCCCGCTTTTTCCAAGATGTCTGTTAATGGGGCATTTGAATAGTTGCAAGAAAAAGTAATAAAAAAGAGATCTATGTCTCACCATTTCTTGGCACTCAAAGGTTAAAAGACAAAATGTGGCTATTCTCATGGATATTGTAATATGGAAAGGCAACTTATATGACAAAAGTATGAGGACTACTATGGGTCAAAATTTAGGGGAAAAACACTCATCTTGAAGTTTAGCAATTTAAGTCAAGGAATGATAGCAGGTGATTTGTGAACCATTAGTTGTTTGTTTTTTTTAAAAACTAATTACCATCACTGTGTGTGTATATACATGTATATATATACATGTATATATATGACATATATATATGTTATCTCACTGAATTCTTTTTTTAGAGAATAGTTTTTCCAATCTGATATTAGTATTCTGGTTCTCTTCTCTCTCTCTTTCTCTCTCTCTCCTTCTCTCTCTTACATACATTTCTATAGCATTGTCATTTTAAGAAGTCACTTGAATTCTCTGTGCCATATTTTCCCAAGTATTAAATGGAGATAATATGACCTCCCCAGGTTGCTGCTTCATAATTAAATTTTATTCCATACATAGTCAACACCCTCTGTGTTCCAGGCACTGTGCTGGCAGGAAATAGAGAAAATACACCACTCCTGGTCCCGAGGAATGCATTATTAGAGAAAGACAGACAAACATAAGCAAACACATTTCCACATAGTGATGGGTAAGAAGACATCTATGTACTAGAGCAAGGGGAGGGATGATCACTTTGGGGTTCAGCAAAGGGCAAAGAGGGTTCTCTGGGAGTAGTCATGATTGAGTTGGGTTTTAAAGGACAATTAAGAGTCTCTCAGCACCCTCTGAGGGAAGGGCATTCCAGACAGAGGTAACAACACATGCATGAGCATGGCAGCCTCATGGTCCATACAAGGAAAACAGATACGTAGGGTTCTGGGGAGCATCAAATGTGATCATGTATGTCAAAGAGCTCTGAAATTTTTACCTTGTTTTACACAAGTCAAGAGCTTTTCTTTTTTATTCCTTTGAATGTTACCAGCATTTTTAAAATGTTTTAAATGACAAAAATAAGCCAAATGTGAATAAATACCAGCCAACAGTACTTGACAGCTGTTCCCCATGGAGCACCATGGTGCATAAAAGCATGATGTTATTTAGGGGGCATGACTCTGGGACCCATCATTCACAGAAAGTCCTAGGTGACTGTTGTTTTGGCCTCAGCCCCCCTTTCTGGGGCTGTCGTTGAAAACAGAATGAGCTGATTGCACTGCTTCTTATTGACCTTGGGCTCTTTGAAAAAATCAAGGAGGTTCTGGGATCATTCAAGCCATAGTAGACCCTAACTTCTTACATATCCCCACCACCCACCTGCGTTCCTGTGGGAAGCTCTAAGGGCAATTTGTTCATCTCAAAGCAGAAAATGTGCACTGTTTTCACCAAATGTGGGTTATTCTGCTGTGTATTGAGTGAGTGTTGCTTCATTTGCCTACTTGCAGCCCTGGAAACAGTGTAGAGTGCAGGTTACACACCAAGACAGTTGACATGGAGTATTCATTCTTGTTGTCCAAGTGACAAAGCCCATCATTAGGAATGACGATGCCTGCCAGTTTGCTGTCCATTCCAAAATGAGAATCGGCATCACTCACAAAGACCAGGAGATGGAGGGAGTCATTCCGCCAACCAATCTTTTCCTACAGTGAGAAAGAAACATTTGGGTCATATGGGATAGAGGCAGGCATTTATTGAGAGTGGATCAATTGTGATTGGACACACTCAGATTATAAAAACTATATTGCTAATCTATCTATTTTGGCCTTTTTCATCTATTGTGAGTTGATAATTATTAATGTATTTCAAACATGAAATTCTATGGCAGTTGCCTTTTCTTGGATAACACTTTCAGATGATTTATGCTTCAGAAAAAATAGTTCCACTATAATCACTCTCCAGTTGATCTTGGCTTTTACATAGTTAATTATTTTTACTGTCCAGCTTTCAATTTACCAGAAAAATGAGGAGAGAGAATGAGGGAGGTCATAGATTATCCCAAATCCAAGCTGAAGCAAAACTGGTAAGAATGCAATACACAATGGACTTAAAGGATGCCTGTTTTATTAAAATATCACCCAAAATTAGGCACATTTTTCTCTTTCTACTGATACCATCCAAAAATTATAAACGTAATACAAAGATAAGAATTGCTTATCAAAGTAGGACCTCCAGCATATGGCTTTTTAAGATGGTCTGTTGTCTGCTTCCTAGCAGAGCTCTCCTCTTTAATTGATAATTAGTCCAGGAACTAGTGGGACAAAAACTCATCCTGGCAGGGCCATCCCACCTTATTCTTTTCCTTCCTTCCCTAATACCTTGCCCCCCACCCCCAACCTTCCAGGATTTTCAGCCCTGTCTCTTTCCTGGTATTTTCCAGGAAGAGCTGTCTTCTGAAGACCGGGGAATCATTCCCTTGGATGCCTGTTTGTCAAGGAGGAGAGGTGTTCCTGTGTTGTTGTAGGGACAATGTAGCTTCTGGTACCTATTTTGTGGGTTCAAAATAATAGATATCTAATCTTATGTAGAAGTTTGTACTGATTCAGGGCATTTTTACTTTTTTCATTAGTTTCTGCCTGTGATTTCTATTTTTACCATGGTTAATTAAAAAACTAATCTAATCTTGATCTTCAAAAATTAATCATACATGACTATCGTTTTAACCAATTTTTCCCAACATTACTATAATTTTATTAGATTATGTGAATATCAGATATAGAAAAGTATCTGTTTCCACATAACTGAATTATGAATTTTTGAAAATTTTGTGTTTTAAGAAATGTAGAAATATGGCAATTAAAGGAAAGATAAAGTTAGCTAAGCTTTTCAAAGTAGATTTGCTAATAAGAGATGTAATTTGTGTTAGCCCTCAGCATACCTTACACACAGCAGCTTGCATAATTGCATCAAATCCACCTTCTGGTGTGTCAATATTAGCAGAAATTTTCTGATTCTTCACAATGTCATTGAATCTTTCAGCATCATTCGTCAATGGCAAAATGTGCTTGAATCCAAATGTAGGTAAGCAGAAGTATGGAATACTACTGCAAAGGTAAGATGTAAAAATGTTCTTGATGAAATATGATACAACACACAAGGAATGGACCTAGTAGCCTAGCAACTTCATCTTAAGTGAAGATGGATTTTCCTCAAGTACCTGACTCTGGAACTTGGTTAGGAGTCTCCCGGTTAAGCTTGTTTCAGCATCTCCCTCTCACCCCTTCCAAATTGACCTTATTAGCTACTACTTAGCACTTACTATGTGTTTTACTTTGGCTTAAGCTCAGATAACAGATAATCAGGTCAGACTCCCCACTCCTCTGTGTGTGTGAGTGTGTGTATGTGTGTGTGTGTGTGTGTATAATCACTATCTTCTAGTGCTTCTCAACCAAAATCTACCATTAAGTTTCCGTGATGACAACAATTCCTTTGTATTCTGATAGCTTAAGCTGTTATCAAGTATGAGTCATCTTGTAGCAAGATTGAAAGAGATACCCGTCTTCTTTCTTCTCTGCTCCTTCCTGTACTCCCTGCCCTGCCTGCCAAGGGCCCAAAAATCAGAGCAGGGCTCTTGGTTCTGGAGCCCAACTCAACTATGACTGAACAGACTGTTGTGGACCTGGCTAGGAATAAAACTACCACTTAAAACAGTTGACACATGGGAGAAATGCCATGTTAGCATGAGATCTGCCCCAAAGATATTGCAGTTGAACAGAAAAAGCTGATCATGAATTCAGCCACATCTTATTCTGAAAGCCAGTTAGTAGTTGTGGATGAGACTTTGGACAAGTTACTCAACCCTTTTGAGCTTCGGGTGTTCATTTGCAAAATGGAGATAATGGTATAGAGCAGAGGTTCTCAAAGTACAGTCCCTGGACCAGCTGCATGAGCATCACATGGGAACTTGTTATAAATGCAAAATCTGGGACATTCTTCCAGACTTACTGAGTTAGAAATGTAAGGGGTGGGCTCCATGATGCATTCAAATCTTCCTGATGCATTCTAATGTTTGAGAAACACTTGTATTTAGAAGTACAGAGACAAAAAAGAGTAGCCCCCAGTGAGGTTGTGCTATGCCGCCTGGGAAGAGCTGGTTGACTCTTGTAAGAACAGATTTCCAGGTTCAGGAGTCTGTCTTGTGTGCACACGAAGAACTGGAGCGTCTTTCAGAGTGAGGTTCCTGTTCACCAAGTTCATCTGCCTGAGGCAGGCAGTCAGTCTTCAGTATTCACAGATTCCGTATCTGTGAATTCACCTACTCATTAAAATTTAAAATTTATTTTTAACCCCCAAATCAATACCTTCAGTACTTTCTGAGTCACTCATGTACACACACAGGATGGCAAAAAATTTCAGTCACCTGGTTCACATGTTCCCAGCTGAGATGAAATAAGGCTCTGTGTTCTTGCTTCAGCTCTCAAACTGTAAACAAGCATCCTTTTCATGGTCTTTTTGGTGCCATTTTTTTCATTTTTGTGCTTTTTGTTGGTGATTTTACTGTTTAGAATGGCCCTCAAGTGTAGTGCTGAAGTGTTGTCTAGTGTTCCTAAGTGCAAGAAGGCTGTTATGGGCCTTACAGAGAAAATATGTGCATTAGATAAGCTTTGTTCTGGCATGACTTAAACGGTGTTGTTGGCTGTGAGTGCAATGCTAATGAATCAACAATATATATTAAGTTGTCTTTAAACAGAAAGAAACAGAAAATAAAGTTATGTATTGATCAGTTGGGAAAAAAAATGGCCAGAGGCGTACATGAGCCTAATCCTGTGTTTCCCCTTGGAGCAATAGTTTAGCATTGGTTAAGTCAGTGTTTGAGGAGACCTTGTAGAGCAAGACTTCCATGAATGATGAGAATCAACTATACAAATCAGAATGACTATGGATTCATTCACACCGAGAAATGGAGCTCTGCTGGGACCAAAATGCTGGTGTCTGCAAAGATAACTATTTTCTTCCTGTCAGTAGACTTTCATGGAAAGTAGGTCACAATCCAAAATGTTCTCAGGCTTCAGAACAAGGGGAGTTGGAAGACCCCAGCAGTCTGAGATGTCCCAAGATAGACATCTCCAGAATGGATGCTCTTGGTCATATCTGGCTCCTCCCTTGCCTGTAGTTGGCTTTCTCAGCTAACAAAAATTTGGGAAGGCCTGGTAGCCAACAAGACTGGAAACTCTGAAAGAGCCTGGGCTAAGGCTTTTGGATGGATGAGGCCCATACTTGCCTCTGGAACTGCTCTTTCTTGGGCATTCCCCTAACCTATGATGAGCAAACCTACAGTCCTGTTCATTCTTTCAGCTCTGTCAAGACGCCTGGTTTCGTGGGCCCATGAACCAGCCTATCGCTTCTAGGGAACTTCTTGTATTTCCTTTCTGACCCGTTATTTTTAACCTTAATTCTCAGAAGGCAATCTTATTCTCTTATTTTTAATATCTTGCATTAGCTTTCATTGAGGCTCTGAAGTGCAGACCACGGATAGTACCGACTTAGTAGGATTGTTGTAAGGCCTGATTGAGATAAAATATGCAAAGCACACAGCACAATGAGCTTTTCAGATTAAGTGCTTACTAGACATTAATGTCATTTTTTACATAAATCACTTTTACACAGAGTCTAGCACAGACTTGAGGACAGAATGTGGATTTGGCCAATGACATCTCTAGAATCCTATGTTTTTTTTCCTGATTAAAGGGATAATACATGTTCACTGAAGAAAATTTGAGTTAATATAAAAGTGTAAAGAAGAAAATAAAACAAATTTTAATAGTTATGAGATGTATCACAGTTTGATAATCTATTACTAAAAATTTATTTCATAAATCTTTCTGTAATTAAATAATGTAGTGATCCTTCTGCATACAGCTTTGCAGACTGTATCTCTGCTTAGAACTGATTCTTTCAAGGGAAATTGCTTGGTTACTTTTCAATCCATATAAGCAAACTCCTTTCCAAAAAGTTTGTATCAATTACATCATGAAAAAAACAAAACAAAACAAAACAAAAATATACCAGTGATTAGTTAAAAATGGCATCTTAATTTAACTTTTAATTTCCATTTTATTGCTACTAAGACTGCTAATTTGTTCATATTTATTGACAGTTTGTATTTCTTCTTTGTCACTTGCCAACTTACATCCTTTGCTCATTTTCTTGGTTTTTATTTTCTAACTTAATTTTAAGAACCTTTTCTCTTCAAAATATTAAACTTTTGTCTTTGAACTTTGTCTTTTAATTATGTTTATGCTGTTTTTGGATATATACCTTAAAACTTTTTATGTAGTCAAGTGTTTTTCAACCTTCAATTAGAGATGTATTTGAAGAGTTATATGAGGAAGAGGTTTAATTTTCTTTTCGAATTGTTACCTATTAAATGGCAATGATTTAGCATTTGTTCTTATTGCTCTGATAGCATTTAAAGTAGTTGTGTGCTGGAAGAAAATGCATTCGATTTAGAATAAGAAGACTGAACAGTTGTCTATTCTTGGGCAAGTTACTTACCACTGCTGGGCCTCAGTATCCTCATCTGTAAAATGAGACTGATAATACCTACTTCACAAAGTTCTTGTGAGTTACATGAGATAAAAAGTATGTAACTATGTGAGGTGTACCATTGTCCCTATAATCTAATTATTCTTGGAAATTGTTAGTTTAATCTTTTATTTTGGGCTGCTTGTTCACACTGTACCAAAATGGCATTTGAGCATCTTCTGAAACCAAAGAACTAGTATTCCTGTCTTTTTGTAAGAAATTTACACCTTTGTGGGTTAGAATTGCTAGATAGATCTAGTAGAACTCTGTGCTTTTAGAAAGTGGAATGAAATGTTAGCTTATTTATTTATTTTTTTTTAAAGATTTTATTTATTTATTTGACAGAGAGAGTGCACAAGTAGGCAGAAAAGCAGGCAGAGGGAGAGGGAGAAGCAGGCTCTCTGTTGAGCAGGGAGCCCGATGCAGGGCTCGGTCCCAGGACCCCGGGATCATGACCTGAGCCCAAGGCAGATGCTTAACCGCCTGAGCCACCCAGGCGCCCCTGAAGTGTTAGTTTAATTCAGTAAACAGACTCACGTGCTAGGAGACCCATGTAGCTAAAGCAAAGCAGAATGTCAGACTTGGGTTATGCCAGGAAATTTTGAGTGGATACTCCCCTGGTTTTGGTCAAAGTCCTTCCTCTAACAGAGGTTCATATTTGGCTATTACTTTTTTAGCATAGCAGTTGAAGGAAGTAGGTACTCATCACCAAATAATTTGATTTTGAGTCCCTAGATAATAATAGATTTGCATTTAAAATGCAGAATAATTATGAAACACAATATACAAAAATACTATTTATATTTTTGTTAGAATTTTAAATAAATATACATAAATTAAGATTACAATGATACATACCAAATGGCTAACACCATCTTTTTGAGTGGGATTAAAAATAATTTCCTTTTTCCTCTTTTTGTCTGCATTCTCACATGGCCTTGTATTACCTTTGCAATAAGAAATTATTCTGTACACTCATATATATTTATGTTTGTGTATATATAAGAAATCTAAGCATTTCATAGTTCTGCTTTCTCTTTTGCAAAACTACAGTGAGTCCCTCACTGTTGGTGTCATATTAAAAAACAAACAAAACATGAAACAAAACATAGCACATATGAAATGATGTTAAAAAAGAAATCTCTCATAGTGTTTGACAGGGGAAGAAAATTTGACCTTTGTGTTATTAAATATATTTTTTAAAGATTTTATTTATTTATTTGACAGAGAGAGACACAGAGAGAGAAGGAACACAAGAAGGGGGAGGGGGAGAGGGAGAGGGATAAGCAGACTCCCCGCTGAGCAGGGAGCCCAACGAGGGGCTCGATCCCAGGACCCTGGGATCATGACTGAGCCGAAGGCAGACGCTTAACGACTGAGCCACCCAGGCGCCCCCCTACTAAATACTTTTAAATGCACATTACAACCTATCTACAAGTATGAAAATGGAGGAACTATATTCTTGTTACTGTGTCTTAGATAACAGCCTAAGGAAATCTTATTTAAAAATGTAAGCCACTTCAGCATTCTTACATGGTGAAATAAAATTTCTCAGTGATTCTACATCCAAGGAAGCTAAAGAAAGAAAGCTACTCCAAAATGCATGTTTTAAAAGTGTGGTGCACAGACCCACAAAGGTCCCTGAGACATTTTCAGAGAGGCCTTCAGGTCAAACTATTTTCTAATAATAATAAAAGATGTTATTTGTCTTTTTCACTGTGTTGACATTTGCACTGATGTTGCAAACGCAATGGTGAGTAAAACTGCTGGTGCCTTTGCAGGAATCAAAGCTGTGGCTTGCAACCGGCTAGTGGGCCTTAGGAATTTTCCTGGCAAGTATTTATCATCATAATAAAATTGCTAGTTTCATTTGATTATCCTTGATAAAGCAGTAAAAGTTATTAATTTTATTAAGTCTACCCCCTTGAATACATGTTTTTTAAAAAATATATATTTCTGGAGCACCTGGCTGGCTCGGTTGGTAGAGCATGTGACTCTTGATCTCAGGGTCATGAGTTTGAGCTCCATCTTGGGCATGGAGCTTACTTAAAAATAAATAAATAAATAAATAAATAAATAATTTAAAAAATATTTCTGTGTAACTACATGGGAAATATGCATCTAGCATTTCTGCAGCACACCAAAGTACAATGTTTAGAGTGGGAAAAAAATATTTGCAATTGTTTGAGCTGAACTGGCCCTTTTTTTATAGAACGTTTTTACCCGAAAGAACGTTTGATGACCAAACTATTATTCCAACTTGGGTACTTAGCAGACATATTCTTAAATATGAAAAAAGCCTGTCAGTTCAAGGAAAACAACCCTCAGTATTTGTTGCCAATGATAAAATTAGAGGTAACTAGAAAATTAAAGTTTTGGAAAACATTAATCTGCTACCTATGAGATTAATAGCGTCTCAGTACTTTAAGATTTATCTGATGAGATTTATGGTGATATTAACAAATGCAACTTTTTTATACTGTGTCATGAAACTTGGAAGATCTATACAATTCACTGAAACAATATTTTCCAAATGGCCAAAGCATTATATTACAAAATCACATACATAAGTAAAAGAGCCATTCAAAGTGCAAGACAGGGGCACCTGGGTTATTCGGTCAGTTAAGCTTCTGACTCTTGGATTTTTGGCTCATATCTGATCTCATGGATCTTGGGATCTGCCCTTGCACTAGGCTCCTTGCTCAGCAGAGTCTGCTTGGGATTCTCTGCTTCTCCCTCCCCTTCTGCCCCTCCCCCTCATTCATGAGCTCTTTCTCAAATAAACAAATAAATAAAATCTTTTAAAAAACAAAGTGCAAGACAGACCAATGGTTTTATGAAAAGTTCATTGATACTGTTTCAGATTCCCCTTGAAACTAACTTTTACCTCTTGTCTAGTTTGAATGTAGTATCAAAGAAGAATGTCCACAGACACTGTAAAAAGATATCAAATGCTTTTCTCTTTTCCAACTATATATCTATGTGAGGTTTGACTTTCTTCATGGAGTTCAACTAAAACAAAATATTGCAACAGACTAAATGTAGAAGAAGATATGAGAATCCAGTTGTCTTCTATTAAACCAAATATTTTAAGAGATTTTAACAATGTAAAACAGTGCCACTCTTCTTGCTAATTTTTGTTTTGTCATGAAAAATATAATTATTTTTAATAAAGATGTGCTTTTATAGTAATGTGCATTGTGTTTCTTATTGTAATTATTAAATGAATCAATAAATAATTATTTTAAAATTTTCTGTTTTATTTTCTAATATGCTGAATATTGAAAATATAACCCACATAAGCTAAAGCTCTTTGGGGTCTTAATTTTTAAAAGTGTAAGAAAGTCCTGACATCTAAAAGTCTGAGGACTCTAGCTTAAAATAACTAGAGATACTAAGAGTTGATGAGAGGAAGAAAATTAATACCTGTTTGTTACATTCTGAGCTCACTCAATTTTCACAATTACCCTAGGATGTGAATATTATTATCCCCATTTATAAGTGAAGAGACCAAACTCAGAGTAAGTTTTTTGTCCAAGGTTATGATTTAAACCCACGTCTCAAAAACTCCACATTCTTTCCTTTTACCTCTCATTGCCTTCCTACTAAAGAACATTTTATTCCATAATTATAAGGTTTGGATTGATCAAAGGATTGACTTTTATGTTTGGTATTTGAGTTCTTCGTGTGTATATATCTGGGAGGTAGTATCTGGACAGAGAAAGTGGAAGAATTAAGGATGTGATGGGCAAGGAAAAAATATAATGTTGCAGGAAAGAGCTCGTTACTTATAATTTTAACTAATGGTGAATTTTGCCAATAAGAATAAAAGAAACACCTTTAGAAAATGGGAAAATATTGACCTTTCAAAAGATCAAATGTGTGATCCTCCTTTGGGACCCCATTCACCACACCTTGTACAATACTCTGGTCTCCCCCTAACTTCACTCTGTTGGTGTTGGGAGTAAGTACCATCTATGGAGCGCTTCACAGTCAAGCCCAGTACCAAATGCTTCATTACCTCACTGGATCCTTATGACCACTCTGTGTGATCGGTATGGTTATTCCAAACTAAAGCTTTGAGGGTGAAACTGTTCACCTAAGGCGATGTTATAAGTGAGTAGATGAATCAGAACCAAATCCAGAGCTGACTGCAAAGCCCATCCTCTTAAATCACCATGCTATACTGCATGCCTGCTCCCCAAAGAATTTCAGCTTTTTGAGGACTGGGTGCAAATCTTTTTCTTCCAGATATCCCCATGACTAGCACAGTGCTTGGTACACAGTTGGAGCACAGTAAACTTTTGTTGAATGAATGAATGAATAAAAGAATGCATGAATGAAATGCTGTCAGAGCTATGAAAAGCCAAACTTCTTTCTTTTTTCTAGGAACCTGATTAAATACAAGGTCTTATTCTTAGATGATGGGCTGCCCACTTAGCTGAGCCATCTATTTGTTAATTTTAATTGTTTTCTCTGGCAACATTTCTTCCTCATTGTTTCCCATTGTCATTACTGTACTTCATATTACTACATTTTATCTGGCCTGTGGCAGAAAGAATGATTTTTAAACAAGTCCTCTGAGACAGAGGTAACACTTTATAATCCTAAATGAAACTACACTGCTGGACTCTCTACCAAAGCTTATTGCAGGAGAAAGACACCTAACATACCAAAGATCTAAATAATACAGATTTTAAACAGGTACAACATTCTCTGATTTAAAAAAACAAAAAACACCAGAGCATTAGAAACACTTTTATATTAAACAGTTAAGAGGCTGTTAGAACCAAGTTTATTTCACTTTACAAGTGAATCAAACAATTGATAATAGTAATCATACCTTACTTTTTAAAAGATTTAATATACAGCATAAATCTGTTCTCTAGAAATCTGTTTGTTCAGTGTTGTTTGAACTGCTAGAAAGATCCATTCTTTTTTTTCTTCCTTACTAACAGAATCCTGGCTTTCTTTGCGGTAACAATATGCTTCCTTTGCAGCTAGCAGTGGCCATGTAACAAAGTACTGCCAATGAGATGCAAGTATAAGGAGGTGGGGAAAATTTCTGGTAAAACTCCTTAAATCAAGGAAATAAAATTCAACGTCCATTTATGATTTAAAAAAATTGTACCCAACAAGGAATAGAAGGGAACTTCCTTGATCTGATAAAAGGAATCAAAAAACCCACTAGCTAACAACATAATCAATGGTGAAATGTTGAAGATTTCTTCCCCAAATCACAAGCAACATAAATGACATCTCTCTCCACTTCTATTTAAAATGACCCTAACCAGTGCAACGAGGCGAGAAAAAGAACAAAGAGGTATACATATTGGAAGAGGAAGAAGTTGTTATTCATAAATGACATGATCAAGTACACAAAATTCTAAGGAATTTACAAAAAATCAAACTAGAACTAATGAGAAAATTTATCAAGTTTGCAGGATAAAATGTGAGTATGCAAAATCAATTGCATTTCTGTATGTTTTCAACAAACAAGTAGAAAACACCTTTTAAAAAAGCCTAGGAATAAATCAAACAAAGGATGTGTAGGGTATCTACCCTGAAAATGACAAACCATTACTGAGAGAAAGAAGACAAGATCTAAATGAATGGAAATATATGTCATATGCAATGACTGGAACATTCAGTGTTTTTAAGATGTCCATTATCCCTCAATTGATCTATGATTTTGATGTAATTCTAATCAAAATCTCAGCATATTTTTTTGAAGAAATCAACAATCTGATTCTAAAATTTCTGTGGAAATGCAAAGGATCTAGAATAGCAAAACAAAAGAGGAACAAATTTGGAGGTTTTACACTCCCGATTTCAAGAATTTTTATAAAGTTGCAGTAAGAAGGATGGTAAGACATTGGTGGTTACATGGGTGTATTCAACGGATCAGGTGGAACAGAATGAAGTGTCCAGAATTACACTCATACATATGCTCTCAATTACTTGTTAACAAAAGCATAAAGATAAGTCAATGGGGAAAGAAAAATCTTGCTTAACAAATAGTGCTGGAGCAATCGGATATTTGCATGGAAACAAAAGACGAATCTAAGCCTTTTCCTCATTCTAAATATAAAAATTAATTTGAGATCATAGACCTAAATGCAAGAGCTTGAACCATAAAGTTTCTAGAAGAAAAATAGGAAGAACATTTGGGATATTTGGTTAGGCAAAGATTTTTTAGGACAAAATATACACTAACCATAATATTAAAAATTGACAAATCAGACTCCAACAAAATTAGAAACTTTTGTTTGACCAAAGGCATTACTAGAAAAATAAAAACACAACCCACAAACTGGAAAGAAATATTTATAAAGCACATATTTGACAGAGAACTTTTATCCAGGATATACAAGGAACTCATATAACACAATATTAAGAAGAAAATCTAATTTTTAAGAATGGGCAAAAAATTTGAAAAGATACTTCACAAAATAAGATATGAGAATGGGAGAAAAACACATGAAAAGTGCTCAACACCTTTTGTTACTAGGGAAATGTAAATTAAAGCTACAATAAGATACACTGTTATCAGAATGGCTAAAATTAGAAAGACTGACAATACTAGGTGTTATCAAGGATTTGGAATGATTGGAACCCTCACACATAGCTGATGGAAATGTAAAATGGCACATCTACTTTGGAAAACAATTTGATTGTTCCTTTAAAAATTAAAATGATACTTATTATACAATTCAGTAATTCCAATTCTAGGTATCTATCCAAGAGAAACAAAAACATACATACACACAAAGATTTATAGGCAAGTGATTGATCATAGCAACATTTTTCATGATAGCCAAAAAATGGGCCCAAATGTCCATCAATGAAAGAATGAATAAATGAAGAATAATAAATACATACAGTGGACTACTACTTAAAACAAAAGGGAACAAACTGCCGATAAACACAAAATTATGGATGAATCTCAGAAACATTATGTTGAACAAAAGAAGCCAGAAATAAAAGGTATATACTATGTTATTTCATTTATATGAAATCCAAGAATAGGCAAAAACCAATCTAAATTATGGAAATCAGAAAGCGGTTACCTCTGGGGTAGTAGAACTGACTATAATATGGCACAAGGAAGCTTTGGAAATGTTCTACATCACATTTTAGGTGGCAATTACGTTGGTATATTCCACTGTCAAAACTCATCAAACTGAGCATTTCTGATGTGTGCATCTTGGTACATGTCAATTATACCTCGAAATAAAAGGTGGGGAGAAAGATAGTGCCCTTTATTGATCCGCCCCTCTTTTCCTCTTTCTTTCCTGCCTGGAATGAAGAAGTCATGAGTAGCATCCCAGAAAACTCCTTGGGCCTTGAAGATAAAATCCAAGAACCAATATGGCAGAGCAGAAAGCAGAAAAAGCCCAGATCCCTGATGCATGGAGCTGCCATACCAGCCCTGAATTGCCTTTCTCTAGACTCCCTTCATGTGAAAAAGAAAAAAACTCCCCCTTTTTAAGCCACTATCTCTGATGCTTGCAACCAAACACAGTTCCTAACAGTTACAATCAGTGATGAATTCCTTTCAAGGTCAAATTATTTTGACTGTGTCAGATTCTAGTTGGGAACCACATTGAAATGTTTTTAAATGATATTATAAAGGTGTTTGTCTTTTAGAGATTGATGCTTGTATACAAGCATTAAAAGTCAATATACTTTTGGAAAGTCATTGCATATATGCTAGATTCATAGTAGTAAGGGGCTTGGTTTGGGACCAACCCAGATTTGGTACAGATCACTGATTAGTCGTGCAGCCTTGGGAGAATTACTAATATCGCAGAGCCTCTGTTACTTCCTCTGAGTATAGCTATGATAAAACCTGCTTTGAACTGTTGTTATTATAAAGATTGAATGAGGTCATGTATGTGAAACCTTCAGCACAGAGTTTGGCACAGAGCAAATAGTAGCTCTTTTTATTTTTATTTTTATTTTTTTAAAGATTTTATTTATTTGAGACAGAGAGAATGAGAGAGAGAGAGCACATGAGAGGGGGGAGGGTCAGAGGGAGAAGCAGGCTCCCTGCCGAGCAGGGAGCCCGATGCGGGACTCGATCCAGGGACTCCAGGATCATGACCTGAGCCGAAGGCAGTCGCTTAACCAACTGAGCCACCCAGGCGCCCAATAGTAGCTCTTTTTAATAGAAGGATAGTGAATAACTTGATTCTGAACATGTCATTGACTGTACAGGGAAACCATCACAAAGCAACTTGCCCTTGACCATCACCTGGATAATAAATGGTTTTAATAGCTGATAATAACAGATTATAATGGGGTCCATAATGCTTAATTTCCTACTGAATTAGATAGAAGTGAAGGCTGCAAAGTCCTTCTCCAAGCAATAAGAGAAATCCCCATTTCCCAAAGGATGTCAGAGGGAGCTGCACGAATTGTTATTTTGGCAGAAGTCATTGTAGTGGAGAAAGATACTCTGAGAAAGTGTGAGTTACTGTCCAATAGCCTCAGAAAGTGGTGGTCATTGGGCCTAGAAGGTCTCTGAGGGGCTGTGGATGGACACAGGCCATCGGAACCTACAGTGAAAGACGCGCTTTCCTAGTCTGCCGAGCACAAAGCCAAATTTGCCACATCCTGAAAAAGATGCTACACAGGAAGACAGATGTGAGGATGCTGCAAGAACCCAAGACTAGAACCAGGCATTGAGATGAGGTCATCTTGGTTCCAAGGGGCCCAGGCAACTGAGAGAGCTGCTGAGATCCAACCTGGCAGGAGCGAAATGCCAAGGAGTTAGCAAGCTCCTGCCAAGTGCAGCTCAGAGCGGGGCTTTCTCTACAGAAAATCAGTGTTCCAAGATGCCAGAGAATCATTTACTTACCTGCAAGGGTTGGCGATTTCTTCTGGGGTTGTTTTCACAAAAGGGGAGACAGGTTTTTCCACAAAAGAGCCGAAGCCCAGTCTAAAGTTGCTGGTTAATTTAGACATCTCCTTGGAAAGCAGGGAGCCCAGCTCTTTGATTGTGTTGAGGTCATCATCCATGGAGGCCGAGAGGTCCATGAGGTAATACAAGTCCACCGGGTAGTCCTCCGTCTGGCGGACTTGCACTTGCAGAGTCTGTTCACTGCCTGCAAAAACCCCCATGAGAAAAGCAAATCCATAAAAATACATCAAGACTCCTTCATGAGTGGCCAATTACGGGGCCACCTGGCTATTTCATTTCAGGGAGAACTTACTGAAGATACTTAGGATTTCATAAACTATCCGGTAAAGTTTACAAGTGAATGAGCCCATGAAAATCTTTCAACAGCGAGTTTAGAGCTACTGAAGGAGGTAAAAGTTAGGATATTTTATATCTCCTTGGGAGAACTAGCATCCATTTAGATGGAAGATAAGCTGAATTTTTTGTATGTGGTTTTAGCAAAAGAGAAGAAAATAAAGAGGAGTTTAAAGCTACATTACAATACTTAAAGAAATGTGAGGTAAGCCTTAACATTTGAGTAATTCAAATGCTTACTATTAGATAAGCTTATTTTAGTAACTCATTTGGAATGCAAGTGACCCATGTGAATGAAGAAAAGTGTTAGGCCAGCGATTCTCTATTTCCTTAAGAATGGGAAATCTGAGTCATAATAATCAATGATATGTAATATGGTACAAGATATATTAGCTTAATAATGGTATTACCATATGTGGCATTAGATTTATTTACATGAGCCAATGCTCATGTAAATCATAACATACCTGGTCTCAATTTAAGAGTCAACTTTTGAGGCGCAATCTGAACAATGTCAGAACTATTTTTCTGTCTGCCTACACTGAGAGGCTTATTTGTATGTATTTCTACTTGGGAGACAGGGTTTTCGATGAAAGTTAGTTGACATCCTTTAGCTAAAAGATTTGCTGGGGTATCACACCTTTCTCCAACTCCCGATGGATGGGTAAAATTCTAAAAAAAGAGAAAAAAAGACAAAGAGAAAAAGAAGACAAATCTCCATTTGTTTATCAGACAAAAAAAATTTTTTTTTGCTTGTTTTGCTAGTTAGGCATCTTGCCATTCTCAGTATATCATATTCCCATGTGCCTGATGTTAATTGTAGGTCTAAAATTAAGTTTTAGCGGAATAACCAGAGAATTCTGCCAGTAAAATTCCGAGTAAAATTGGATTCTCCTTTTAATTATATCCAGTTGAATTCACCTAACAGTCTTTTATTTGTTGGTTTTGCTATTTTGTTCTTAATATTCACTTCTTTGAGGCTTCTTCTGTGCCATGACCAGATCCTTGAAACAGTTGGGTTCTAGAGTTAATATCATCCCATGAATTTATCTGTTTGGGTTGACCTGTAGGCTCCTGGACTGTCTTAGCTCTCAGTGTGTCTAGTACCAAATCTGGTGGCAAAGAGAGATTTCCTGTGGGGTCTGAAAGGGCAAAATATTGTGACATCTCCCTATCTAGCTCTCTGTTGTGGTTTAATTTGTGGATGCATCATTACCCTTCTATTGCAGCCTTACTTCACTAAAGTCATCCTCTTGGGGACTTTATATTCAGTGTCTGAAAGTGTTCTAGTTCAAGGTCTTTTAGAACTTTTCTCCAAGATTTGGAGGTGCAGAAGGGAAACAAAAGAGAATATGATTATAAAAGACTGCTTTTCTGTGTAGGACTCAGGAGTTTCCCAGTTCCCTTCTGATCCACCTGGTAACATGGAACAGTGAGATGAATGTTTCCAGGCAGAGATGTGGCCATTATAACCTTGCAACGTTTACCTGTCTTACCTAATAGCCAAGGCTATTCTAGAGCTGCTGTAGCTCTAAGCAAAGTCAAGCTTGAGGCTCATTGACTGTCATGCTTGAAAGGACGCAAACCAATGCTCATACTGTTTTTCCTCATCTCTTAGAATTCTAAGCCACTCTAGTTATTTCACCAACTAGAAAAGTTATATTTCTTCTGAAATTGATTTTTTTAAAGAGTCATTTATTTATTTGAGAGAGAGAGAGAGAGCATGAGCAGGGGAAGGGGCAGAAGGAGAAGGGAAGAGAGAGAATCTCAAGCAGATTCCCCGCTGAGCATGAAGTCCAACATGGGGCTCGATCCCATAACCATGAGATCATGGCCTGAGTCAAAATCAAAAGTCAGATATTTGACAGATTATGCCATCCAGGCTCCCTTGAAATTGATTTTTTACAATATAACTGATTATCTGTCAGTCAGAGCTGTGCCTATTTGAGGCCCTAGACTAAGCATAGTGAACACTGTAACTCCCCCTGATACATCCAAAGCAAGCAGTGGCTTGACAAGGCCTCAGGATGCCTCTCAGCACAGTGTGGCTGCTACCACCTGTAACTACGGTGTTGGCCAACGCACGAGAGGTGGTGGTAACTGTAGAACCTTTTTTTTCAATCTGCTCTAAACAGAGGCCTAATGTACTTTTTGCTTCAGTTGCCTCAACTACTTCTACTGTTAGAGTGCATTTAGAATAATATGGCCTTAAAAATTGATGGTGATTTGTGGGGCGTCTGGGTGGCTCAGTTGGTTAAGTGTCTGCCTTGGGCTCAGGTCATGATCCTGGGGTCCTGGGATTGAGCCCTGCGGCGGGCTCCGCACTCAGTGGAGAGTCTGTTTCTCCCTCTCCCTCTGCCCCTCGCCCCCCACTAGTGTGTGTGTGCTCTCTCTCTCTCTCTCAAATAAATAAACAAAATCTTTAAAAAAAATTGACAGTGATTTGGCTAACAAGTATCATCCACAAGTAAAGCTATTAGTAGTAACTTAAGAAGCTCTCTTAAATGAATGCTTAAAAAATGCATTTAAATACAAATTCTACAGGTAGGCATATAGTTAGACTGATTTGTTGTTTTATGTCTCTGGCATGAAACTAATACTGTCTTCTTCAGGGAGTCAACATAAAAAAAATATGTAGGTTTTTCCCTCTTGGTATATTCTCAAAACTGCTTTTGATATGTGAGCTCAAAAAAAAGCATAATTCCTTCACACTTTGATGTACGGCCCATCCGTTCAAGGCAGTAATGGGGGAGTTGGCTAGGTGTGTGCTCTGGGTCTGTGAGGCCTTCCTCCACGGTATACAGTCAGCTTGGAATTTCAGTCTTAACAGTTCTCACCTCCTCCTGAGCCAGGCACCCAGGCTCGTTCCCCTTTGAGCCTGCTACTCAGTTCTTGCTGACCTTGGCATTTGTATGCTTTCATTTGTGCTCAGATACTCTTTATGAGATTCAGTAGAGAACTGTTTTAAATCCAGAAAGAGTTAAGGCGGCTCTTCCTTACCAGGAGTCATTTACAGACTGTTCTTCAGGGTCACAGAAGGCAGTGACTTGGGATTCCTTGTGATCCACCCCTTATATAACTTTCACGCACTTTTCAGTTTGATCAGATAAGGAATGTCTGTTTCAGGCTTTGTCATCGGTGTGGTACAGTCACCAAGCTCACGAAAACTTAATTTTTAAAAGAACTGGATACTGTCTGAGCAGCAAAATTTCCCCCCAAACTTCTCTTAGAACCTAACTGTGGTTCCCAATGGATCCTGGTTCCCAGATGGAATACAATTATGATATTGAAGTCAAATGTATATTTAACTTTAGAAAATATCATCTCTGTGATCTCTGATTACTCAGAGCCTCGGCATTTGACACGTAACCAGTGAGAAATGCCTTTAAAATAAGAGGAGGAATCAGGTTAAATAAAGGAACCCGAGTTAGATATTTTTCACAATGATTTTGACATTCGCTACCTCCGCAAGTTATTTTTGGAAGTAATCACGTGAATGACACGGTGGCCTACTGATGCTTATATTTTCCTTTTCTGATTTGTCTCACTCCTATTCCCCACAGAAAGCAGGACGCTATCAGAACGATCATCGATGGAAGCCACATAACCCGTAATTGCAGTTTTTTTACCAACATGCTGAGGTTGTTTACCTCCTGAGAACACCAGGCACATTGGGGTCCAATGAGTAAGCAGTCTTCACAGGTCTCTGCCCCTCCCATGGCACAGTCACCTGTGTTTAAACCCAGCAAGACACAGGGATTCAGCACACTCGCAGTCATTTTCATTTACGAGAAAAAAGTCTAGTTCTTAAAGTACTTGAAGCAACATCAAAGTTGATGTTAGGCTTCAGAGATCAGTTCTGAAAAAGTTTGCAACTCGCCAAAAAGTTCACATTTTACATCTGTCACATGGAGAATATGTGTGTCTTTTTAGCTAAAAGTGATCATTCTTCTTTTTTTTCTTAAAATATAAAACTATCTCAACATTCACAAACTTAGGACCATTCATTATGTTTATTATCCTCATTCACTATCACCCACTTTAATTTTTAAAAATTATTTGCAGCATAATAAAATAAAATTTTAAAAAATGAAGACTTAAAAATTTAATTCAAGAAAACAAAAAAAATGTGTCTCTCTTAAACGAATGATTTTTTTTTATTTTTAAAGTAAGTTCTTCTTTCTCGAGATTATTTCTCTTAAGTGTAAGACCTTGTCAATAGAATAGCTAGAAAAGTTACCAAGATGGTTGTCACTAAGGTATTAAGGAGCCCTATTATGTAATAAAGCTGTTTAATTCTCCTCATTAAGATGCCCATGCAACCTTTGTATTTATTTACCTGAAGCCGAGAGCATTTGCTGTGGGAACAGCCCTGCCTCTGCCTGTAATTTGTTAAAGCGTTCGTTCAATGGCCAACAAGCTATCGAACAGATCAAATAAAAAATGACTTCAGATCTAGTTTCTGAACCAAATGACAGGTTTGTCAAGCATACCAAGAAAGCAATATATCGGAGAGCTTAGGTCTTACCTTGTACGTGATCATTCCTTCCTAGAAATAGAAAGAACAGGCAAAGCAGTTCAATCCCCATTCGTTTCAGTTCTCTCTGTGCAGATTAAAAAATGAATTACCTTCAACATTATAAGACCAAAGCTGAACATCATTAAAGTCTTTCTTTCTGGAGGTGTAAAATGTGAAATACTACTTACACTGCTTTAGAAAGAAACTTGAGATGTAAATGTAAAAGTTTTCATTAAGACTGAAATGAAAACAGGCTACCTGGACAGGTAAAGAAGGAAAGCTGTGTTTAAAAGCGACTTCAACATGATTTACTTCCTTGTTCTCCTTATAAGGAAGGCAGGTGTACAATCACCAAGAAGGTGGGGAAATTCATTCAGTAGAAATTTTTGTGTGAGTTCTCTTAGTCTCTCTGCATCCTAGAGAAAGTTAATATCTTTAGTGAAATATTGATCAATAAAATGTCCAAAGAGCAATGGAAATATAATCTAAAGTTGTTCCTAAATTTTAATTTAATAGCAACAGTAAAGGTGATAAATCAAACAAAAACATGTAAGTTATATGTAAGGAGGGTTTTTTTTTTTAAAGATTTTATTTATTTATTTGACAGAGAGAGAGAGACAGCAAGAGAAGGAACACAAGCAGGGGGAGAGGGAGAGGGAGAAGCAAGCTTCCCACTGAGCAGGCAGCCCGATACGGGGCTCGAACCCAAGACCCTGAGATCATGACCTGAGCCGAAGGCAGACGCTTAATGACTGAGCCACCCAGGTACCCTGTAAGGAGGGTTTTAAAATGAGCTAAAGGAAGATACCTGAGATTTTTGTATTCCATTGTTAAATCCTTTGCAGAAAATTGAAAGGAACTCTGAAAAGTAAAAATCATTTTACAATTAAAATAGAAGGCAGTCTAGGGAAAGCAAAACACTGTGCTCCCTTGTTTTTCAAACTGGATAAAATATATTTTTTCCATGAGTATAGAATTCTTAATTAAAAAGTGATATTGGAAATAAATATAATGTATGAAAATGAAATTAGAGCCAGATTAGATAATTTCACAACAACAACAATGGAAACAGACATGGTGGTGCCTAGGATTTGGCGTTCCTCTGGATCAGGACCAAGGGCTCTTCTCTCTGTCCCAGCCTCTAGCTTACCACTTGGCACATAGCAGTTATTTAGTTGTTAAAAGGAAGAGTGACCGATTTAAAATAGATACAATCTATGGCTAAATTCGTGAGGTTGATTATATATTTTTCCCAATGTATTCAGGAGAGTGTTTGGGGATTTGTAAAAACTGCAAACAGGTAAGAATCAAATATTCGCTTTGTTACTCTCTAAACTCTCTGACCTTGGACAGGCTTCTTTGTGGCTGGGCGTATGTCCTGGGAGATTATCTTTTAAAGGTGTATTTCTAGACAAGCATGCGAATCCTGTGGAGAGAGAAAAAACTAATTATAGACTGCTCAGGTTCTTCTCAGAAGGCTATGTTCAATTTTGAACTCCATCATACACAAGAACATGAAAGAACATGGCAAGAATCCTGTAGAGAGAAACCAGAATTATTAAAGAGCTGAAGGATATGCCTTTTGGGAGAAAAATACAGTTATGAGATCAGTTGATTTAGCTTAAAGAAGAAAGATTGAGGCATAAAATATCCATACCCCTGATATTGTCTCCATATTCGTACCTCATATTAACTGTTTTCATTCATTCATTCATTCATTCATTCATTCAACAAATATTTATTGAGCATCTACTCTGTGCCAGGTATTATTCTAGAAGCAGAGGATATGTCAGTGAACAAAGCTAAGTTCTTAACTCATGAAGTATATATTCTAAGCTGCTGCTTAAAATCAGGCAGTAATAAAGGTGAAGAAAAACGATAAAGCTGGGTAAAATGAAAGAGGGGTAGTGAGGGTGTGTTATTTTATTTAGGATAGTCAGGAAGGGTTCTCTGTTCAATTGACAACTGACAGAGCCCTAACTGACTTGGGCAACAAAGTGCAAAGGCCCTGAGATAACCTCATGCTCAGCATTTTCAAGACAGTGAGAGCAAGAAGGGAGAGGAAGGGTAGCATATGAGGTCAGATTTAGAGGCAGAGGTCAAAGTGTACATAGTCTTGACCTTGAATTTTATTCTAAATGTGTTTGGAATGTCATTGGAAGGTTGAAAGCAGAATAATATTACTTGATTTACATTTGAAAAGAATTACTCTGGCTGCCATGGAGGTTAGAATATATGGGGCAAGATTAGAAGGTAGGAGGCCGATTAGAAATTTATGGCAGTTGTTTAGGACAGAGACAAGGTGGTTGAGACTAGGATATGATGACGTAGAAGGATAGCAGTGCTCAGATGCTTATAATTTGGTTATAATTTGAAAACAGAATAGGCTTGGGATGCCTGGGTGACTCAGTCAGTTAAGCGTCTGCCTTTGGCTCAGGTCATGATCTCAGGGTCCAGGGATCGAGTCTGGCATCAGGCTCCCTGCTCAGCAGGGAGCTGCTTCTCCCTCTGCCTGCCACTCCCCCTGCTTGTGCGCTCGCTCACGCCATCTCTCTCTGACAAATAAATAAATAAGATCTTTAAAAAAGAAAGAAAGAAAACAGAATAGGCTTATGGAATATTGGTGTGGATATGGAAGAAAGAGAAATTTTTGGCCTGAGCAACTGAATGTCTAATACTCTTTCCTAAGAGGGGTTACCCTGGGGAAAGATCAGTTTTCATGTGAAGGATGAGACTCAAACATATGTTATGCTCGAGACTTCTAGATGATAACCAAGGGAAGATGCCACATAGGCAGTTTGCTATCTGAGTCTGGAAGTGGGGGCAGTGTTGAAGTGCAAACTGTAAATTTGGGATCATCAACATGGATTTAAAGATAAGAGGCTGAAAGAGATCCCAAGGAAGGGAGTGTAGATAAGGAAGAGCTCTGAGAACTGAGCCCTGGGATCTGCCAACATCTAGAGGTCAGGCGGAGGAGGAAGCTGCCGTCTGAAGAACACTCCTGGCTAAAAAGGAACCTCTTTCTTGGAAGACAGTTCTCCAAGTATCTCTCACATTTCTGCATACCTTGCAAGCAGAGACACTGACTGCCTTTGTTCTAGACTCTCTTTTCAAGAATGTTTGTAACGTGAACAGCCTTCGAAGGTAGAGATATGGTCTGTCTGTAGGGCAAAGAACAGATTGCTGACGGCTTTGGAAGACAGAGATCATGTCCCCCTCCAGAACGAGAGCAGACATGCTTAAGGCCCAGTATAGAGGATTCAATTTCCCTAAATTTGAAGCTCCTCTCTTGTAACACAGACCATCACGCGCACAGGTGCCCCTTTTCCCCTTTGTGTCACGTTGTGGGAATTGACCTTGGCTGACTGGGGGAAGAAAGTGCTGCCCCTCTGGCCACTGCTATTGCTGTGAATTACACAGTCCTGTATCTCTGACCTCGGCATCTCCTGTGTCTATCAGCATCCAGGAATCTGTGATGAGCGTTATAACTTATTAGCCTGCAAGGAAAATCTCAAGCCCTTCACAGTTCTTGACAAGTTTCTACTTGAAATCTACCTTTTTCTATAGACAGAACATGCAATTGTCAAATCTCATTTTGGAAGATAAGATCTTACACCCCATAAAACTGCCTGAAGTACCTGAAGGACCTTGGATGGCCCAGAGTTGCTCTGGTCACTGAGTTTTCTGCCTGCCCACTGACCTCCCTGGCAATGAGCTGCGATCAAGGATGCCTGTACAACTCTGGATGGGACCACTTCCTGGAACCTTTTCTCTAAGGCTCTAGCTGCCACTGAAAATCTCTTCTGCCTGGGAACACAGTTAGACTACCTCTCCCAGCCTGTCTTGCAGTTAAGAGAATTCCAATGACTAGCTCTTGCCAATGGAGTATGAGTGGGAGGGGTCCACACCAGGTTCAGCCCATCTTCCTGTCCCTCTGCCGTCTGGATGCGGGCAGCAGCAGCAAGGTCCTAGGGGAATTCCAGAAGCTCAACTTAACCGTGTGTTTAAATTGAGGACCCTGTGCCATCCCATGTATAGACTTCCCTTCCAGATCTTAAAATCATAATTGCCGGCTTTATTGACCCTGTGTCCAATTGCAGCTCCTCGCTGTTCATGGTCGCTCCAGGCCTCTTCCTGCAGACTTTCTCCAGACAGCCCTTTTCACCCTGCTTGTAATTGCCTAATACTTGCCTCTCTTGCCCACGAGGCTGGGAGCTCCTTTAAGGCACTTGCTTATTCAACAAGTATTTACTGAATTCTTACTACACATCAGACAGGGATTGTGTCTTAGTTATCTTCATAGTCCCAGCAAATGGCTTAAGCCTGGTACTTTGCAGGTAGTCAATTAATATTTATCAAGTAAATGGATGAATTTTATGTCTTCATTGTCTAGAATTTTACCTCTTATAAGCACGCCCTCCACGGATATTGAATAAATCGATAAGTGAATGAATGAATGCTTTTGGAAGCTACAGAATGCAATTAGGAGAAGGAAAAGATGTCCCTTGCTTAGATTGTGGTGAAAGCTGAAAAAAAGTTTAAAAGGCAGGGTGGGGAAAAAAATATTTAAGAGAAAATATAAAGTAGAACAATGCTACAAGAAAATGTCCATCCACTCTGTTTTCACCTTGGCACCACTCTGAAAATTTGTAACAGGCTACAAGGTATAGAGAAAACATTCTTGCTTGTTGAAGATGTGGTACTTGATGCCTCCTCCTGGAACATACCCATCCTCTGTACCCCTATGGAGGGAGGTAGCCCGAGTTATTCCATGAGTTGACCAGCACCCCATAAGGTATCCTGGATGAAAACTGTGTCCCCTTAGCCAAGGCACCCAGATTAATTACCTTTGTTCCTTTACATATGGAATTTGAACTGGGAAATAGAGACTAAAAATCGGGGGTTTGGTTTTGGGAGCTGAAGCTAGCAGGGAGTGGACATCAGGTTGGAGGGAACATGATGGTTCAGGAGTGGATTAATGTCAGGAGGAATTGGCAGCTACAAGGAGGTACAAGGAGGAAGAGGCCCAAGGCAGAGGAAAGCTATAATGAGCAGAAGATGAGGGGGTGGGTAGAGAGTATCATAGTCAAAGCAGCAGAGAAGAGACCCAGAGCCACATGAACAGGGCACCCGAGTCAGGTTGGTAAACTCACTCTGTCAAGGAGGAAGGAGCACGCCCCAGGCTGAGAATTGCTATGGATCCCAAATGCCCTTCCAGATCGGATCTCTCTGAGGCCTGGCTCTTCCTGGGTCTCCCAAGAACCTGTCTCTTTTAGGGCGATGTGTATCCTTATAAGCAATTCCCATTACTTGTAGGTGGTCAAGGGAGTCTCTATTCTTTAAAATCAAGAGATCCTGTCACACCATGTACATTTTTATACAGGCTGGTCAGGCTCACAGGTAGAATTATACTGTCCTGGTTGCTCACTGGGGGCTCTGACTCCCTCCGGGAGAGTCTGAGCTGGGGTGGGGCGGAGGGGAGGGTAGGTGGAGTAATACAGCTCAGGGAAGGACTTCTGTACTCTGCCCTTCACGGAGCCTTTGGTTCTGAGATTTTTTTTTTTTTTTTTCTTTGGTTCTGAGATTTAACAATGGGTTGTCTTCAGCCGAGCCCTGACTTCAGGAAGCCATGTGAACCCATCTGACCCACTGTAATTGGCTTGGGTCTCTCCTGACATAGCCACTCTTCAGCATCAGAGAATGACAATTGAGGGCCCAGCTGGGCCACGCCCAGGGTACCTCAAAACACTCCTGAGTAGACCTCGCTGATTTCCAATTCAAACCCTGGGGACCTTAGTGAGAACTGCCAGCTTTGGGGATGGTCTTGCTGTGTTACCAGCTTTATTTCAAGTACCAGTGACAGGTCAACCTCTAGTTGTCTTTCTAGGAAAATGTTTCACGGTGAGTAGCTGAAAGGAGACAGTGGAAATGGATGCTTTGTCTTAGGGTCTGACCCGGATGTATCTATGCGTGTGCGATACAATGCCCAGAAGGTCATTTGCAGCGTGCTATGGCTGACTTGTGGGTGTGTGTAACTTGCGAAGCCCAGAATCTGTAAGTGGATACCTTTGTATCCACTTGAAATATGATATCTTCATATTTCAAGGCTTTCAAAAAAATTCTTTTAAAGGGGATATGGACCAGTCTCCTGTCATCCTAGTGCATAATGCCCAGATGGATTAAATGCTAGAGAAATTTTTCATGGCCTAGGCCTTACATTCTAGTCTGAAGTTCACTTTTTCTATTGTGGTAAAGTATACATGACATAAAATTTATCATGGTAACCATTTTTAAGTGTATAATTCATTGGCATGAAGTACATTCACATTGTTCTGTGACTTTCACCACTATCCATCTCCAGAATTTTTATCATCCCAAACTGAAACTTTGTACCCATTAAACAATAACTTCCTGTGTCCCTGGCCCCTGCCAACCACCACTCATTCTTTCTATCTCTATGAATTTGACTACTCTAGGTAACTGGCTGTGAGTAGAATCATACAATAAAGCCTTCTATGTGTGGCTTATTTCACTTCGCATAAAGTTTTCGAGGTTCATCCACATGCTTTCGAATTTCATTCCTCTTTCAGAAATAGTATTCCATTGTGCAGATAAAGCACATTTTGTTTCTCTACTCATTTGTCCATGGCCATTTGAATTGTTTCCACCTTTTGGCTCTTGTGAATAATGCTGCTGTGAACATGGGTTTGGTTTGAATCTGGAACTCACTTTTTGAAGTCTTCATGATGCTTATGATGGGAGGAAGTTAGGTGTAGTGGGAAGAAGTTACATTTTGTATGTAGAGAGACCTGGGTTCAAATTGCAGCCCTGCCGGTCCTATTGTATCTCGTTGGGGATACCCTTGATCTCTGAGCACTTTCCAGTCTGAGAAATAGTGATAATATCCACTTTTCAAGATTATGGTGAAGATATAATTATATAATTCTGGGATGAATCCAGTTGTGAAAGGCTTAAAGATTATATGATTTGGGGTGCCCTCTTTAAGAAAAGGAATGCAGGGGTGCCTGGGTGGCTCAGTTGGTTAAGTGTTCAACTCTTGATTTCTGCTCAGGTTGTGATCTCAGGGTTGTGAGTCCCGTGTCAGGATCTGTGCTCAGCAGGGAGTCTGCTTGAGGATTCTCTCTCTCCCTCTCCCTCTGCCCCTCCCCCTGCTCTCTCTCTTTCTCTCTAAAATAAATGAATAAATCTTAAAAAAAAAAAAGAAAGAAAAGGAATGCAGAATTGGAAATAAATTAGGTATGAAAGGGTCTATTTAGTTAAAATGAGAAGGAAAGAAAAAAAAACATGACAAACTACAGAAGACTTGGAGACTCTAGTCCCATTCTTCTTGCTATCTCCTTAGGCAGGCAGTTGACCTGAAATGCTTCCTGATAGTTATCTGGCTTCCTGCCCTCACTTGGAGCTGCCTACTGCCCCCAACTACTCCCCCACACCTGTACAAGGTGGGACCTAGGTGGAGCCTTCATCCCGTTCATGGCAAAGCCTGCTCTGATTTCACTCAGGATTAATGTTTACTGTAGTTAGGGTTATTGAGCTCTTCCCATTTGCCAGGCACTGTTAAACATTTGGTAATATTGCCTTATTTCATTCTCATAATACCCCTAGGAAGTAGGGACTATTTTATTTCCATTTACCAGATGAGGAGCCCGAGGCACGAGAAGCTCTGTAAACTGCCCAGTGTCCCGGAGCTCCTCAGACAGCAGAGCCTTGGAGACAGAACGCTCCCTCCAACGCAAGCTTAGCATCACCAGGCACACTGTCTCCTGGTAGATAAAAGATGTCCATAGAATCATCAAGCAGCTGTCAGCAAGAAATGAAATTCTTCAAGGAATCTTTAGACATGTCTGCCTCTCAGTCTCTAGACTCCATGTTCCAGCTGTCTTCCTTTCGGTTCATTTGTTGTTCATCCTGTGGATCATTCACCACCAAAAATGAGACAGAAGTGTGGTCCTGGATCACATAGTCCTTTTGTATTCCTTCTCTGATTGAAGTCTGGTACAAATCACTTAAAAACAAATGAAACAAAGCCTGTTGCCTGGCCCTTCGGGGGAAAGTGACACCGCTGCTTGTTGGAGCCTGACTTGGCAGTGGGTCCAGGAGAGGGCGGTCATGGGAATGTCCTGTGGCCAGGAAATGACTCCGGATTAACTCCTGCTCTTCCAATACAGTCGTTCTCCACCCAACTCTGGAATTCAGTACTCAGTCACACTTAGTTAAGGGAGGATAGTTCTTACTTGGCAAGTCTGATGTACATCTTGTATGTGAGGCCTGCTTGAGAAACTCATTCACTTCAGATTTTGGAAATGATTTTGAAGGCCAAAAGAACTGAGCTCCTTCTGCACTTTAGTTTGTGGAAAAATTCCAAAGACAAGATTTTTCATAAAATCTCGGTGAATATGAGTTTATTCTAACTTGACTCAGAACTCTCTTTGTGCCCTGTTTTCCCATCTATGAATGGAACGGTATGCCATGGCAAGAAGTCCATATGAACCCACAGATTGCAAAGTGATTTGCTCATTCACAGCTTGCAAAACTGCTAAGTATTTTTTTCTTTTCTTTTTAAAAGATAATTCAAACTGTCTAACCAGAGGTTAGGATTCCTTGGTTTTAAGCACATATTTTTTCTGATGAGCACCATCTCTTATTTCTGGGGCTGCAATGGGCAGTGGTATTCCTGGTAAAAATGGACTCTGATTTATTTATTCATTCATTCACTTACTCATTCAACAACTATCTATTAAGGTCCTACTATGTTCCAAACACTGTTCTGGAAATACAGCATTGATTAAAACTGACAAAGTCTCTCCCTTACAGAGCTCACGTTCCTGGGACAAATGGACAATAAACCCACAAACAAAGATAAATGATACAAGCTAAGGCAGTGATATATGCTAATAAACATGAAGAATGGTAGAGGGTCAGAAAATGACCGAGGTGGGGTGGCCAGAGAAGCCTCTGATAAGGTGGCATTAGGCAACACCCTGGGGAAGTAAAGGAGAGAGACACATGGTTCTCTGGAAGAAGATCAAGTATAAGATCCTGGGCAGCAGTATTTGGGAACACACAAGGTGGCTGGTGAGATTAGGAGGGACAGAGTGGGTGAGCATGAGGAGGTAATAGGGGACAAGCCAGAGAGGCAAGGGGCAGTGGGGAACTCATCAGGAGAGGCTCGTGGGCCATGGGTAGGACTCTGGCTTTGCATCTGTTAGAGAAGGGAAGTTTTATGGGGTTTTGTGGGACATGATGTAGCTTATGTTTTGAGAGGATCACTCTGAGCAGACAAAGATGGAAGCAGGGAGACCTACCAGAAGTTTTTTTAGTAGTTGAGGCCAGAGATGATGAAAGCTCAGACAAGGAACATAGTGAGAGGTGGTTAAACGATTCTGGACATACTTCCAAGATAGACAGGATTTACAAATGGGTCTCGTGTAGGGAAGAAGAGAAATCAAGGGCTCAAGGAAGACTCCAAGAATAATGAAGGTCTCTACTTGATAACCCCACCATCATCAGCAGCTTTCTCCAGACATGTCATAGAGATATCAGATAATGTCTGCCCACAGTAAGAGTCATGGTCAGTTCTAGTTGGCTCTAACAACCTATGGAGTCATGTGGAATCATAACTGCAAAAGGTTCTGTGGCAGAATGGGAAGGGTCAGAACTATGCAGGCAAGTGCTCCATGATGAGACTATCTACATACTTGGATTGTTAACATTCCTTCAGCTCAGTGAAAGTCTGATTGGCTGGCATCTCTGCTCTTGAATTCCCCATGATTTGGCAATTGAGGAGCAAAAGAAATCCTGGAAAATGCCCATGGTTGCACAGTCCTCTCTAGACAACTGGGGTGCTTTTCTATAGCAAAAGAGTCTGCCCTAACAGATTTTTTTTTTTTTAAAATACATTCCTCATTAGGCCATGGTAAGATGAGCATATTTTAATTTTTTAAAAATCTTGCAAAGTGGAAAGATTCTGGACTTTTTTTTTTTTTTAACCTTGAAGATGTAATTTATGCAACTGCAACAGTAGAGAAGGTTTTTATATTCTAAAAAGCTGGGAGAAATGGTTACCAAAGATCATGTTTATGGAATATCCTTGAGGAGGTCCAGAGATGATTTACTACTTTCAGCGCCCATTTTATGGACTTTTCTGGTTGTCGCTGATGCCCACTCCCTGAATCCTTCCAGGAAGTTTATGCAAAGTCAAATACGGAAAGGGATTGAGCATCATCAAATCCTCTGATGGTTAAAAAGGCTAACCAATAAATTATTCTAACAAGCTATTCAAAATGTCATTAACCTGGTGATGTCTCAAGAAATGGAAAAGGAGGGGCGTCTGGGTGGCTCAGTCTGTTAAGCGTCTGCCTTCGGCTCAGGTCATGATCCCAGGGTCCTGGGATGGAGTCCCATGTTGGGCTTCCTGCTCAGCGGGAAGCTTGCTTCTCTGCCTGCTACTTCCCCTGGCTCATGCTCTCTCTCTCTTTCTCACTCTCTCTCTCAAATAAATAAATAAAATCTTTGAAAAAAAAAAATTCAGCTGGCATGTAAATTAAATGAAACAATGAATCTATGTATTGTTGGATATGATTACTTTCAGACAAAATATGCCTCCACTGAGCTGTCAGTTGTGAGGGACTTTGAGGAAGTGTGAAAACTGCCTATCTGTCCTGCAGCCTGTTGTCTCAGAATTTCTCTGGGTGAAGCTGTGCTGGCAGATAATCCCTTCCCCAGCCAGGTAGCCGAGGAGAGTGCGCCAGGGTTTTAACTGACGCCTAGGGCAGCAGAGGGCTCAACCGTAGTTTCAACATTTTTTTTTTTAAAGATTTTATTTATTCATCTGACAGAGAGAGACATAGCGAGAGAGGGAACACAAGCAGGGAGAGTGGGAGAGGGAGAAGCAGGCTTCCCGCTGAGCAGGGAGCCCGATGCGGGGCTTGCTCGGTTCCAGGACCCTGGGATCATGACCTGAGCCAAAGGCAGATGTTTAACAACTGAGCCACCCAGGCGCCCCTTCAACATTTTTTTAAGTAGTGAATAATTTTCTTCATACCAAGGAGTTCAAAGTTTTAAAATTCCAACCAAAATACATGTAATGAAAATTTTTAGATAGAAGAAAATTTGTGTCAGTTGCAAATATTTTGGGAGAGTTTTTGTGGGGGTTTTTTGGCAAATATTCATAAAATTGATAAAATGATGACATCTTGAGCATTAATAGAGCAACACCCCAAAGCGTGGAAAGGGCAGTTGTCAGCTCTGGTGTCAGTCCAGACCTTGGTAGATTACTGGATATTTGCTGCATGGTGTAAATTAATTTGAGATGGCTTAGGGTCTAAACTTTAGGCAGTAAAGGATTAGGAAGACAGGATTTAAATGTTAACCAATAGAATGATTTATTTTTATGTGTGTCACTGGAGGAAGAGCACTGAATGAAGTATGGACTTTAGATCATAACAATATATCAGTATTATCTCCCAAAGTCTGTTCTGAAGAGAGCTGTTAATCCTTGTCCTGATGGTGAAATGTTCCTATTGTTTAGTTAATACAGAGAATCAAATCTCCCCTATCAGAAATCACAATGCTCACTAACCTGTTAAACACTTTAAGATGCCCCACAGGGAAGAAAATTGCTTACCTTTGTTTAACAATTAAAAAAAAATTAAACAAAAAATTATTTGCTTAGAGAAAGCCTTTTTTCTTCATGTACTTATTAGTATGCCTAGATCCATTTCCAGTTAATAATAGTTTCAGAAGTGCTAGAAGAAAGAATAGAGATACTGAAAGTTTTATGAAATTTTACCTAGGCTGCTGTCGAGGAGACCCAGAATCAAACTTAAACATTGTAGTCAGATTTCTAAAGAAAATCCAGGTGTGAATTTGTTTCCTGCCCCATTTTGAATGCATTATCTCATTCAAAGACCTTTCAAGATGGGTTTTCCTGGAGAAAATTCTCTTTCTCAGGGAAATCCAAAGAGCAAGTCCATTTAGAGGATGTTCAGATAAAGAACTTGGGGGTAGTGATGATTCATAAATCTCTAAACTCAGACCCCGGCCTTGACCTTGGTTATTTAAAATATTTTTTGTACTGAAAGACCTAGTCTGGTTTCCCTGTGAAACACTTCCTTATGACACAGAGGACCCCCCACTATGACTTGCGTCCACCCTTTGCTTGTTTCTTGTTAGTACAGCATTCCATCCTCAAGCTCTCGTCTGTGGACCCATCAGCCTGTCTTGCTTGCAGAAGGTTGAGAAGAGTAGCTCCCCTTAAGACAACAGCATTTTCTTCTTTGGGTAGGAAGCATTGCTTCAGGTGAGAAAGTGTGCAGCACCTTTGTTCCAAACTTGCTTTCCTTCCTACTGTCTCAAACCCTTCAGATGCGTGGCTTCAGATGAGGTGGGAACAGTCTGCTTGAATCTGGACGTCCTTCCTTGACATGATCATTCTCATGAGAAACCTCACATCTTACAGTGGTCAGTTTTATGCCACTTTTTAACAATAAAAATGTTGTTCTTTCATTGAGATGAGAATCTACATGAATATATAAGAAATGAATTGTCTACTTTGTAGGGTGTCAACATAGCAAAGGAAGAGTCACTGTAATTCAGTCTGCTTGATTTTCCAAGAAAAGGGTAAAATGTGATACAGGTGTTTTTAAAACAGGGAAGCCAGTAACGTTTTTTTTTAAACACATGAAGACATGTTTCAAAGCCATATTTACAAGTATTTTTTTTCTTGTTCACAGATAAGCAAGCTGGATTATTCATTCATTTGAACTACATGCAGAGAGTAGGATGGTTGTCAGAAATCAGTTTGAAAATCTAAAAACCAAGAAATACTGAGGTGTAAGAGAATGTTTAGTGACTTGATTTGGCTTCACCCAGCTTTGCAGTGAGACAAAACTAGAGTTGCAATAACATTTTCAGACAACCTTACTCTAACAATATAACACCATCTTACTTTTGAAAGAAATTATTTAGCCTGTTTCATGGAACACGGAAAACACAATTATCTTTGTCTTGATACTAATCCTAAAACAATAATAGCAAACCATGGCCCTTACAATGTGCCAGGCACTGTTCTAAATCTTGTTTCACACTGTGAGTCAAGGCACTGATATTCTCCCTACTTAAAAAACAGTATTTAATTTAATTTTATATTTTAGAACAGTTTTAGATCGATTAGTCCAGAGAGTTCCTATATGATTCACGCCCAGGCATCCCTATTATTTACTATTAGTAACATCTTCTATTATTATGGTACATTTGTTACAAAAATAAACCCATATTGATACACTATTATCTAAAGTCCATATTTTTATTCAGATTTCCTCAGGTTTTACTTAATGTCCTCTTTCTGTTCAAGAATCCCACACAGGAAACCACATTACACCTGTTCTTAAATCTCCTTAGGCTCCACTTGAGTTCTCCCCATTATACAAAAGAAAAAAATGCGGCCCAGAGATAGGTTAAAATACTTGCCCGTGGTCTCATAGTTACTAAGTGGAAAAGCTGGCCTCAAATCCAGGCAATCTGATTCCAGGCATGGGATTAATCTTCATACTGAATTATTGTTACCCTACATGGATTATTTCAACTTGAATTACTGAAGTTCTGTGTCTGGTCAGGCAGCAGAGGGGTGAGCATAGCTGACCCAGGTCCTAGCTAGTTAGTGACTGGCCACAGTCGCGTGGGCAGTTTTCAATAGTAGAGCAATGGTTCCCTGATTCTCAGAGCCTCAAGTAGATCCTGGAGGAAACTAGGTAGCTGGAAACAACAGACATTTATTCCCTCGAAGTTCAAGAAGCCAGAAGTCTGAAATCAAGGTGTTGAGAGGGTTGACTTCTTCCGGAGGCTCTGAGGGAGCCTCCGTTCCATGCCTCTCTCCTAGCTTGCGGCGGCTGACAGGAATCCTTGGCCTTCCTTGAGTTAGCGACTCACTCTCCAACACCTCATCTGCATGCAGCTTTCTCCTCTGTCTTCTCTGTCTGTATCATGCCCTCTTCTTAGAGGACACTTGTCATTGATTTAAGGCCCACCCAAATAGTGCAGGATGATCTCATCCCATGATCCTTAATTGCTCTGCAAAAACTCTTTTCCAAATAAGATCACATTCACAGGTTCTAGGTAGACATATCTTCTGGGGCAGCCACCATTTAACCCACCACAGGGGCTAGTAAGGCACACAGGATTGTTGTGAGCATTATAGAATTACATCAGGTACCTGATACATGGTAGGCATACTTTAAAAATAAGAGCCATTTTTATTATTCTTTTGTATAACATGAGGCCCCCGATACAAAAGTGTAAGTTGAGTAAATGTCTCACCTGAAATAAATTCATTCATCTGTGTCTAGTTTACAACTATTATTAACCTTAACAATTGCTTTACATTATGGTTGTCTTAGTTTCTAACCCTTAGTCCTGCCAGGAACTTCACAAGGTTGTGTGAACTCAGCCTTCTTTCTTTTCTAGGGGGTAGGGGTGGGGGGCACCCTCAATCAACATTTTCCACTAATGATTTTTGTCAGAAACACAAAAAAGAGTTTAGGCTTACAAATCATCTCCTCATCAAGAGAATTATGGGCCAGAATCTTGACGAATGAGTTTCCTGTCCATTCCCCTTGCTGATAGATATGCAGCAGAAAAAAACAGCTGAGCAGCCTCAGCTGTTTCTCTGCCCTTTAGTTACCCTCTGTGGTCACTGGATGTGGCCGCCCCATTTTCTGATCTGGATCTTTATCTCAGGGATGGAGTTAGGGCTCACTGCTGAGTTTTCAATACCCGTTCTGCTTCACCCCCACTGCTCTGCATTGCTGTTCCACCCCTCCCAACACTGTCTCCTGCAGTCACTTCCTGGCAGCCACAGCCCTCTCAGCTGGCTTCAATGAAATTCCTTCTGCATTTGTCACAGAGCCGTAGAGTCTCAGAACGTTAGGGCAGACAGGACTTTTGAGAGCCAAGTGCGATCTCTCTCTATCATCTCTCCAACCCTTCTTCATACAATAGATCAATAGATGCACACTGAACATCTGCTCTGGGTGACACACGATGCTAGGTGCTGGTTGCAGTAGGGAGCAAACTCAGGTGACACCTTCCCAGAGTGAGAGTGGGGTCACCTCCATGCTGCATGAGTAGGTGTCCATATAATCTCTGATAGCTTATGTTTTACTTAGAAACAATCCTTTTTTTTTCCCAGATTTTTATTTATTTATTTGACAGAGAGAGAGATAGCGAGACACAAGGGGTGGGAACACAAGGGGTGGGAGTGGGAGAGGGAGAAGAAGGCTTCCCGCAGAGCAGGGAGCCCAATGCGGAGCTCGATCCCAGGACCCTGGGATCATGACCTGAGCTGAAAGCAGACGCTTTAACGACTGAGTCACCAAGGCGCCCCAGAAACAATCCTTTAACATACGTGTTCTTAACCTGAGGTCTACCTACTAACAGAACTTAAGGGGGAGGGTCTGTGACCTTGAAATGGAAAAAAATTTGCACTATTTCCAGATTAAAATGAAACATTTCCTTCCATTATAAATGTAGACAACAAACCACTGTCATATTAGTAGTACCCGTTAACTCTCACCAGGAGAAATCACATATATTTTTCATATCACTTTATCATTCTAGCAGATATAACAAAATAATGTCAAAAATGATCATTGTGTCCAAATCATAGTAGTCCTCAGACCTGCTTCTGGACCTTGCTATTTAAAGTGTTAAAAAAGAGGGATATGTGTTACTATAATATAAATTCATTTCTCAGTATTTTGATAACCATGTTTCAATCTAATTGGCTTTCTTTCTAATTGTATATATTTTAGCTTAGGACTTTTAAAACATTTTTTCTGCAAAGGGATCCATAGGCTTCATTAGACTGCCAAAGGGCCCCATGCCATACAAAAAAAGTTCAGAACCCCTAGGTAAGGAAAGACACTAGTCATGCAGGCTGAAGACTCTTTTTCTAGACCTTCCAAAATCCAAAATTTTCTTCATCTTTTTAATCCCTGAAATGAGATTGGAACATCAGATATACAGATGTAGACCACATAATTTTTCCCGGATAATTCAATTAAATGTACAAGTTGGCCCTGTGAAAGGTAAAATGAACATGATTTGGAGTTTCCAAACTAAGGTCTAGTATTTGGGAGTTAGGTTTTGACTATCATTGATGTTCTTTAGGCCAATACTTTCAGACGTCTCTGAATCCCAAAGTTAAGAAAGACTCTGAGTTTTGAGAAGGGCCAAAAAGGAGCCCCAACAATGATTCCAGAGTTAAAAATAAAAAGTTCTTAAAGTATTATTCAAATGATTAATGTACTGAGTTATGCATATGTCATAAATCCAACTTTTATTCAATCAATATTTTTTTAAGCTCTCATTGTAGGTATGACATCATTAAACTACCTGTAGTGATTCATATTTGAGTTTCCATATACCAGTTGATGAATTAACATTTTATTTTATTTTATTTTATTTTATTTTATTGAGAGTGTGTGAGCCAGGGAAGGTGCATAAGGAGAGGGAGAGAATCTCAAGCAGATGCCTCACTGAGCTCAGAGCCCAACACAGAACTTGACCCCATCACCCTGAGATCATGACCCGAGCTGAAACCAGAGTCGGTCGCTTAACCAACTGAGCCACCCAAGGCGCCCCATGATGAATTAACATTTTAAATTTAAGCTATTGTACATTGCTCTGTCTGGGTGGCCCATATTTCCTTTTGAGGAATAGTGCCATCTTTGTTTATTAAAGTTCAGGCAAATTGAGTATCTTGTTAAGTTAAATAAATTTGGTTCATTTTATTTTTTTCAAATAATTGTATAGAAAAAAGTTGTTGATAATATTTAAAAAGAAGAAATATTATAAGCTTGGAAGCCATTAAGTTGAAAGCAGCACACATTTAGCCCCATATGGATGTTTACTGAACTGTGAATTCACTTATGAAAGAAGAGAACAAAATGAAAAAATAAAAAAATAAAACAAAACCACATTAGAAGCATTGAAGACCATGTAAAGTGAGGATGGGATTGGGGGGTATAAAGCTTTTTAACTTTCCAGGAACAGACTCTCCCTCTCCCCATTTAAAGGAAGTATTTGATTAGCTTTTGTACCCTCAACTTCCATGCATGTTTTCATGGAAACAAGACTATCTGCTTTTGGACAAGCAACTTAAAAAATCTATATTTTACTTATCCAACTCCCTCCCCCCTCCACAAACAACAGCAATAATTTTTGAGTCAATGATATGATTTTCATCACCCTCTAAAACCTGCCCACCCCCATGCCAGGCTTCTCAGTTGAAAAGTAGGTGATTAAAGAGGTCTTTAATCCACTCTAAGTGATCTTTAAGTGATCTTTTCTCTCTCCACCCTTTTTCAATCATCCACATATTACACACTGGCTAAAACCCTACTTTTAAAAGTCAACCATCTTTGGTGATTCTCCATAACCTATAGAATAAAACCCCAAAACCTTGACCCAGCCTTCAAAGCCTTCCATAACTCTGTCCCAATCTATTGTTATGATGTATACTACATGACTCTCCTATGAAAACTAGGGTTTCTAAAAAACATGTTTTTCCCAATTTCCCAAAAATCCATTTTTACCAGTTTCTCCCAATGCCCTTATCCTTGTTGGAAATGCCTGCACCCACCCACCCACCTTGTCTGCTTAGATTATACATATTCTGTGCATCTTTAATTGCCAAGCTCAAGTCCAATCTCTTTCCTAATACCTTGGCCCAATGTCTGTCCTGCATGAATTTCCATAGTCCTGAATATATTACTCATTTAGGATTTATTAGAAACTATGTTGAAGTGGAAACATTTATTTTTTAAGTAAATTGTATTTTAATCTCTTTTAAATAAGAACTAACACAATTTCAAACACACAGTAGGCATTCAATAAATCTTGGTTTTGTCATTTGCTGATTATTTGGGCCCATAACTTGACTTACCTAGCACTTAGTCTTCTCACTGGTAAAATAAAAATAATTGCTACCCTGCAAGGTTGTTGTTAGAATTAGAGATAATATATGTCAAGTGTCTTGCATAACAGATAATATAATGAGGCATCCCCACCCTAAAATAGATTATCATCTAGTTGGAGGAATAGATATAAATTAAAAGAGACAAATTGATGTAGGGGAAGAATAGTAACAAGGAGCTAGGAGACTTAATTCCCCTCCCCATTTAGCCTTTCAGCAAATTAGTGACTTTTCTGTTCATTCTTTTCCTAAGTTTCAATTTCCTTATACTTAAATTCAGTGGAGGTGGTGTGTGTGGAGCAGAAAATCCCCAACATCTTTTCCCACAGTAATTTACAATGATTTCAGAAGCAGAAAATAAAAACAGCATAGAGATGTAATTCTGGATTTTGAGCAGGATAAAGAGTGAAGAGTAGTTACTCAAGGGCATTATTTTTGAAGATGTGATTTGATACAACTCTTAAAGAAATTGGAGGACATAAACTTGTTGGAAAAGAGAGAGTAGGACAGGGATAAAAAGCACAAGCAAGATTAATACCACAAAAATCTTGGAGTAGTTGTGTAGAAAAGCATCAGACCCCTGGCTGGATCTGTTCTCGCAGCTGCAAAGCAGTTGGACATTAAAGGGAAGACCAGTTAACGGAAGCCTTGAACGCTAGGCTGCCAAATTTAGATTTGAACTGCTTGGCAATAGGGAGCTGCTTCAGGTTCTGAGCAAGGGAATGACAAGAGGATAATAGCATTTAGGAAATAACATAATGACAGCCACTCCATTGTTAATGTAATATGGAGACACTAGAAACAGGGAGACCCCAAAGGATCTGTGGGAATACTTCTATTGGGGCCAGATTATATTAGGATTAGTCATCCCCTAAAATTTAATAATCCAGATGTGAAGTGATAGGATCCTTGGCTAAGATGGTATAGTAGATTGTTCTATTGATCAAAATATTAATTTTGTACCTTCATGACCACTGATGTCAAGCTTGACTCCATGACTTGCAGTGGTCCCCAATTTAATGAATATCATATATCTATTCCTACTGAACTCAGAAGAAGCCATGTGGTCTTTGGCCAACGAAATCTGAGTGGAAGTGATACATGCTACTTCCAAGCAGAAGCTTTAAGAGCCACTGGGAGGTTCCACTATATTTTCTTTTCCCTCCACCACAAGCTACTAGTATTCCTCAGAGGAGCTGCTCCATAAGCCTAGATCCTGGATTGAAAAGGGAGTGGAGTAGAGCTGCCATTGGCCCAAAGCCAACATATAGCATGTGTAAGAAATAAACATCATCAATGGAACCCAATGAGATTTTGGAGTTATTTGTTACTGCAGCTTATTTTAGCCTTAGTTGACTGATACAGCTGATAACTGTAAGAGAAGAATCTATTGAAGAGAACAAAGAGGGAGAAGGGAGTTGCTAATTTAATGAAGAAGAGGAGAATAGCACTTCATGAGCTCAGGGCATTAGAATGTTACCTCAGCTGTGATGAGGCACTTATTAAAGGTTTAGAGGTAGATGAGAAGCAAAGCGATGTTAATTGTGTTCCTGACATTCTGAATTAGAGCTGACATCAGGGAATCCAAAGGAAGACTCCTTAGGTGTTAGGTCTAACCAGACTTCCTTCCCACTCCTCATTCTTCTAATTTGACCCTAGTGTGGGGAGGGCGGTGCTAGAGCCAATGAAAGGTAGCATTTCTGGGGCTCCCAAACCAAATCATTGATTGTGCTAATGTTAGTCATAGGAATTTAGTTTTTACTCTACAGGCAATGGGAGTTTAATGAGGTGAAGGCAGTCAGTAGGAATGACCCCTGGGCTTGGAGTAGTGATTTAGGTGGTCTGGAGGTGGGAGAAAGAATTAGTGAATCTGGGCAAGAGGTGAAGGGGATCTGCTGTCGTGCAGGACCATGGGAATAAAGAGGGATGGACATTTTAGAGGTCAAATTCACATGACTAATTTATCGACTTCCTATATTTGATACCATGTTTGTCCTTTATATTACACCTATAATCAGTGATCCTTCCAAAAAGGAATCCAGAAATTAATCTCTGGTCTCACAATCAACCCACCACAGACCATCTAATTGCCAAGTCCATTTATTTATCATCAAAATGATGATGATGATAATGATAATGATATTTAGCGCATACTGTGTGCCTGGCACTGTGCTAAGCATTATATATATATATATTTTTTTTTTTTTTTCATTTAATCCTAACCATGAATGGGCCATTTGTTAAGTTAATGTCTCAGAGCTCCAGACCCGGTCATCTCTACCCAGCTTTGTGTTGCTGAAGCTGGGAGTCTACAAACCCCGTTTCTGCTTTGGCAGCTGCTTCATGTCAGGCTCTGCCAATGGGCCAATAGAGGGAAGCTGCAAGGCTGGGGGTGGGAGAAGGACCTGCTGCTTCTTTTCTGCTTCCTGTTGCAGTGTCTCCCCAGCGACGCCTTCACACCCCGGCAGTAGAGCTCATTCCAGTAGCATAGTCAGATCCAGTTTGCTCTTTTTTGCGACATGCAGAACCAGCCTCATCACGCCCACCCAGAGACCTCTGGTGCCAGCCCAGCAGTGCTCCTGCTCAGGGGTCTGAGTCTTAGTCCTGCGGGAGCCCTCCTTTAGTCCTTAACTGTCTAAGTTTTAATCATTCCAGTTCTTCCTTTTTCTCTCCCCGTCCCACTTCCCACATTTGCTATCTCAGGGATACCTTCGATGTATCTTTCCACCCTTTCAGTCGCCTAGTTGACAGCCTTGTACCCAGTCAACGATTCTTTATATTTAGTTCAATCTGTTGAGATAACTGGTGTTATCTGCCTCCTGCTGGGGCCCTGAAGTAGATACTGTTCTTTCCTTTTTCTGAATAAGGTAGCTGATGCTTAGTGTTAAGAGAGATTAGGTAACTTGCCCAAAGTCATGCTGGTAACAACTGGAGTCAAGTCGGGAGTTAGAACCCCTTCTAACTCCCTGGTCATGGCTGCTCTCCTGTCTGCTTCATTTTGGGTCTCCTCATCTTGCAACCTTTCATGGCCTTCTCTCCTTTGTGTCTCGGGGTATGCCGTCACTTGGCAGACCGCACTCCCCCCCCACCCTCTGGGTCCAGAGTGGAAGGCCCAGGGAGTGGGTGTTACAGCTGGCATGGGGGCCAGAGAGATGGCCCAACCAACTGCTGGTGCCCACATCTGCCACAACATGAGTTCAGGGCTTGGCATCCTGAGGACCACTTTGCAACCCTCGGTTGACAGTTTTTTCTACTCAGCTTCTCCCGGCAGCTTCAGGTAGGGAGAACGGAGCAGCAGGGTGTGGATAGCCTGGTGGCTTGGGGAAGGAGCAGGGCTGGTGGGAGCAAACAGGCACTGGACCTGCGGGGAGCTCCGCAGGGTTTGGTCTGTTGGCTTGGGAAGGAAGTACAGACTTTAAATCTTGGTCCTCTGTGAATGAAGCCATGCTGGGGTAATGCGGTTTTGCTTAGTGCCATAGCTGGAATGCCCTTCTTCAAGCAAAGCAGACAAAACAGTGCAAAGGGTCCGTCCTCTTGACCACTGGCTTCCAGCCCTGGAAGCCTCCTGCAGGGAGAGGTGGAGGAATGGGAGGAGGGTGAGCTCAGCCTGGCTGCTCCCTGCCCACTTCCAGGAAGCGTGACCTAAACACTCCTTGCTGGCTCTTCAGCAGAGCCTGGAGGACGAGGAAACGCCAGTCTTAGCGCTGGGCCTCCCCCGACCTGCCCCTCTGCCCCATGTGCCTCCCTTCTGTGCCACGTGGCTCTGGACCAGAGGACCAGGCTGACACCTGGACGGTGGGGGGGTAGTCTGGGAGCCAGGCGGGACCCTTCTGCCACCCACAGTGTCCTTGTTCTGATTTTGTAGATTAGAAGAGAGAGGCCGGGAGGGTCATCTACAAACAACCAAGAACGGTGGGAAGGGCCTGATGGCTCACTGTGCTCCTGATGTTGACGAGCATTATGAATTGAACGGGCCAAAGTTTACCAACGCCCACAATGTGCCAGGCACTGGAAGGAAGTGTTAACCTGGGTAAGCACAACCCACATGGCTGACACTGTAGATTTGCCTGTTCATTATGACAACTTTCTGGGAGATGGCAACAGTGTCTTGAGGGAGGGGCGTCTTCTTCTATCTTGGGTAAAGACACCACATGGGCATTCTTAGTCTACTTGGACACCCCCGTTTCCTCATGCGCATACCCCGCTACGGATTTCTGTTTGCATCTCTGGTGTCTACACTGTCATAGAAATGCACGAGAGCTTTTCACTTTCCTTCTAGAGAGGGAAATGCTGGAGGAGTGAACGAAGTGAGGAAGGTGGAGGGACTGGTGTGTTCTTTACTCTGAATCCAGTTTTGAGGACTCTGAACTCTAGTCACAGGGCAGATGGCCAAAGTAGATAAAACTGCCAAATACATTTCAGGGAGGGGAGGTGTGGCCAGTCACCTGCCCCGGGGCCAGGGGCCAGGAGGCTGGGAAAGGAGCCCTTCTTCTCTCTGCAGGCCACCCAGTTCCCTTCTGGTCCCTGCGAACCATAGGCCTCGGGAGCAGGCAGTGGCCGCCCCCTTGGCAGAAACCCGGACCGCCCAAGGATAGGTGCTGCCAGAGAGGCTCTCTGCAGCTTCGGGGGGAGGGACATGGAGCAGCGGGCCCCTGGGGAGACAGGTGCTTCCCCCCCCCCCATTCTTCACATCTACGAACATCACGGACTTTGGAGACAGCCACCAAGAAACAGATGGCAGACCTGTGGGGGGAGCTGAGATCCTGCTGTTCTTCACTCCCCCAATATTTAGGGAGGACTAAAGAAAATGCCGTGGCCTATTGTGTCCAGGGGGGCCAGTGTAGTCTTCTCTAAGGAGGTGACATGGCGCCTCAGATGACCTTAAAGGAGGAGCCTGACATGGGGAAAAGGGGCATTTCAGGGGGAGGGAACTGGTCCAAAGTGTTTGAGGAGGGAGCAGGTCAGGCTACTCTGTGTGCCAGAAACTACAAACCGTCAGCGAGACTGGAACCGAGAGTGTGGGGACGGTGGTGGACCTGAGAGAGCCAGCAGGGAGCCAGAACCCAGAGGCCTCAGAGAGCATTTGGGTTCTCCTGTCAATGAGATGGGAGCCATTGGAGGGTCTTGAGCAGAAGAATTATGTGGTTTGATGTATGCAGATAAGGCTCTTAAATCAGTAGCCGTTTGAGGTTTTCACATAGCAACCTTTGAGGGAGGTACTATTATTATCCCTGTCCTAAAAGCAGGGAAGCTTCACCTAGAGGATTCAAGTCCCCTCCTGGTCAGCCAGTGAGGAACAGGAGCTGGAATTTAAGCCCAAGCAGAATGAGCCATGCTTTTTATTGCTGCTGGCTCTCCATTGCTGAAAAACTCCTCATCTGCAAGAACCTTTTCCTTTTAGCCTCGTAGTAGATGGTAAGGTACTCTCCACGCCTGCCAAGAACTTCCTGACCTCCCAGGGATTTACTTCACTTTGTAATCATCCTTCCCACTTGCTGGAACGCCCACCAGTCGGGGCTTTCTAGGGGATGCTAATGCCTCTGGGTTAAGGATCTTATCTCAATTTATTGGGAGACCTCCAGGGATCCAGAGATCTAGTCCCATTAAGCCTGTACATTTATTTAATTAAAAACAAGTCCAAATGCTGAGGCTTGGGAAATTGCCTGCCTGGTAATACAAATCTATAAATCCCACTTCCTGCTGCTTCCAGGCGGACTGTAAATACCCTGAAAATTCAGCTTCACTGGAAATGTTTTGACCATTCTGCTTCTGGCTCAACGGGTAGCAATAAATAAGAATGAAAAGTGGTGGAAGAAAAATGGGATTAAATTTATTTAAAGCTTAGCATGGCTCCGCTCGGGGAAAGTGGTAAGGACTTCTGGCTTGTTCCTGTCATGTCTGACTTGGTCCTTTCATTCCTAAACCCAGGCCCTCGGGTTCTGCTTAACCATCTCTTGCCTCTGTGATGACTCACCTTCAGCTCTCTGGGTGATGGGCACAGATGAGTCACCATCATTTCAGGAGCAACAGTTGATGGAAAGAACCTCAGCTTTGCTATCTAACTAGGACAGTTACTTACTCCCCGCCCACAGCAAACATTAAGCCCTGACGAGGGCTGCCCAGGAGGTACTCACCGGGCAAGGGAACAGGATATCTGAGATTGAGGGTATTCTTGGGAACCTGTCGTATGAAACTGAAGTCAGGGTCTTGGGGCTGCCTGAATTCTCTTGATAAGGAAAATCTGTGTCCTAAAACGGCCCACCGAGCCAGAGAGAAAGTCCTAGTTCTTGCCCCAGTGCTCTTCCGGGTCCTTCTCCCTGCCCCGCTTCGCACACGCGCCAAAAGTGCCAAGTATGAGGAAGTAGAAGTATATAAATTGCCCCCTTTGTTTATGCTCAGGGCTCAGACCTTTGGAGACCACTCTCCTCTGAGCCCGCCGGCATTAAATAAACCTCCTATCCTCCAAGATCTCCGAATGCTACTTGGTTCTTCCGTCGGGCGATCCAGTCCTGTTTCCATAACACTCTAAAAGGGTAGACTACCATTTAAGGACGGACACATTTCCTAAAGGATACAATCCCTTCCTGGTCATAACAGCTGTAGTGATGCAAAGTAATGATTATGGTACACCAAACCTACCCCAAGATGCTGCGATCCGAAGGCCTTCTGAGCTCGCCTGAAAATCCCTGGGAGATTCATTTGTGAAGTCAGCTCTGAGATAGGCAGACTCTCAGAGCTGTTGGTGATGCTGCCTGGATTGCACATGGGACAGTGTGACTAGATGGCCTACTTTGTGGCCCCAGGGAGGCCGTCTAAGAAGGGGTAAATGAGGCGTAGCTGTGAGCTCCTTACTCTGCTCCAGCAGACACCTGCCTACCCTGTGAACATGACCATCTTCTTTTTAGGCATAACGACCAGCTTATTCTCAACCCCACACCAATCTAGGGCTTTCTTTATGACTATTCCGAGGTTCCCGGGCTGCTCGATGATGACAAAGCCTCATTGCTTTTAGGTCAGCCTTTAAGTCTCCATCCTGTACACTGATGAACTTCATTCTAGTTGCTTAGCGTGGCATTCACAGTGCTCACCATTGTGGCCGTAGACTGTAATGGTTCCTGTCATTCTGTTATCATTGCACACGCCCCCCCAGACTGTATCCACACATGCACTCACAGAGCTTTTCAACAAACAGAATGAAACCAGACACGTGAATCTTTTCTAGAGTGGGGACAGCTAGACCACCACACAAGGTAGAATTGTTTTGTTAACTTCTTGTTTTACTTTCAGTTCAGCTCTATAAAGCAGAATTGTTTTATTTTTTTCCTGGGCATATTAATGGGAAAGGAACTGATTTTCCCCATGTCATTTGGAATGCGCCTCCTCTATGGTACCCCCCAGGGTTTCACTTCTGGAGATGAACTGCCAAGTCAAAAGAACATTCATTCCTTGCTGCAAGTTGATTCTCTCATGCAACAGATGCTAAGTACCGACTGTGTGCAAAATCCCAGTGAGGCTTTGGAGGATGTAAGAATGCATAGGTTACGGTCTCTGCCCCACAATAAACAAAGCTAAATTTCTCACTGGTGATTTGGAAGACGATTACATGTGTTTTATATTCAACTCCTAAATAGAGAACTTTAGGAACCCAATCTGAATTGAACCCTTTTGCTACAGATCTGCGGCACCTTTCTGTTGGACTGGCAGTGTCCTTGCAGGGAAGGAAACTATTTTCCATCTTTTGTAAACGTATGCAGCACGTAACCCCTTAGGCGGAAGCCATTATAATTAGCTCATGTTAATTAATTATGCCTATTTAAGCACAGGAGCAGAGTGGCCAGTGGGCTTGGAGCACCCTCCCAGCAGCCCACAGAGGGCTGGGTGCCACAATAGGGCCATTGTTCTGCCGATTGTTGCCTTTGGCTCCCCCTTGGCATCGGTACTTAATTGCCTCCCGACTGAGTAGGTCTGAACCTGTTTACTGAGCCTCCTTGGCAAGGGTGTAACCAAATGTCCCCAGGCCTCACCAGCCTGTGGGGGCCAATTAGATCATATTTTCACTCAAATTTTGCTAGCTGATTGCTCCACATGCTAGCCCTCCATGCCTCCTCTTTCTCAAAGTCTCTCTCCTTATTTGGGGTAAGTCTATAAGATGTATCAAGTATACTCAGAAAAAAAGTTTGCAGCTCTTGGGGGTGCATAGTTTGATGGTCATTTGAAACTGCCACTCTGCTGCGGCCCCGAGTGCAAATATGTCTGCACAGGGCCCAAGTCTCTGACTCAGCCCCACCTGGTGCGGGGTGCCGAGCTGCTGGCTGGGGTCTCCGTGAGCTTTTGGGTACTGAGCCCGTGCGGAACTCTCCAGTGGCCTGGGGATGCACTCAGTGCACTGGGACTTTGGCACTGCTCAGAAGGAAGTGCTGCAGTGTCCCTGACTTCCAGCACCCCAAAGCTGCCTCTTGGCCCACTTGGCCCATGCGCAGAGATCCCCAGAACTCTGTGCTCCTCGCCATTGCTCCTCATGCTGCGAGCACACTTCATTCCTCGCAGAGAAAGGGAAAACACCCTCACCCCACCCCCGGGCCATGTTTTATACCCTGAGTCCCAAAGCTGCTCTGCTTGTGCTCAAAGACCCAAAATTCTTTCCTGCAAACAGCACCTCAGCTTCTGGCTCTTGCCTTGCCCCCTGAGGGCCCAAGCCCCACTGGGCCCCCTCCTTTTGCCCTTAGTGTCCATCCCCATTCATGCAACTCTTCGTTGCTCTTTCAGCTGAAAAACAAGATGATGCAGATCAACCAGGCAAATGAACGCTTGGAAACTATTGGTGGGTCCTGGTCTCACGTGTCTGATCTCTGCTTGGGCTTAGCTGGCTCTGCTGCAAGGAAAGCACTGAGCCCCTAACATGCATATTCCTTTTTTCTGGCATTAGACAGAAAGAAACGTACTGCTTCTTGGCAGCAAGGGCCTTTGATTCCTTTTCTTTAATTTCCTCGGAGTTTCCCACAAGGATCATATGTGATAATGTGGCAAAGTTTATGCTTAAATTGAAACTGGCCATGTCATTGTAATATAAGGTTAAAGCTTGTGTAAATAGATGCTCCATTACTGAATGGATATTGGCCATGGCATTTATTATTTATCTAGCCATCCACTCAAAATATATTTAAAAGCACTTACTCTTTGGCAGGTTCTCTCCTAGACACTGGAGATACAGGGTGAGTAAAAGAGAGATAGCCTAGTGGAGAAAGATAAATGTTAAAGAAATTAATTAAAATAATAAATAAGAAAATATCAGAGTGTGATAAGTGCTCTGCAGAGAATTGCTTGAGGGCGATATGGTGGGGTGACAAGGAGACTCCTTTAGAGAGGGATACCAAGGAAGGTCTCCCTGATGAGGTGACTGGAAGCTGAGATTAGAACAAAGAAGACCCATATGAAGATCAGAGGAAAGAGGGTTCCAGGCAGAGCAACAGCACAGTCAAGGAGGCAGGGCGTGTTCTAGGAGCCTTGGTGATGGGAAGAATACAGGATGTCCGGGGAAGGGGAGGGTACTGCCAGAAGAGGTCAGTCAGTCACCATGAGTGACCCAGGTGGTAGAGGGCTCACCAAGGCAGGAGAGACATTTGGTTTTTGCTTTAAGAAGAATGGGAAGCAATTCAAGTTTGAAACAGGGAGCCATATAATCTGATTTATGTTCTAAAAAGAGAATATAGGCTATTGTGGGAGGAATGAACTTTAGAGGGGCTAGAGGTAGCAGGGTGATCAGACAGGAGTTTGATGTGGTAGGACAGAAGGGAGAGGATGGTGACCAGGTGACTAGGTCAGAGCCCCGGAGCACAGAGAGATTCAGGGTCTTTGGAAGCAGAGCTGACAGGACTTGGGCTGTTTGGCTGTGGAGAGTGAGGAAAAGATGGGACTCCAGAAAGATTCCTCAACTGGCAAGGGAGGGAACCAAGCCCTTCACCAGCTTGGGATGTGGGTGGCCTCAACTAGGGTGGCTGTCAAAATATCTGGATGGTCATTTATTCTAAGTTTGAAAGGGGAAAGGGACATGAGCACCTCCCTCTCCCTCTCTTCCTTCCTCCTTCACCCTGGGCACCCCCTCTACCCGTATGTACAGGTACAGGAGAAACATGGAGAAAATCTGCTAGAGGAAACAATCGGTTCCAGATTTAAAAAAGAAAAAAACAAAACAGCTTTTGAGAGCAAACCATAACCAATTCCACAGGTTAGAGAGTCAGATAACGTAAAAATAGCCCAAGGCAGGTAGAGTGCATTGAAGTAGCCAATAGTTCTGTTTACCCAATAAAATATCCATGGCAGCAAGAAGGAGAGTTCAGGAGCTGGGCTGGGCATGGGGACTTGTGATAACAGTCTTAACATTGGAATTTAATTTGTTTTACTTAAAGGTAAACCTCAGTGCCTATTCTTGCAAAGACAGCCAACCCCATCTATCCTCCAAGGACCTGAAAACCTAGACCTGGAAGGAACATTCTGCTTTGCCAACATTCACTCTGTCCCAGTGTTTGCTGATTTCACAAACACATCTCTATAAAAATATGAAAAACCCCACAAAAGTGTAAATGTATTAAATAAGGACCCTGGGGGAGCTCAAGGAAATTTCAGATCTCTCAATTTTCTCACTGTACTTACTTTTTAATTAAAGACAATAACTGCTTCTTATAGGTTCTTACTGACAAATAAAAACACTGATGTCACTCCAACCTAGGACATGATAATCTTTCCCAGAACGGGGAGTGTCCAGGACTAGATAGTCATGGGGACTTTTTTTTCCACAATGTCTGCCTAATTCTGTCTTAGTCACACATAGTTAGTCATTACCTGGAAGGGCATTAAGAGCTTATCCGTGGCCACCATACATTTCGTGCTTTGTTATACCAGGAAAAATGCAGACGACTGAGTCATTGCCTTCAATTAGTTTTTCATTTTCACCTGGAGCAAAGTTTTTCTATATCCATACCAGTTTTATTGCTTTCCATGTTATGCTGATCACATACTTTGTGAGATAATTCAGTCTTTTGCTTGAGGATATTAATAATATGTATCGCGAGTAGGAAGTAGCATTATCAAAGTACTCTTAAACAGATGTAAAAATGGAAATACGGCAAGATTTAGGAACTCACATTCAAGGTCTACAGAGATGGGGCAGAGAGGAAAGGAGAATGAGACAATAAAAAACCTTGAAATCATGGCAGAGCTTTGTTACCTCTGGAAGAACTACTCTCATATGGTTTTCAAATCTAAAACTTGTTTCATTCAACAGAAAATTACACAGCTATTATAGACCCAGCCTGACTGTACAGAATAAGCACATTCAAGCAGCTAGTAAATAAAATGTGTTAAGTACTGCTAAAGTGTAGAACACTAAAAACAAGAGCCCTGTCTTCCAGGAACCTTCACCTAATTGGGTAAAAATACACACAGGAACTAAGTTCATGTTCAAGTTCAGTGACAAAACATGGTGGAGTGTGAGATGGGCAAAAATGAGAGGTGCCAATGCTGCTCGGATGTCAAAACATAGAAACAATGCAGCCTAGATGCATCAAGATCCTGAGCTCAGGTAAATGATCCTTGAAGGACAAATATGACTTGGATGGGAGATATTAGGACAAAGCACTCCAGGCAGTGGGAAGAGTGTGTACAAAGGTACCTCACTGTGAAGGATTAGGTTGTGCATGCAGGAGGAGGGATCCACTCGGGAAGGTGGTTTGGCGGCAACACATTGAAAATAATGTCTGCTAACAAATTGTGTCACTTGCTGTGATGGAAACAACATCTGTCTGGCTGCAACAATGCCTCAGCTCACAGAGTCTGTGTGCAGTTGTGGAGGAACTTGGTGACAAATAGCCTCTTTTATCTATATTTGCATGAGTCAGGCTGGAGATAGGAAAATCGATGATAAAACATCTCATTAAAGAAGTGGTAACACCGGGGCCCCTGGGTGGCTCAGTCGGTTAAGCGTCTGCCTTCGCCTCGGGTCATGATCCCAGCGTCCTGGGATCGAGCCCCGCATCGGGCTCCCTGCTCGGCGGGAAGCCTGCTTCTCCCTCTCCCACTCCCCCTGCTTGTGTTCCCTCTCTCGCTGTGTCTCTCTCTGTCAAAATAAATAAATAAAATCTTTAATAAAGAAAGAAAGAAAGAAAGAAGTGGTAACACAATCGTTACCACAATTGTAACCACTTACTACCTATGTGAATTTGCACAAGGTATTTAATTTCTAAAAGCCTCAGTTTCCTCTTTTTAAAATCTGCATAATAATATCATTTCATAAAGATATAAAGATGAAAACAACATGTGCAAAGTTTCTAGAACAGAGGCTAGGATTCAAGAAAACACAGCTATTTTTCTTTTCGTTAAACCTGCATAGTTATTTATAGTTCGTAAAACATTTTCATAAATTTTTCAAAAATCTTTTAAAGTAAATACAATTATTACCAGGTTTGAGAGAGAAAACTGAGGCTAAAAAATATGAAGTCCGGGTCCATGCAATAGTAGGAGACCAGTTTCGATACCGTTTCAATGGTATTTACCCTCTGCTCTAGTTATCTTTTTTAGTGAGACACACAAACGAAAAGAAAACAAATTGTACTTGTATTTTATATAATGCATAGTGAGCCCTCAATCCATGTGGTTCCCTTTTGAAGGCTAGGTAGCTAGCAAGAGCTCTAGGCAACACTGATAAGTTGGTTCTCTAGCTCTGTGATGTCCCCTCTGGGAGCCACAACACATGGGGCTGTTGAGTACTTGGAATGTGGCTAGTATGAATGGAGAAGTGCTACACGTATAAACTACACACTGGATTTCAGAGACTTAGTGTGGAAAATATATAAAATATCTCACGAATAACCTTTAAATTGATCACACAATACAATGAAGATATTTGGGGTATGTTTGGTTAAGAATTTCACCTATTTCTTTTTACTTCTTTCTAATGTGGCTACTAGAAATTTTTCAGTTACATAAGTGGCTCTTATTTATGGCTTGCATGATATTTCTATTGTACAGAGCTGCTGTACCTAACCCTCTGCCCTTCCACTGGTATTTCCTGGCCTCTCGGCCCTCCTTCCTCCTCACTAGGACCCTGAGATGCTCCTCTCTGGAGAACAATGATCTGCTCACCTACTTCATGCCAGGGTGTTAAGGATCTTTCTCTCTCCCTGCAGAAAATCTACTTTCAGAAAAAGGTATGGAAAGTGGAAATTAATGCATCTGGGATTGGGAGAGATATTAGAGTGAGGATCATAATTTCAAGTGCCTAGAGGGGTCAGAAGGATAGCATAAAGGAGACCAGGCGTAGGTAGCAATAGGGAGTGGTGGGGATTGTGGTAAACAGAAGTTCACATGCCTGATCCAAAGGGGACAGCCACACCCAGCTCTAGCTAATTGTTGCCATATTTGGATTTGAGCCCAATGCAGCCGGATGTTTTGATTTTTCAAGAGCAACCAGAAATCTACATTCTTACGTGATGTCTTCTGATTTTTAAGGATTTTCAATGACATAAAAACTTCTAACAATTATTATAAAGGGCCTATAAAAATCTGCTTTAGGGCTTTATTTGACCCACCTGGCCTCATTTTTTACCTCTTTATTTACCTATAGATAAGGCCTACTTGGTGAGATGTGTGGCAAACTGGACAGGTAGCGCTTACCATATTGGTTTTGTCTCTTGTTATTTGTACAGCCGGAAGAGTCCTCTCTCTTTTATAGATGAGATACTGAGGTCGAGAGAGGACAAGTGGCTTACCCATAGTCACACTGTCACTCACTCAGGATAAGAATGTCAGGTTCCTGATTCTCTAGCCACTGATCCTTTAAAACAACAAACAATGTCCTCTCTCTGCCCCCAAGGTCTGCCTCTAAGAAAGAATCTTGATGAGCTGAAACAACTCTGCCAGGTGTGTAGTAAGTCTTAGAGCAGAAGAAGCTGTGCCCATATTAGTCTCTGTTGGCTAGGGGAATAACACCAATGTTTAAGATCCCTTGTGAGTCTCTTGCACATGTCATAGATTTTATTCTATGAAGATACACACTAGTCATTTACCCAGAGTGAATTGAAACCCCCAAACAACCCAAGTGGAGAAAAATAATCACAATGCTGAACACTTCTGCTATTTATGAGCAAGTATACATTCTAGACACCTGAGTCAGGCCCCACAGGGAGAAAAGGTCTTTATTCTGCAATTGACATAGAAAGATTTCCATCAGGGTCATACTTGAAATGTGTGTGCCCTCTCCCCAATTTTTAGGTGTGAATGACCTAACTTGGCCAGTAGAAAAAATGCAGATATGAACTTAGCATTCACACAATCCAGCATTTGTTCTTTCTGGCCTCTCCTTTTATAAATATATTTTATAGCACTTAAGACTTAAGCTGCCTGCTTATGTTATTGATAATGGCTCAAAACAAATATCAGATTCTGAATAATTTCAACCCTTGCTTAAAACCCAGGACTTTCCTGGCTGTGGTAAGAGGACGAAACTTTTCCAAATTACCCGGATGGTGGTAACATCGTAGAGTTAGCTTTTTGGTAATTTATAATACCATGGCTTTTAGGGTTTTCAAGTCTTTCAGGTCTTAAGAGCAATTTCATTTCTACTCTGCTCTTTGTTCCTGTCAACGAAATGAAATTGGAAGAACAAATTTATTGTCCACCTTTTAGAGATGAGGAAACAGAGTCCTAGGGGAACTCCATGACTCAGCTAGATAATGACAGGACCAGGTATCTCTTGGTCCTCATATACATTTCTTTCTATTATAACTGAAGTGGTGAGAATCTAAGAATTCTCTAGCTCCCATTTCCAAGAAGAGTGAAAACCCATCGCAACACGGTATACTATTACCTTGCCTTAGATATTCTGTGGGCAAAAAGGAGGTATAAACCTTCATATTCACCTTGATCTTATCCCCTAGCCTAAGTCAGAAAGATGATTTGTAACATTAATTTAAATAACAAACAAATAAGCAAGAACAAGCAAACAAATAATTCCAAGAGTATTGAATTTGCCACAATTCTGATATCCCTGAATGACATGGAAACACTTTCCCTTTCTTTATGGGTGTCTAGACAAGAAACCACCTCCTTCCAAACAGGTGGTCTTGACAGGCTCTTTTCCTGTGATTCCTTTTTATTTTAAGGAAAATAAAGATATAGAGAGAAGGTGGGGGTTTGTAAAGGGGTATGTAGCCTGCAAAGGGGAAGGCGAAATGGCAAAGACCAAAGAAAAGTTCAGAGAGAGGAAGAATGGAGGATGAGGGCACTGACCAAGGATGGGACACCAAACGTGAGGTCACCAGATTGAAACCCAGACTTCCAGCTTCCCTTGAGGAATTCAAAGATTCTTTCAACATCTTCAAATGCTTTTCTCAAGCATGGTCACCCAAGGTACATAACAACACCTTTTCTAATTCAATTTATATTTTGTTGTTTGAGACTAGTAATTTAACAGTATTCTTTTCTACAGTTTTTCATCTTGAATTTATGGTATGTCAATTGCATTATTCTTAAATAGCCCAGCCCAAGAAGCTCTCCCCTTCATCATGCAGGTCCTATAAGACAATGTGTTCCAAGTTCCATCAGCTGAATTAAAAATGAGCTGCAAGAACGCAATCTGTCTGCCAATTGGAGGTGGTCTATAAGTACAATGACACCACGGGAGTAAGTTGCAGATGTGGGTTATGCATCTTAGAATTGCTTCAAGAAATTGGAAAAGACAACTAGCACACAATATTTTACCAAATTCACCCAAACACTGCACCCCAGGGCCTATATATGTACTGGCCACTGGAAGTTTCTGGGTAAATATTTGTCAAAAGAAGTCTCACATCTGGGCGCCTGGGTGGCTCAGTTGGTTAAGCGTCTGCCTTCGGCTCAGGTCATGGTCCCGGAGTCCTGGGATCGAGTCCCACATCGGGCTCCTGGCTCAGCGGGGAGCCTGCTTCTCCCTCTGACCCTCTCCCCTCTCATGCTGTTTCTCTCTCTCTCTCTCTCAAATAAATAAATAAATAAAATCTTTAAAAAAAAAAAGTCTCACATCTTCATGTGGACTAACATACATCTTGTTTGACTTATGTTTTTGTTTTTTTAACAAATCAAGGAATAAAATATTTACAGATCACCACATGGCCCACAATGAATGTGCTTTGCTGCATTAAAGAATATATGTACCAAAACCTCTGTACTAAATTATTTGACTACTCCTGAGCCCTGCGATAGTTCTCACACAAGCAAGCAGTCCTTTACTCACTCCAAAAGTCTCTGTGAAACCCCCATTTTGCCAAGCTCTGCCATAGGACCTGGGGAGAGGAAAGAGGCAGGAGTCCCTGCTCGCATAGAGCTTATGTCCTGAAGATGAGGAGAGACAATAAACAATATTTAAAAAGTCAAACATACAGCTCATTAGATAGTTAAAAGTGCTGAGGAATGATGAAAACAAAACAGGGACAGGCGCTAGGAATTGTCAGGAAGGGGGAGTGGCTACAGAAGCCCTCACTGGGGGATGGTATTTGAGTGAAGACCCAAGGCTGTGAAGGATATGGGAAGTGGAGCATTTAAGGTAGAAAGAACAAGTGCTCAGGGCCTGAGGCAGAAGCACTTCTGAAGTGGTCAAGGAAGATGGAGGAGGCCAGTGAGGCTGGCAGATTGAGTGGGGAATAGTAGTTAATGCAGCCCATGAGATAATACCTAATACGGGTTTTATGTGGAGAGAAGGAAGAACGGCATCTATTCCAAATCTGATATTATCCTCCCAACAGGAAGAAATTACTGTTCAGCTTCCTTCACCTCCACGCAGACCAGCCACCTGGAAAATAAGCCGCCCCTCCCGCCAACACACACCGATCCCAAAGATGATCATCTCTTTGGCTTGAAATACACTTTTTCTTCCTGGTTGTGCACAGCGTAGGCATATATTTGCTTCATCAGCTCTGCTCCATTTCCATCCCCCTGACCCCAACTGAAGACCCCAGGGTCTCTCCTCTGGATTACTGGAGAAGCCTTGAGCTCTTGTCCTGCCTGCAGTGTCCATAGCTTGTAACCATCCTGCACACCTGGCCCAGTCACGTCCCTAATACCAAGAGTTCTGAGGGTCCCCTGGGGTCTCTGGGAAAGGCGAGAGAAAGAAGGAGGCAACGGTTGGGGCTCTGGATCCTCATTCCCACTTCAGCCCGACCATCCCTTGTTTACCAGAATGAAATATGATACCTCTATGGAAGATTTCTTTGTGGTCCTCAGACTGGAAAACGACTGACCTAAAACAACAGCTCACATCATATTGTTCTGTCGCACTCTTGCTCCCAAACCTTCGACGCGACTTTGCCAGTAAAATAAAGCCCAGGCTCCCACTATGCCTGGAATAAAGAACCAAGTTCTTACAGTGGCCATAAGGCACAGCCCAGCCTGGCCTCTCGTGGCCTCTCTGACTTCCTTCCCCCGCTCTCTCCTCATCCCACACAGTCCACTGCAGCCACCCCGAGGCTTGCCCCGAAAGCCTCCACGTACACCACCACCTCAGACTTCTGTGCTTTTTCCTCTGCTGGGGACATACTTCTGCATGTTTGCATGGCTGACCCCTCATCTCAGTCAGGACTTGAGTCAGCTTCCTGGTCAAGGGGCATCTCCTTCTAGCACCCTTGGCCACCTCCTCTACAATGGCACCCCATTGACTATTCCCCAACCCTGCTTTATTCTGCATTATTGCTGCCTGCTGTATGATATGTTTGCTTGTTTACTGCTTCTGTCTATGCCGTAGCTATAAGCTCTGTGAGAACAGAAGCTGCGTTTTATCACTGTCCTATCCCTAAGCATTTAGTACAGTGCCTGGCCCGTAGTAGTTTCTCACTAAATATTTCTCGAAGAATGAATGCATGAAGCATGTAGGCATTGCCTTCAAGGCTCCTCACAGGCATCTGACCAATACTCTCCAGGCTGAACTCTTGACTCTCCCTGCCCTGTCCCCAGGCCCCTCACCAAATGTACTCTTCCCCTGCCCCCAGCCAGTATTGTTTCATTTTTGCTCAAGGGGCCCCTTATGCCTGAGATGCCCTTCCTGTCACCTTCACCTGACATAAGATGCCATTTTCAAGACTCGGTTCAAAAAACACCCTTTTGAGGCTGTTCCCCAGCACCCTGCCTGGCACATGTTTCCCTCCCTGGCCCTCGAGCTCTTGATTCTCTGGTCTTTCCGTAGCGTGGCTCCCCCTGCCTGTCTGCCTCCATCTGTGAGCACACCGGCACTCCCGGGCATGCAGGGCACGCCGCGTCTTGGACAGCGGGTACGCGGGTAGTATGTGCGCAATAAAAGGTTGATTTCAGAGCTCGGAGAAAGAAAGCCTTCTTGTCCTCCTTACTTGTAGTTTTACTCGGACTGAGCTGCAGTCTGCTTTGTGTCTGGGGGCTGCTAACTCATGGCAATGTAACTTTCGTCTTTCCTGGCAGGTTCCGCCAAGTTCTTCCCAGCCTGGCTTTTTCTGGTGCTTCTATTCTCCCTACCAACACATTTCGTATGTCCCTGTCTCCAATGCTTATAGCTAGAGAGGCTCCTTGACTTGTATCCAAATTATTTTTTACCTGATCCTATGCCTGCCCTTCCCAAAGTGTGTCCTGGTGACACTGGTCTGGGAGGGACCGTGGGGGAGAGACCTCCGCCTGGATTATGTCAGCATGTCAAATGATCTGTGACGTCCTGCAGTAAAAACACCTGTTTAGCACCATTAAGCCAAAGAATCACATATTTCTTTAACTACGGAACTATTTTTTTCCACAAAGCCTCTATGAATACCCTGAAAAGTTAGAATTCTGCAGCACATAATTGTGCAACGTTATCCTGGACGACACAGGTGTGCGAGAATATTTGTGAGATAAGGAATAAACTGTAGATGGTGTTGCAATTCATGCATGTACAGAAATGGAATACTAATCAGTAGCATAATAACATAGTACAATAACAGTCGGCCTACTTCTATGCTTCTTGCATACCTGGCACTGCTCTAGAATAATCCTCACAGAAGCTCCTATGAGGAAAGCACCATTGCCATCAGTCCCATTTCACAGGTGGGGAAATAAGACACAGAGAGGTTAAGAGACACACTGAATCCACACAGCTGTTAAGGGACAGATGAGGGCTTCAAGCCCTGGGGCCTGTTTCCAGGGACCCTGCTTGAAGCCACCCCACTCTAGTGAGGCATGCCCCGTGGGCCTCTTGTAACGTGGGTTTTTAGGAAACTTTTCTAAGAGCAGGAAAGCAGTTCTCCTTTTGCATCCACTATGCATCAAGCATGTTATGTACCTTATCTCATTTAAAGTTCTCAGGAACCTTAGGAAGCAGGAATTCTGATTGACCTCTCCAATCACCCAGTTAATGGGCGATTCACCTCTCCATTGCCTTTCTATTCACAATGCTGCTCAAAAATGGCACCAGGACCTAATGCAGTCTCCCAACCACTTGTTAAGTCTTCCTTATGGCAGGGCACCTGGGTGGCTCAGGTTAAGCGTCTGCCAGTCATGATCTCAGGGTCCTGGGATCGAGCCCCGCATCGGGCTCCCTGCTCAGCAGGGAGTCTGCTTCTCCCTCTCCCTCTGCCCCTCTTCACACCCCACTTGTGCTCTTTCTCTCTCTCTAAAATAAATGACTAAAATCTTAAAAAAAAAGAAAGTCTTCCTTATGGCTACTCCTTCACAGCAATTCCTTCCAGAAGCCTGGGGACGGGCTAAAGGAAAAGACCTCTCCTGGGAATGGGTGGTAAGCTTAGAAAACAGGCTTGGCTATTTGGAGAAAAGGCAACAGCACCCACCAAGGGCACACATACCTCCAGGTAGCTTTTCTTTCCTTTTACTAACAAGCCTGTCAGGCCAGAAATAAAAGAATAAAAGGGTCTGTCCACCAATACAAGTGAGAATTGTGGATAATCAAAGACTCAGCGAGAAAGAGGGGAAGGCTGGTACATCTGCACCCTGAGAAAGGGGACCACTTAACACTGAGTCAGGTCTCTCTCAAAGCTTCAGTAGGTATCCTCCTCCACCCCAAATCACACGAATAGGCATTGTAATGGAGTGTAGGACAAGGATGAAGTGAGCACCATTTTTCTCTCTCCAAAGGGTAATGGTGGCAGAGTCCATATTAATCAAGCCAAGCCTGAAAGGAAAGTTTCTGCGGGTCTGCATCCTCCACGCCGAGGCTGCTGAAGGACAATGCAACCCAAGTGGCCAGGGCAAAAAATAATTTGTCAGGAGCATGATTCGCCTGGGCGACTGCATCCTTCAGATGAGTCCCTGAAGAGGTTGTGGAACAGGGACACCTGGGCTGTCCATCACAGCTCTGGACTTCACTCTTGGCTGATGAAACTTCATCAAAATTAGTTGGATATTTTTCAGCCAAGGAAGTGTTAAGTTTGTTGAGATTCTTAGGTAAATAACTAACCAGGAAGATAGAGGAGACACTTGTGAGCAAGAGTAAGATGATTGTGGACCTGGAAGATTCTACCACATGTTGCCAGGTGGGTAGCTCTGATGTCCTTAGCTCTGGAGCCCCACAACTCCTGAGTGAACTCCTCAGGGAAAACCCCGGGGGGATTCAGTTCCATTTAGGGAGAGATCTGAAGCTGTGGGTGCCTCTTAGCTAAATTAGGCAAGTCCCAACCACAGCTTCCTGACGTAAAGGAAACCAACATGGCATGGTGCTGGAGCTCCAGGGAGGAAGCCCAAATGCTTCTGGGTCCACCACACACGGTTGTGCTTTGCCAAACCCCAGGGCGCAATCTTTAAATCCTATTCACTGTAGATTCGTATACTGATTAAGACCATCTTATGACAGATGGCAGTCAAATGTTTTAAGGAAAGTTTTTTTTCTTATTCATAAACAACTTTTCTGTGGGCTCATCCAGTACTGCCTGAACCCTGAGCTGCTCACAGGGGCAAAGATGTCTAATCTGAGCCTTGCCTTCTCTTCTTGCTACTTCGTCCTTGGGGGAGGAAGAAAGGCGTGGTCATGCTCTCACTCAGGGAGAGAGTCCTGGGACTGGAACGACCTACACCTGGTCAGGGAAGGATCTGGCTTACACGAAGGTTAACAAACCTCCCACAGCCTTCCCTTTGAATCTTTTGGTTTGTTCCATTTTCACACTGCTTTCTCTTACATTTTTTTCAATCGAGACTTAGAGACATCAGGGTAGCATATTCCTTTAAAAGCCAGTTTAAAATGTGCCACTTCTCAATCCACAGAACAAAGGCTCTTCCTGCTCACGCCCAGCAGCCCTGCTTCTGGGCCAACGTGTTCAAGGTGCAGTGACAGAACCCAAAGCCAACCTTTCCCTGAAGCTTCTGGGCAGAGGAGAAATCCCCAGGGCTCCTGGAAAGGAAGTGAGGTCATGGTGAGGTCATCCCATCACAGCAGGTGGGGGAGTTCTTGAGGATCCGAACCTTCGGGGGAAGAAAGCTTTTCAACCTTAAGGTTGCCTGTATCCAAAAAAAAAACCACCCTGATCATCTCTCTTTCTCCCCTCACCCCCGAGCTTTTGTCTTGTCTTGTGTTTTCCTTCCTTCCTTCCTTCCTTTCTTCTTTCTTTCTTTTTCTTTCTTTCTCTTTCTTTCTTTCTTCTTTCTTCTTTCCTCTTTCTTTTTCTTTCTTTTTTCTTTCTTCCTTTCTTCTTTCTTTCTTTTTTTCTTTCCCTTTCTTTCTTTCTTTCTCTCGTTCTTTCTCTCTCTCCCTCTCTCTCACTTTTTTTTCCTCTTGGCACTGTGAAACCGGGTGCTCTGGACGCCTGGGCACAAATGTTTTATTCCTTCTTGGCTCTGTGCTCGGCCTGGCTGTCCCTGCCCCAGGCCAAGGCAGCTGCCGGTGACTCACCGTCTGAGTCTAGTTGCTGCAGATTCTAGGCTGGGTTTGTTTCTTTAGGAAACCTACAGCACTGCCCTGGACTTGCCTTAAGTCAAAGTTTTCTTTGAGATCTGGGACTTTTTCGACCATTATTTCTAGCACTTAGCACAATGCAGGGCACTTAGTAGGCACTCAAAAAATATTTGTGGAATGAACTGAAGAAATGAATGAATGACTGAATGGCGTGTTTTACACGGATTCATGTATATGATGTGTATCTGTCGGGGTCCTCCAGAGAAACAGAACCAATAAGAGATTTTAGATATAGATAGAGACATAGAGGTATTTATTTTAAGGAATTGGCTTATACGCTTGTGGGGACTGGCAAACCCAAAATCCACAGGGCAAGCCAGCAGCCTGGAAACTCAGGAGGCAGGAGGTGATACTGCAGTCTGGAGTCAGAATTTCTTCCTCTGCCGGAGGTCTCAGGTTTTGCTCGTAGGGCCTTCAGTGACTGGATGAGGCCCACCCACATTATTAAGAGTAATCTCCTTTATTTAAAGTCAACTGATTGTAGATGATAATCACACCCCCAGAATACCTTCACAGCAACACCTAGATTAATGTTTGATTGCATAACTGGGTGCTAACCAAGCCTAACCAAGTGCCACAGAAAACTAACCATCATCTCTTGTGTCAAGTTACGTCCATGGGAACAATTACCACCACCACCACAGAAAACCTGCCACCAAACAAATACCATATAATAAAAACCCAGTAAAACCGAGTTAAAAACCTATATCCCAGGTCCGGCTGCGTGCTCGCAGCACCAAAACGCTTAAAACACATGCCCTCAGGGGTAGACGAACCATGAGAGACGATGGACTCTGAAAAACAAACTGAGGGTTCTAGAGGGGAGGGGGGTTGGGGGGGATGGGTTAGCCTGGTGATGGGTATTGAGGAGGGCGCATTCTGCATGGAGCACTGGGTGTTATACGCGAACAATGAATCATGGAACACTTCATCTAAAACTAATGATGTAATGTATGGGGATTAACATAAGAATAAAAAAAATAAATAAATAGAAAGTTTTACAAGAAAAAAAAAAAACAAAAAAAAACACATGCCCTCAAGGAGACCACTTTCCGGTAGGAGAGAGTCTGGTAGACAGATCATCACAGACGACTTTAATACATGCTCTAATCAAGATGTAGATGAAACTTGCTTCCTGCTATTTAGAGTTGGTAACCTCGAAGTGGTCAGAATGACTTGGTAACTCGAGAGAAGGTCTGATGTCTGCCAAGCTAATATGACAACCTTAGCTGCCCCGCAGAGAGAGTTTCAAATACCTTAAATAAATGGGCTGTGAAATGGCCACAGGGTCTTAATGCCAGCAAATGTCAAAACACCCAGGGCGATCTGGGTATTTGGGGAAAGGCCTGCCAGGCAGCCATCCTCGTTCTGCTGCCTGCAGCTTTTCCTGAATGCCAATCAGACCCCTCCCTGCCCCAGCCCTGCTCCGCATTAGAGCTAAAGTCCTCTGAATACGTTCCCCAAGAAACTGATGCCTGGGAGGGCAGGTTAGAGCTGCAGCCCTGTCTGCTGCCTCACCTGGGGTACACGAGCCCCCCGGGCTAACGGCAGCAACAGTTCTATTTCTGGAAGAGCGGCACTGCATTCTGTTTCCCTTCCCTCGGTGTATGAGCAGATGAAAGGCATCTGTTTACTTCAGCAGTGCTGATGGCTTTTATAGCGTGCATCTTCTTTACCCCACCCCACAATATCCGTTGTCAAATTGAAGACTGGGCTCGATAGCTTTAGTTGCCAATGCATGGCTAACACCAAGATGGGCTTGTCTGATGTACCTCTTGTGTCCAGCATAGAAATGTGCAGATCACACAGTGAAGGGCCAGCGCTTCCTTACGCCAGTCCATGTGGTCAAGTCCAACGGCGAGACTCCCCAGTCGAGGCTGCCCTGTGTTAAATCTGACGCGGAGTCTTGTGGAGGCACAGAAGCAGGACAGCGGCAGATCTCACGGTACAGAAAAAGCAGCAGGGATGCTAACAGGTCGCGTTAAGATGTCAGCTCCCGGTGGGTCGGAAGAGAATTCAAAGACTCTAACCCGAAGCATCGGAAGAGTCTGGAAGGAAAGTCTCAAACCTTATCATGGTTCTCAGGAGGGTGGGATTGGAAGGGGGCAGAGTGGAGCCCGCATTTTTTTACTTTGTACACTTCCACATTGCTTCAATTTGATACAAAAGATATATATTACTTTTGTAATTAGGACATTAAAAGCTAAAATTGCCTTTTTTGTTGTTTTTTAAAGAAAATTGATTGTTTAACCCTAGCACAAGAGCAGCAGTAAAAGCAGGCAACACAAGAGTACCAACCAACTGACCCCGTTGGCAAATACCCTTGACCCCTTGACCCCACCAAACACACACTTTGATCTTGAGTTTCTTGACGTGGATTTTAAAAGCATGACCCATCCGGGGCCGTCCATTCCAAACGGTGCCGGCCTCCGGGGGCCCTGCCTAAGCCTGAGGGACGGCGGGTGGCAGTGGTCAGCCAAGTGTGTATTTGCCCACCCAGACCGCGCCTGGGACTGACGCACGGTCTAATTATCATGCCGAGCTGCTGCTGGAGGCGGCTGGAGGGAGTTGGCATCTGCTTTTGCAGAGCACAGTTTCTGCAAATAATTAACCACCAGCACTCTTGATTCTCTCTAATTAATGAAGAGGAAGCCTGGAATCTTCAAAGTCCACGGATGTCATGCTGCCATTGTGTCAGGATTAATCTCCTTTGTTCTAAACCGAAGAGCATTCCTCTCCTGCCTCTCTTAATTCTTTATAAATTGAATTTTTCTATTACTAGTTGTGACAGCTTAGTAACATGACTTCAGAAATTCACCTGCAGTTCATGCCAGTATTGGAAGCCTGAATAATAATAATTTTTTAAAAAGAACCATAATGGAACAAGCTTTCTGTCTCTGACCGAGAATTAATCATAGTGAGGAGACACCTACTGAAAGGACAGTCGTTAATTAGCTCTAATGGATCTTGCTAGGTGGAATCTGAATTACTGGGAAGCTGCAAACTGGGAAAGAGGAGATCCTTCCATTTCTCTGTCCATCTCTATGTGAGGCCAGGATGAAGATGATGGGGCTTTGCTTCCAGAGGGCCAGGGAGTCAGGAGGGAGCCACAGAGGAGTTCAGTTCAGTGGGGGATGCTGATGTGTTAGCCGGGAAGCCTGCCAACTCTGAACATCTTGGAGGAAAAGCAAGGGGAGTGGTTGTTTTCAGTGCAAAGGGTCTATCTCTGTGACCTTGCCTGAACATATAATGAAACCATACAGAATGGATCCTTTTCAAATCGAAGTCAGATCACTCTACCCTAAAGGCTCCAATGGCCCCATTTCTCTAAAGAAAACAAAGCTTATACATCAGTCTACAGGGTCCTACCAATCTGGTCCCTGTTTCCTCAATGACCTCATTTCCTCTATGTTCCTCCTTACCCACTCCATTCTAGGCATACTGGTCTCCTTGATGTTCTCCCAACACTCCACTCAATGCTCCTACCACGGGACCTTTGCACTGGCTATTCTGTCTGTCTCTAGCACCACTTTCCAGATACCTATTTGTCTTCCTTCCCTTCCTCTAAGACTTTGCTAAACTGTCGCCAGTTAATGAGGCCAACGTTGACCACCCCATATAAAATGGGCCCTCTCTCCCCCAGCACTCCCCATTCCTCTTACCCTGCTATATTTTTCTCTCTTACCTTCTAACATACCATGTAATTTCCTTATTTATCATGTTTGTTGTTGAATATTTTCTTCCTCCACTTCCTACTAGAATATAAGCTCCACAAGATCAGGGATTGTCATCTGTTTTGCTCATCAATGTATTGCCAGCACCTAGAACTGTGCCAGTTCAATAAATATTTGCACAGTGAATGAATCAGTCATCATACTTCACAGTGTTTGCTGGTATGTGTGAAGACTGCATGTGCCTATCCAAGATGATTGCTCAAACATCTTATAAAGGCTGGGGTGTGAGCTGTTCCTTTTTCTTTCTTAAGTGTCTAGATGAAGTGCTGTTATTTCTTCTGGCTGCCAAATGTTAATAATTAAAGCAAACAGTGTGATCAGAGTTAAATATTACTTGAGTTGATTCTTTCTTTCCCAGTGGCTTCTGATAGAAAACAGTAGCGTGGGACTGGCCGAGAATGAGGCTGTTATAAAAGGGGGTTGGCTTTTGTCCCCAGAGTCTGTGTTCTTCCTCTTTAAGTCCATAGAGAGTCCTCTTTAAGACTTTAGAGCTATTGTGCAGCCGAAATCATGACGGGGTGAAATGTGTCCCTGCTGAAATTTAACAGTGACCCTACTGAGGGGGAAGCCATTCATAGGCACCCAGAGAAAAGGCAGATTTGCTGAGGGTATGGGGCCAGGGCCAGAGCAGAGAGTTTCAGGCAGGCAGTTACAGTGAATTTTACATCTGTGGATTGTTGCCCTATCTATGGATTGTGTACAAATCCTCTTTTACCCTTCCCACTCATGCTTCCCAATAATGGGGCCATAATAGAGTCCTGCTCTAGATTCTTTCCATTAAAGAATGCCTACTGAGTCTTGCTTGTGTCTGGGACTTACTGGGGATTAGATAAATCTGGAGGAGTTGCAGGGTAGACCGATCAGGGCAATAGGAAGTGGATAGATCCAACCTTCCATGCTCTACTTAATTTGTGCCTCATATCAATCTAGTCCTTCGTTCAGAGGGGCTGATGTCAGAGGAAAATATATGTAAGTTCAGTTAACAAGTCATCTGGTGCTAGGCTAGGTGCTGAGTCATGAAGCGTAGACTGTCGCCCTGATTCTGCAGCTGCTGGGTGAGTGACTTTGGCCATTCAGCATCCTGTACCATGGTTTCCAACTGGGCCTTCTTAATACTTTACAAAATTCTTTCTCATTTATTCCTCTGAATAACCCCGTCTCTTACTTTAGAGATAAAGAAAAAAGGTCCAGAAAGTTCAACGTACTTGCCAAAGTACTTTGGCACTGTTATTAAGAGGTAGGACTAGAAAAAATAAAAATTAGAATTACCATATGATCCAGCACTCCCACTTCTGGGTATTTATCCAAAGGATATGAAAATAGGATATTGAAGAGCTATCCGCACTCTCATGTTCATTGCAGCACTATTCGCAATAGCTGAGATGCGGAAACAACCTACCGAAAGATGAATGGATAAAGAAGATGTGATATATATATGTATACACACACACACACACAAGAATACTATTCAGCCACAAGAAAGAGGAAAATCCTGCTATTGGTGAAAACACAGATGGGCATTATGCTAAGTGAGATAAGTCAGACAGAGAAAGGCAAGTACTGCATGGTTATTATTCATATGTGGAATTTTATTTTATTTATTTAATTTAAATACAATTAATTAACATATATGTATTATTCGTTTCAAAGGTAGAGGTCTGACTGATCAGTGATGATTCATCAGTTTTGTATAATACCCAGTGCTCATTGCATCACGTGCCCTCCTCAATGTCCATCACCCTCCCCTCCAGCAACCCTCTGTTTCCTATGATTAAGAGTCTCTTATGGTTTGTCTCCCTCTCTGATTTTGTCTTGTTTTGTTTTCTCCTCTCTTCTCCCATGATCCTCTGTTTTGTGTCTTAAGTTCCACATATGAGTGAGATCATATGATAATTGGCTTTCTCTGATTGACTTATTTCATTTAGCATAATATACCCTCTAGTTCCATCATATGTGGAATTTTAAAAAACAAAAAATGTCAAACTCATAGAAACAGAGGATAGAAAAGTAGTTGCCGGGGGCTGGAGGGTGTGGGAAATAGGGAGAAGTAGGGAAAAAAAAGAAAGGAAAAAGAACACCCACCCTATGTTCCTCTTGGAGCTATAAATGGAACTCTTCTTATGAGTAAAAAAGCATTTTACCAATCCAAAGGGGATCACTATTAAAGGGGCCTCCCCAATTTAGAGAATGTTCGGCGGGTCAGAGCTAAGAACTCGAACTAAGTCTCATGGCAGTAAAAGTATGAACTACTGTGTTTTTTCGATATTCTAAATTCAAATTCCAAGGCTGACATTTAGAGCATCCCTTCAAAGCCAAGTTTGGTACAGTGCTCTGGTTCTAAATAGCAAAACTGACCTTCCCTCTTAGACTCAGATTCTAAATTATTCTGAAGATTCTTCCTCTTAGACTGCTCCCGACAACCAACCTGAAGCAGGAGCCTCCAGGACACTCTTGCTGATTTACAACCGCAATCTCGCTAAAAGGAATGGAAAAAAGCCAGGGCGAGTTTCTGTTAGACAGAATGAGTGGCATGAAATACTAACATCGCGACAGCTTGGCATACGACTCACTGGCCGGCTGTGGGACAGCCCTCCCTTTCTTAGTTTGCCAAAATAGATCATTTGTTAGGAAACTGAGGGAGCCTTGTTCCTCAGCCTCCATCCCCAAAAGATGAAGGGAGAGGGCTGCTGACCATGCTCCTTAGCGTGTGCCTGCTTGTGGCTCCCAAACGCCAACACTGGGCCAGCAAGCCTTTCCTTGCGACGTTCCATGTCAGTGGTCTGTCTTTGATGAGTGTTTGTGACTGCTGTATGCAGAGCCCTTCTGTTTCCTGCCTTTATAGAAAGAATAAAGACTGGGCAGGAGGCACGCAGTAAGCTCCAGCTGTCCCTGCTTAAAATACAATGATTAGATGTGAATCGGCCATTTGGGTTTGACAAAACATTATCTAAATGAAGAAGGAGGTCCTTTTCCCTCATCTTTATTTTCTCCCAGAAACTTGACCCCATGCTATCAATTGGTCAATCAAATATTTGTTGAAAACTCCCCCTACCTCATCTTACACAAAGCCAAGGGTGCAGCAAGAAGCAAAACCTTACAAGTTATTAAAGACTTAGCTTGGAAAATACGGTGAAAATTTGTTCATCAAGAGTGGAAAACTCAAATGATGACAGGGGCCAGGTGGGCAACATGAATGAATGAGGGCATGAAGCTGTTTTCATGACAGCTTCTTAAGGTAATTTTTTGGACACAGATACATTTTCTTTGTATATTTAATAAACAGGAATATTATTTTCTCCACAAAATCACAGGCTTGTTGGTCTATCTTCAGTTTTTACATTTTTTTTATAGAGACAAAAGTATCTTCTTCAACTCTCCCGTAAGACGACAGTAGGGTTAGGTGCCAATTCAAATGGCAACCAACCGCAGAGTTAAGAAACAACTGGAAATGCTACACGAAAGTGGTGGGGCTGTGTCCAGTCGCAGAGCTTGGGGGTTATCACCAGGGAGCAGCTGCTTACTAAGTGCCATGTTGCCTTATTCCTGAGTGAAAATGGGGGCCCAGAATATATCTTCAAATTCCTCTAAAACACCATTCTTCCCTACACAGGTCATGGAGTATGTTGCTATTTTGGTCCCTTAGATTTCTTTAAGTTTGTCTTGTCCTTCTGTTTCCCCCAAGTGCATGGGAGGCTCCCCCTGAAGGCTGAGGTTTCCACCATTTTGTCCAGTCACAGGGATAGTCTGAGCTCTTTGTACATGGCTGCTGGGCAATGGTTACTCCATATTGTCATTGGGCTCATCATGACAGAGAGAACACCCTTCACATGGATTATGCAGAGTGATGCACCAGTGGGTGAGTTTTGATTCTCAAGGAAAGCTAGAGCGGTCTCCAAAGTGACATGTGGGCTTCATTCAGGTAAATCCGAAAAGGTCTCTGTAGTAGATTGCAAAATGGTCATAAATACCTTTCTGGCCTGTGTGCTGGCCTCTTTGCCACTCCTTCCATCAAGAAATCTATTTGACTCTGGGCTTGACTATGTAACTTGTTTTGATCATTGAATATTAGCAAACATAATACAAGTAGAGACTTGAAAAGCATTGGTGCATTGCGGCGTACCAGCTCCTGCTTCACTGGATCCATGAGAGCACCATAAAAATAAGCTCAATGCCCCAGCGACAGCTTGTTAACCACCAGTCATGTGAGTGAGGCTCATCCTAGACCAACCATCTGGCCTAGATGAGACTGGCAGAAGAACCAACCAGCTGAGCCCAGCCCAAATTTCTCACTCACAGAAATGTGAGCTAATAAGTGATCCTTGTTTGAAAAACCAAAATCATGCCTTGCTCTCCAATCCAATTGAGGAACAGAGTCTGCCCATTGCCATCAATTTACTCCATGCTGAGGGTAACTCCACAGCGACATGAGGAAAGTGCCTGTGAGATCACAGAATCTCTACGCAAGGACACCATACCGGTTCACTCCTCCTATGTGCCAAGTCAGCCCTCTGACTGTTTTAATGCCTCCGATAATACCAGTAGCCCTTGAAGGTAGCCGCTTCCATCTTAGGTCAGTTTTGACTCTTAGAAATGCCTTCTTTACATCGATCCAAAGTGTCTCTCCTATGACTTCAACCCAATGGTTCTGGCTACAGCACAAGGTGAGCAGAACAAGTCTATCTCTGTACATGGAAGTTCTTCACATTCTTGAACATAATGATCACACACAGCATACCTAAGCATTCTCTGGCTTAAACTTCTCTTGTTCCTTCAACAACCTTTTATAGGACATGATTCCAAATTTCTTGACCATCCTACTTGCATCATTCACTTGGCCCCAGGATGTGTCTCCACGTGGTGCCCCAAACTGAGTACAGCTCTCTGCTGCGGTCTGACTCCAACACAGTAAAATAGGCATGACTCACTTCCTCACCCCAGATGGCACCTGGTTTTTTCATGTGGCCTAGGATCACGTTGACTTTTGGAGCAGGCCCTTTGTTGACTAAAACTCATAAGAATTTTCATTCAGACTGTTGTAAAATTATGTCTTTCACACCCGAGAATTAGATTTAGGCCATAGCGCCAATCTTCAAAATTCTTTAGCAGCTTCTATGATTTTAAAATATATTCACAAAATTTTTGAATACTCCTCCCTTCAAGGGGTAAAGCCTAATTCCCCTCCTTGAATACAGGTGGACCTAGTGACTTGTTTTTAATAAATAGAATAAAGTGGATGTGATGGTGTGTGACTTTAAAGATTAGGTCCTAAAAGAAACTGTAACTTTCTTCCTTTCTTGGCTTGCTCTTTCTGGGGTAAGTTTGTGCCACATCTTGAGGATGCTCATGCAGCCTATGGACAGGCTTACATGGTGAGAAACCGAAGTCTCCTGCCCACAGCCATGTGATTGAGCCAGATTCGAAGCAGATTCTCTGCCCTAGTCAAGGCTTCAGATGACTGCAGCCCTGACCCACATCCTGATTGAAGCTACATGAGAAACCCTGAGCCAGAAACACCCAGCTAAGCTCTTGCTGCATTTGTGAACTAAAGAAACTACAAGATAATAAATACTTGTTGTTTAAGCCACTCAGTTTGGGTGTGGTTTGCTATGTAGCAAAAGATAATGAATACCTCTTGATTCTGTGGTTGGATATCTTTCTTACCCACCCATGCTATTCACACAAGGAGTAAGCGTGCCCTTTCTTTGTATATCAAAACCTACAATTGATACAAATTATAGGTATGACAGAGCCCTTGGAGATGCTACTAGAGGCTTCCTTAAGATCATTACGGGTTCTTTACACAGCATCCTTAGATATGGTGCTTTGGTCAGTTCTTAATACACCCTGCTATAAGAGGGAGACAACACCAGACATTGGTGGGAAGACTTGACTGGAACCTTGATGAATTATAAGAATTCAGATGGGCCCAGAGGGATGGCAGGTGTGAGCATATTCAGTGCACACAGACAGATTCCTATATATAGGTCAGATTCAAGGGACAACAGAGAGATAGCTGGACCTCAAGCTCTTGAGGAGAAGGACTATTCTTGCCTCAGGTCTGGCACATAGAGAAAGGCTCAGTAAACTTTTTTTTTTAATGATAAGATAATGAAAAAATAGAGAGTTTGAAAGACAAAGAGTAAGAGAAGTTTAGATATGGAGGCTAGCCAGAAGAGCTTCATGGTCAAAATACTTTTCTAGGAGTCGATTTTTCAGTTAGAGAGGATCAACATCTGCTTGAGCTTTGAGCAGAGCTTAAGCAGGGTTGATACTTGGTGTGACAGGAGGTACAGAGAAGACTGTGTGTCATAAACTGTGACTCCCAAATGCCACTTAAAGTAGGCAGAGATTAGTTCAACCTCAGCAGTCTCTTGAAGAAGTATTTTTCTTGGGGAAAACTCTATGGGGGGTGGGGGCAGAATGACTCACCTAGAAAGGCAAGAGCCATGCTGGTAATTGATCTTGGAGTCAAGGTTACCAGATTAAGCCTAGATCGAAGCTGAGAATTTGCATGGATGACCAGAGTATAGAGGGATGTGAGTCAGAGAAGCGACAGCCGAGAGGCATACAATATGTATGAACCATGCGTGGTGTCTGTCTCGATTTTAACAGCTTCTTTGTTTCCAAGGTCTTCCAGAATTGGACTGTGCTCATTGGGCAGCACACCCCAGCCCCAGCACATCCTTGCTCCTGACTCTTTTCCTCTGACCTAATTTCCTGGTCCCCAATATTTTTGTAGTTCATCTCTTGGCAAAAGCATCAGCTTTCCTGAAGTTCAGATACAGGTCCTTAGACCACAACTTAGCTGGGAACCTGGTAAATCAAGTTCTGTTTAGCAAAGGGCACAGGAAAAGACAGGACTTAAATTAAAATACACTTTCTTGGATGTGGCTGATTTGTTTGTGAGATTCATATTTTTATTAATACAACAAAATGTATATACTGCTTTAATCTAAGTATGGCTGTAGTTGTTGGGAACACACACAAAAATCAATAATATAAGATTCTTACATTAAGAACCTCACAGCCTAGTAAGGGAGAGTCCAAAATCTGTGCTTCTATGGTGCGTGTGTGTGTGTGTGTGTGTGTGTGTGGTGTGTGTAGTGACACAAGAACTAAGAGTCAATAGTGGCCTATGGAGCATCATAGAGGGAGGGACTAACTGCACACACATGTGTGTGTGAGCTGGATGGGGAGCTTTGGAAGAATGTCAGGGAAAGCTCCATCAAAAAGATAATGCTCAAACTGAATCTTGATGGAATAAGTATAGAAGATCACTCAGGAGATAAGATCACTATACAGATCTAAAGACATGGGAGAGCACGACGGATTTGAGGGAGGGGGTATATCTATGTGATGAAGGGAGTGATGGAAAGATGGCATGAAGGGAATGATAAGAGATGAACCTGGAAAAGTAGGCAGAACGCCAGTCTAGAAAGTATGAGATTTATCTGGTAGGTGATGGGGAACCAAGGAACAGTTTTAAACAGAAGAGTTATGCATTCCGGGGGAGGCTGGGTGGCTCAGTTAGTTAATCGTCTACCTTCGGCTCAGGTCATGATCCCAGGGTCCCGGGATCGAGCCCCGCATCGTCGGGCTTCCTGCTCAGCAGGAGTCTGCTTCTCCCTCTCCCTCCTTCCCTCCTGCTGGTGCTTGCACACTCTCACATGTGCTCTCTCTCAAATAAATAAATAAAATCTTATATAAAAAAAGAAGAGTTATGCATTCTGATTTGTAATTTTGAAATATAACCAATGGTGGAATGTTGGTGAATTGGAGGCGGGAGATTTGTTGGAGAGTTACTCCAGCAATCTAGGCAAAAGTGGATGAAATGTAATGACAGTGGACATGGAGGAGGAGAGATTTCTAAGGATCTGAATGGACAAGGCCTGGCAGGGATTAGAGGCTGGTGGATTGATGTAGTAGAGCTGTGTGCATCAGTGAGCTTTGTGTTGTTCAACCAAGATCAATAAAGGTCAGTTTTAATATTATCATTGGTCACACCTGTGACCCCCCTCTGGGGGGTCTGGAAACAGGTAGGATGTTATAAAGGGGAGAAGAGGTCAGTGTATCAAGCAGATTGTGGTTGAGAATGGTTAAGTATAAAAGTGACTGTCAGCAACATGAAGGACGATCAAGGGCCTTCTTGTGGGAACTTCAACTGAAAATAGCTCCCTGGGCTGGACTGGCAAGCCCATGCGCTCCAACGAAGCATGGGTGCCATCTCTGTAAGCAGGCTGGGGAGATCCCCAGATGACCTTGGCCTATAGTTAGCTCTCACATCAGCTGTGGCTGGTTTCCAAAGTAGCAGCAACGGCAGCTGACAGCTTTGGAAGTATATTTTCTTCTCTGTAAAGAAAAAGTGCCCATAAGCAGTACATTTCCCAAGAAGCTACTCTTCCTGGTTTGACTAAGGGCTTCTGTGGCAGAAAATATGCAGTGTTTCCATAAGGCTATTTAAAAATTTAATCACTTTTCTCTTGAGGCAAAACACCTTGAACCTCTTGGGTAACTTAGAAGAATCAAAGCGTTACGTTCTATTCTTGGAACATATATCAAAGAAATGCCTGCTTGCGTGCCTTAGTTCATTAGAGAATCTTTTCTCCTTCTGCGTATCAATAAAAGTGAATTAGAATATAAGGGTTCAAAGGCAGAGAAGGAATGTAACCCTAACAGATTACAAGTCAATGCCTACTTTGAGCATCTGACATTTGAATACAGGAATCTAAGTTTGAGACTCTCCGATAAAAAATCCTTGCAGTCACTCAGTGTTCACATCACAACATCTGGTGGTAAGTGTGCTTTAGTGTATGATAACTGGGGAAAATATTGAGAGATTGCAGTAACGTTTTTTGTTTGTGTGTAAATGGAGCTTTAGTTCCTGTACTTCATCCAGAAAACACTAGAGGGAGCAAGTCAGATAGAGGAAAAGGCTGTCTCTGAATGTACAAGAATGAAGAGACTGACGAGGAAGGCATTTCTGCATTTCCCCAAGGCACAGAATTTTACTTAGGTACATACTAATCTTTATATTGTGACCAAGTGACTTTATGTTTGAAACCCAGGGCTAAAAGACTTGATCTGTGATCTGCTGAGCCTGTTCAGAATCCAAAACAGTAAAGGAAAACCATTACTCTCTGACCAGAACCTGTATTCTGTCCATTTTAGGCCTGTTGAGAGCCAATGCGATAGAACTCTGGAGTCTTTAATTTAGAGGACACATTCTTTGGATGAATAACCTTTCACGGATATTGATTTTTTTTTTTTTTTTTTTTTATACAGCACTGGTAGTCATACTTCCAATGCTCAAAGTGAATAGTAATGATACCAGGCATTTTCAGATACTTGTAGGAATAAAATGAGCTTTTTGTAAATATCCTAGACTGGCAGCCTTCCCCTCTTCGTTTTTCCCATAGTTCTCATGAATCAGGTCTACATTAAAACATCATTTTACAATCTAGTAACACTGAAGTTAACTGGCCCAATGTCATGCACTTGTCAATGAGAACTGATAAGTCTTCTTCTTGTTTAAATTCCCAGTTCTTTAGTTCCTTTGTGACCCCTTGAAAATGCCAAAAAACCTAGTGAAGGCCAGAGTCAAATTGCCTATTTTTAAAAAGAATTAACAATTAATCACTATAACCAGAAACAAGTATCTTAAAAAGCTGCTTCAGACACTATTCAACTGAAGGTTAAAATATTTTCCTGAATGATGAACTAATAATTCCATGAAATACTGTCCTTAAACCATAGCAGATTTTTGAAGTGCAGCTGTTGAAAGCGTGTGTGAATTCAAATGTAAGAAAAATCACAAGAAAGCATGCTAAATTAATGAGGAACTGCCCTTTTACAAACCGTGGGGTCTGCCTCACCTGGACGTTAATATCCAGAGAATAGAAGTAACGTTATGAACTTCCTAAGGCAGCGTCTGTCGGAAACGATCAATTACACGGACAAGGAAAACTTTAGTTCCGAAGTTTGGGTTTGCGTTTGTTAGTCATGCATTATACTACTTACCTCTCAGGGCAGACCTTTAATTTCAGAAAGTGCTGAGATGCATTACTGCACCCGTTATCAAGTCTTTGGCAGAAATACCATTTATCCTTGTTGTGGTAATGAACAGATTTATAACATTCTGGTGTCACCATTCCTGAAAAAGCTCGTTCATTTGAATATTTCTTCCACAAACATAGTGAAATATTTCATGAAGGCACATTGGTGTAGTCTACTATGGAGAGATATTGCTGGTGAACGACAGAATGTCTGGCTGATTTACATGAAACCCCAAGTGCTCGTATGAGAATAGGTTAGGTTTAGATTGACGAGCAAATGTGTAACCAGACTTCTGGCTGACAAATGGCAGAACTATGCCAGCGCATTAGCTGCTCTGGAGAGAGACCAAAAAGTAAGGCGGGGGTGGGGGGGCTGGGGGGGATCAAGTTCATTCCATAAAGGACATTCAAACCTAATGGATGGCAGGGTGGCTGGGACATGAAGCACATATAGATTTTAATACCCCAAAATAGTACCGGGCGAGTTTAGAGTTGAGCTGGCATCCAAACCAATGACCAAACGCCTATCAAATTTTCCTGTATCATGTGTGTTGTTTATATTTACATTCCTTCAAAAGGATCCTGGTGTTTTCAAGATAAGTCTATTTTACTGGCAGCTCTGGCTTAAAGTCACTAGCCTCTAAAAATGGCTTGTTTGGATAAACTAGAAAATGAAAATAAAAACTGATGAGATTAGTATTAACGATGGTGCCAAACACTAAACGGTCCAGATTGGATTGGATTTGTTCCAGTTGGGCACAGCTGAGAAGAGATATCCATACCGCTTTTGTGAAGAAGGATGAAGTGTTTGGACCACACTCTTCTTCTGAGGCTGAGACCGAAAGTGCAGGTCTTTGGGTCCGCCTTCAAGGAGGTCATATGTTTGTAATGATAGATGCTGCTCACTGAGCTGCCGGGGTGTGCCAGGCCCCCTGCCTCAGCACTGGAGATGCATTATCTCACTTAATTCTTACCCCCTCGCTTTAGAGATTCGTTGACTTGTCCAAGGTCACACACTAGTAAGTGACAGAGTTAGGATTTAAACCTGTCTGACTCCAGAGCACCTTCCATTGTGCCACATCATTCTTGAATGGCTGATGAGCAGTATGGGTGGAGGTCTGGCAGCTTTCAAGCCATGTGGCATTTGAGTGGTATGGAAGCAAGAGCAACAGAGAGCCAGGAGACCGGGTCTGAATCCTGACTCTACTGTTTACCATATATTTGATCTCAGAACAATTCCTAACATCTCTGAGCTATCTCCTTGTCTATAAAGAATGTGTGTCTTGTGTATGGTGGATTATTATAAAATTTATAAACAACCTTTCATTTTGAGCCTCTATGATACCAAGGAACTTTCAAGGGGCTTTTAATTCCTTTTGCTCATTAAGTAAACTCATATGTGAGGAAACACTTCGATTTGGAATTCAAGAACGGACTAAATTATTCCTTCTCTGCAAAATTCATTTCCTCTGTGGGTTGCCCCAACACTGACTATCTTCTGTTTCCGGGGGGGACCGACTCCACTCTGTGCTGAGCATGGTGCTCTGCTCACAGTGAGCCACAGAGAGACCTGTAGGACATGCTAGAAATACAAAATGGTATTTCATAATATTATCACAAAGAATACCACTGAAGTTGGCAATAAATGTTACTTCCAGTGAGTTAGAGAACCAAATACCCACGTAGTTGCCTATTTTGGATGCTTTATTCTATTTCTGTAAATTAAGGAGGTTTTATGGATTGTTTCCCCCTCCTTATGTATAATTTACTATGATACACTGACAGGTTTTCTCTGAAAACTGCCATCTACCATTAAAGTGTGCCATCCATTCCTTGTTTGGCTTGTACCCATTCTCCTGTTGGTGAAAATGTATACTTTGGCTTCCCTGCCATGGACATTCATCTCCTGCTGCTCGGCTGCTTGGCTCAGCATTCTTGAGGATCAAATGACATGGGCTGGGCTGTATGTGGGGAGCAACTTTGGAAAATTCCTTTGATGTTGCGCCTTGTGATACTCAATGGCTAAATCCAAGCTCTTGCTATTTGACCAAATGCCAAATGTACTAGTTCCTGAATATCTATGATCTTACAGATAACTGAATGGAAAAATAAGAAGTAACCACTGGGAAAAATATTTCAAAATTATTTTACAGGGCTAATTAAGGTAAAGCTTTGATTAATTGGAAAGTTAGTTGAGCAGAGTGTTAATTAGTTAATTAGGAGCTAAGGTATAGCACTTAAAAAAATCCACTTAATATAACCTGAGTTTCATCTATGTATAAGGTATTAGGAATGCAAAGAGGGTCAAAAGTTCATATAGTCCTTCTGTCCAAAGCAACTTCTGGCTTTCTTATACCCATTACCCATTGAATCCATTTTTTTATTCATTTAAAATTGTAAGAATTTAATCTAAGCATCATCTAAAGCCTGTAATGGTGTACTTAAACATTCCTTTATTTGCTTAAAATTTAGGTTGTTTCCACACGTTTTCCATGACAGGAAATGCTGTAAAGAAAATCTTTACACAAAGAGGTTGCCCTTCATGATCATCATCTTTATTATTAAATTTTGTATTTCCTACAACAAACTCTCACATATGGAATTACTGGATCAAAGAAGACAATTTTATGTACCCATTTAAATACTGCATTTAAATACTCGATGCAATATGCATTACAGTTGCCTTCCATAGGAATTATACCAACATATCTTTGCACTACCATTGTTTGATTGTAAGTTTCTCCCTACTGTCTTGATCATTATTGGGCTTTTGATTGTTTGTTTACATTTTTTCCTCATAAAACAGGCAAAATACTTTTGAATCAAAAAGCAAATTTAACACCCATTATCTACTGAATTCACACAATAACCTTGCAAAGTCAACAGTTTACAGACGAATAGGTACTGGGAAAGATTGACTTGCCCAAGTCTGTGCAACTACTATCAGAGCTGGGACTTGATCTTGCTTCTTGAATCCAGGCCCAGGTGCTGCACTCTTCCACAGCTAACCCTAAAAACCAGGAGGGTCTAGGCAAATGAGCCTCCAAGGTAAGCCCAGGGAGGCTCCATGGTGGTACGTATAGAGATGGACGTGAGCAGGACTGTCCAAATGGCTTTGTTCCTCTAAAAGTCAAACATTTCCTCAAACTGAGTGAATTTTTGGTTAATTGACACATGCTCTTGCACTCTCTCACATGCACATTACAAAGATTTTTTCTTTTTAAAGAGGAATGCTATTTAGTAGCGACTGAGTGTCCGAGGGTTTTAAGTAAACTCAGGAGGGTTTTAAGTAAACTCAGATATACATGAGTAACTTCACTGGAAGTTGTTCATGCATATCTGAAGCAGAATGTGGACTTTTGACTTTAGCCTATTCAACACAAGGAAATTCATAGTTAAAATTCCACTCTCAGCTCTCCAGCCAAGATGGGAATTGCCCTGGCCACAAAACATGACAGACAAGCCTGCCACGCGGCCCAATAATCTGTTGGCATTATAGAGTAGAGTAGGCAAGCCTCAGTAAACCAAGGCGTCACCTTCATTTTTCGAAAAGCCAAATGGATCAAAGTGGGTGCTTCATTCCTTACAGTGAAAACTTGGGTTTTGCTGGAGTGCACTATATGGAGTAAATGGCAAATGCCTCCCAGTTGGAGGGGGTTTGGATGCCCCAGGTATCCGTTTGGAAGGTCGTCATGGAAAAAATGACATGGAACCATGTGGCCTTCTTATTCTTTGCAGGGGTGGAAAGAAGGAAAACCTAGTTTGGAGGTCCCAGTCCAGTATGACAGCAATGCCTGCCAGTGTCGGCCCCACTGAGTGTGGCTTGGGCAGAGCAGTTTGTCCTTCCATTCAGCTAGAGATTCTTGAGATTTAGAAGGTCCCCTGTAAACTGAGCAGGAGGCTGAATAATGGAGTTTAACAAAACTCAGAGATAGGCTCACCTTACCCAGATTACAAATCCCGTTAATTGCTGACCGGACTACCCTTTAATGGACATTAGGAACAGAACAACAAATCCCCAATACTTATTTCACACGGATATGACTCTGAACATGGATAGCAGAAAGGATGTCTTGTTAACCTCACCCAACAACTCCGTTTAGATAATTGCAAAGAAGCCTGGATTTTTCAAGCATTCAGATAATTTCCTCTAGAGGCTTCTGTAGGGAGATGAAACTGCTTTGGTGCACCCTTCAGTGCTGAGAAGTTGATTTGGATTCACTCTGCTTTAAGGAGAAAAGCTGGAAGCAGCAGGATGGATTTGTAGAGATGTAGACAAGTGAATGTCTCTCCAGGTCACTCATTTTGTAACTAGATTTTAATTTTAATCAGTGAGGAATCCTGAAAAACAATAACAGAAAACAGCTTGGAAGCAGCTTTGATTTCAAAATTTCACAGTGATGTCTCCACTCCACCAAAGTGTTTTCATTGCCTTCTGCCTGAAAGGCCGGGCGATAAATATGCGTATCATCCAGCGCTCTTCCTGGAGCTGGGTTCTTGTTTTGCTGGAAGGCATTCGAGAGAAGACATGCTGAGCTGATTACCAGGGGCATTTTCCCCTGTCTAGTCAAACAGCTATTCTCTCTGACGTGATCAGAGTGTCTTCTGTCACCTCCAAACATTACACACTGTGACAACCTTGATTTCCAAGGCCCATACCGTCTGTGACCTCAGCAGTCCACACAAGATGCCAGCAGTTAGACAAGATGGCTGAACCTCTCCTGCCCAGCCCTGGCCAGGAGGTGGAGCTGGGGAGGGGCTGACCCTCATTTTGCCTGTTGTTTTTGGAAGGCTTTCATTTAGGTTTTTACTGCTGGGTGGTCCCTTGGGCCACCCACCACATTCCAAATATTTCCAAAACTCTCTGAGAGGTAGCTGTTCAACCAAATGAGCAGACTGTCCTAGCTCATGTGGAAAGCTGTAGGCGCTGGCTATCCTGTCACACATTTTTCCTGTTTTCCCCCTTCCTTTTCTTTAAAATGGTTCGAACAAGATAGAATTGTGAATCTGAAGTTCTAAGATTCTGGGTCTGGTGGTGTGTTTTTTTGTTTTTGTTTTTTCCAGCCCCTTATGCTTTAATGCTCAGTGGCCTCCAAGCTTTTTGGATGGTTCACCAGAATTAGTAAAAGATTTCAAGCAGATATTCCCAATATTTATTATTTATTCACAAATATACAAGTACTATTGAACTAATACGTTAGTTTAAAACACACAGAGAGAGAATTTTAAAAGATGAAACAAAATTAAGTTCTTTATTTTCTCCCCAGTATAAAAAAAAAAAAACTTTTTGCTTTTACTATGCTATTAGTTTCATATGCTCATTTTATACTTACATGTGACTGAGCTGAATATGCTCACTTGAAAAGCTTGTCGATAAGGATTCAGGAGTCTGATTCTAAGTGCAGTTTATTTTAATACTTGGTTTTAGTGACTTCCATGGCTCTGACTTCCATGGCTCAAAACAGTGCTCCAACGATAATGCAAGAAGCACCCTGTTGTCTGTAATTACTCCATCGTGACTCACGTTTTCAGCCACATACACCAGCTAATGCAAAGGTTCTGTTGAAAGTTTACTAATAAATTTCCATCTTCCTTAGCATCAATCAACTGCTCTTATACTCTAATCAAAAGTGCTTCTTATTGACCAGACCCAGAGAAAGTCAGAAGGCAAGTGAGCCCACCTAGCTGATGCACATTTTTATAGATGGATACATGATAGGTTAGATAGATAGATAGATAGATAGATAGATAGATAGATAGATAGATTAGCTCTCTGAAATGATACATTTGAAAGATTTTTAAATCATTTAGAAAAATCCCACTTCCCAGTTTTAAAAATGTGTACATACCAGAATGTTTTTACAGAGGAAACATTGATTTCAGAAACAAACTTATACAATGGTGGAAACAATTCTAAATGTCCATTTGCCAAGTATTCTCTCCGCATCATGAATTTTTCAAAGCAGCCACTTTCTTACTCACTGGTACAGTGTCAGCTTTACCTCGGCTGCACACAGACTCGGTGTCTTTCTTTTTTGCAAGGCTCACCGCTGGGTTGCATATTCCAACAGCTTCTTGTCACCATAGGAGATTTCGATTTTTTTTTTTTTTTTCAAGTACGGTGGCAGAGGGGCCGTCTCACCCTCACCCAGTGGCCCTGTGAACTGCTCTGCTGTGTTTCAGCGAGGTAGGATTACACGTCAGCAACAACTCAGGCAAACTGTGAGGGAGACAAGTGGATGGGTCGAAGTTCCTGCGAGTAAGTCCTGGTGCACGCTAATGGGGTAATTGAAGGGAGTTTAATGAAGGTGGGTAGCAAAGGGAAACCAGCCAGGATGGGGCAGCAAGAACAGGGAGCCCTTACTTCCTTCCCCGCAGCCTGGGCTCCAGGACAGAGCAGTGACCCAAGCCTAGGGAGAGAACAGTGTTTTCTAGGAGAGGGAGCGTGGTCTGCACCTGTGATTCTGGCAGAGGGACTGTAATAAGTTTGCTCAGAATGCCCTAACAAAGTACCGGGACTGGGTGGCTGAAACAACAGAAATGTATTTTCTCACAGTTGTAGAGGCTAAAAGTCCAAGCTCAAGGTGCTGGCAGGGTTGGTTTTTTCTGAAGCTGCTCTCTTGGTTTGTAAATGACCATCTTCTTCCTGTGTCTTTGCATAGCTTTCCCTTTATGCATATGTCTGTGTTCAAATTTCCTCTTCTTATGATGACACCAGTCACATTGGATTAGGGCCCACCCAATGACCTCATTTTGACTTAATTACCTCTTTAAAAGCCCTGTCTCCAAATACAGCCACATGCTGAGGTACTGGGGACATATAATTCAACATATGAATCATGGGGAGGGGGGCGGAGGGGAGACACAATTCAGCCCATGACAGGGACTGTGCCAACCCGTGGCCCACGGGGAGGAAGCCGGGACAATATACCTCGCAGGATCTTCCCTCCGGCCCACCAGCTCTCTGCAGGGGCTTGGCACTGGTCAAACAAAGATGGAAGCCAGGGAGCCTGCTTGATGCTGCCCAAAGGTCAGTCTCCTAGGACACAGAGAGTTGAAAAGAGCAAGTTGGAGGAACAAACAGAGAATATCCAGGTCACGAAGAAGTCATTGTGCTGAGCTTAGAAAACAGAAATGTCATTGACCTATAGGGTTATAAATAATTTAACATAGAAGGAAAGAAGTCATGGTCAGATGAGCCAGGGTGTTCAGCTTTGGGGGTAGCACCGAGATGCTAGTTTCAGAGAACTACTGATACTAGGCTTGGCTTTGTGGCAAGAGTTTGAATGTCTTGCACAGCACTTGTTCTTGTGAGAATTAGAAAAAGACATCTCCTGTGGGCGGTCAGATGAGAGAAAGGTGGATTCCACGGACTGAGCAGTCCTTTCAATGCATAGTTTTGGGGGGCTCCCCGTTCACCCTCCTCAGCCAAACACACCCTGCCTGACCCTGTGCAGTGACCCTTATCATAGGCTCAGGGTCATGGTCAACACGCCCTCAGTCCCCTTCTCCCAGACCCTCACCACGGACAACTGGAAGGATACACGTTGATTTGTGTCTGCTCTAGTCTTCAAACTGGCAGCCCCTCGAGCTCCACATGGAAAAAATCATTAAGCTATGGCAAAATTCACATTTATCACTGGCTGTTTCATGAAAATCCATTAAGCCCCTCTTGCGGGCAGTTTCTGGCTGATCTGAACTACTTGGTGGATCTCCCACCCAAAGGGAGTAATTAATGTTCTTGTAGACAATTGTTCCTTGTTAGCACCTCTTGGTAACCCCATTTTAAGAGTTTGGGATTATTGGCCAACATGAGATTTGAGTAGAAGTATTGAATTTTACTTATCCATCAGACAGACAGACTGGTGGTTACAGTGAGAACAACTCTGGAGGATCACATTCCCGCAGACGTTGCCGATCTATATGGTTGTTCTGACAATTTTCTGGTAGGTGGCAGTACAGAGTCCTAAGAACGGTACATACAGAGTTCTAAGACAGGGTACCTCCTCTGTCCCCAGTGGCTATAGAGTTGCTGCTTGGGTAAGTGGCCGGTTGGGTACCCTGTGTATTGAGGGGCTCCGCTAGGCTTGGGAGTGGGCTGGGGAAAGGGAAGGACCCAAAGAAGAAGAAGACACGGTCCCAACTTCTCCATACAGCGAAGAGGAGGACATACGGGGACCCCTTCAGCTTCAGCATCAGAATAATGTCCTAATGTGCCACGTCATCTGCCCTGCCCTCTCAAGTTCTGTCAGTGCATGAGGAGTAGAAGGTCCGAAGAAGAACTCCCACATCCCTCCCAGGTGGTGGCAACATTAGACATTAGCAGGCATTCTGTGGGCTCAAGGGGCTGAGCCTGTGAGAGGCCCATGATCCCTGTGGTCAGGCCAGGAGTGGAGGTTACTACCGGGGCTGAGGGGTGGGAGCTGGTGGGACTGGGTAGATGGGGGGTGCAGATGTCGGCCAGGAGCAGCCTGGTGGGTCCCACAACGGCAGTGGGTGTCCACTAGAACAACGTCCAAGGCACCAGAGCACTAACAAGAAACTGTAGCTTGCTTGGCAAAGCCCAGTTCCTTCTTTTCAGTAGAAACAAGGGGAGCTCTTCTCAGTGTTCACGGTGGGAAGTCATTTATACTAGTTATACCCTTGCCCCAGCACCTTCCCCTGCCTGTGAAGACTGGGCCCCCACAGCTGTGGCTCCTCACCCTGACTTCTGATCTTTGCCAGTACTCACCCTTTGACCCTCAGGGCTCTTACTACTGGTTTTCACATTGGTTTTTGTTTGTTTTTGTTTTTGTCTCTTTTTTTGAAATCTGAAGTAGAGGTATTCTTTGTTATTTCATCTAATCCTAGGGTCTGTGATTACCACTTTGAAAATATTTTGGCATTCTCTTGTAAAACTGAAGCTAGGCATACCCCACGGTCCAGCAGTTCCACTCCTGAGCGTAGACCCTGCAGAAATACATGCACAGGTGTGCCAAGTGATGGGTACGAGCATTTCCATCACAGTGCATTCGCACTAGCCAAGAATTGGAAAGCGCCCCCATGTCTATTAGAAATAAAATGGACACACTTTAGTATGTTGATGCAATGGAAAACCATACCATACCGACATATTACAGCTCTGCAAAAACACAGGATGAAATCTGAAAGATATAATATTGAGCGAAAGAAGCAAGACACAACAAAATATTTAATGCCCGATGCCATTTACATAAAGTTCAAATACAGGCAAAAAATCAACTGTGGGTTTTGGGGATGCGTATTTGGGTAACAGAACTGTAAAGAAAAGCAAGGCAGGATGTCCTCTACTGCGTGTGTAGTGTTACTTGTTGAGTGGTAGGAGGGGTTCGTGATTGTGAAGAAGCACCGTGGAGGGAGGGGGGCCATGTTTTATCTCTCAACTTGGGTGGAAGTCACAGGGACCCATTTTGCAATGAAACTTTGAGCTGTACGTTTGTGTTTTATGCACTTTTTAAAGCTTCTTTCGTAATTTAGAAAAAGTGAAAAAGAAAGTTGTTCTTTATTGCCTAATTATTCTCAGGAAGATTAGAGCCTGGATTGAATCTTGGAGGATAAATAGGAGTTATCCACGTGCAGGAGGATATTCTAGAAGTCAGACAAGAAGGGGCAAAGGTGCAGAGTACAGAACTTTTCTGAGATTTTAAAGATCAAGATGGGGTGTGGCTGGAGGTGGAAATGATGTCTTAGGGAGCTAGGCATTCAGACATGGCAGGCTGGTGCAGGGATTTTAAGCAGGGGATGAAATTTCAAGAAGAGCAGGGCTGGCAACAGGGACACAGGCAACGAAGAGGTCATTCGGATAAAGATTGAGGGGTGTTTGACTTGGGAAAGGCAGTCCCTAGCTCCCCGGGGTAGGAACCGTGCAGTGGGGAGCTGGCCATGGGCACCAGATTGCAGCAGGAGGAGGTGTAAGGGGAGGTAAAGGAAAGGAGACAGATGCGTTTGGCAGCCCTGACTGATGCTGCAGAGTGGAGCCAATGGGAGGAAAAACAGATGAGGAGGTCTGGATCCACAAACTCACTATTTCTCCATGACCATAAAAGGTTGTAGCTCTTTTCGGCCCCCAGGTCACAAAGGCATTTATTTCGGACTTCAGGATTCACTCATGGGTAATGAGATGGGTCAATGGTAAGGAAGTATTGCCCTGCTCTGTGAGGTTGGACTAGATTCCCTTGGGAGGGCTGGAAAAATTCCTGCGAGTATCAGGAGGCTACCGCACGGGAGTTTCTGCAGGATGTTGGAGTTGTGGCCTCAGAGATGGCAATTCACTGTTGACATCGGAGAAACATCTCTGTTCCCTTAATTCAATGCACACCAGAGCTGGTGGCTGAGAGCAACCGGTCTGTTTACCAGACCCTCGGGGGATGGCTTTGGAAAGGTGTCATCAGGCAATAGCTTCTATTATCGTCTTTTCTCTCCTGCACTCCAACTATCATACCTGTGTTTTTCTACCAGTCTCCCTTTCTAAGCCTCTCTTTCCTACTCCCTTTTTTTCTCTTCTTCCTGACATCCTCTCATGTCTTTCCTTTGTATCTTCTTTCTGGAATTTCCATTTCCACACCATTCCTGCACTTCAGATCCCTGTTTCAAAACACTTTCCATCCCAACAGTGAAAGGTAAGCAGACTTCACGGGGCAAATTTATGGCATCACAAAAGGTCCCCTTCTTTTGGGGGAGCACCTGCCCCATTATGGCAGGGTGACTCCTGACCCTTGACATGCGTTTCCTGTCTTCTTCTGGGCAGAGTTGGAGAACCAACTTCCTCACCACCCCCAGACTCCCACATGGAGCCTGAGACGGGGGAGCAAGGCTGAGACATTGGTACAACCAAGAGGGTGAGGTCAGAGAGGGGGGCTCGTTATACACAGGGGGATTGACTGAATGAGTAAACATATCAAGGATACCAGGAGCCAGCTTTCCTGCTGTCAGAGAAGAGAATTACAAATATGGGAAGGGAAAATAAACCCAGAGGTGTTAGATTGGAAATGGAGGTATAAACATGCAAACATGTTTTTCACTATTTATGGATAATGTGGAAAATACGGATGTAAATGTATGCACGTGCGCATCTGCACCCACGTACACATTCCCTAACCCTGTTCACTGACAGGGCTTGGAAATAGCAGCATATCAATAACAGAGTGCACCTAGTCCCCAAATCTTACCTTCTAATTACCATTCTCCACTAAAAGGAACCAGGACTCTTCGGAGAACTGGTTGAAACCAGAACTGGGACAAGGAAGGTACAAGATGAGCTTGGGACATCTCGTGGTACCAGAAAGCAAGGAAATGCTTAAAAAATAATGGGGACATGTCTTAAACACAGAAGCTGGCATGCAGGGGCTCCCACTGACCAAGTGAGGGACAATTTGAGCATCAAAACAATTATTGTAACTGATAGAACCCACTGGACACAGTAGGAAACCCTGAGTCCATACTCATATAAATAAGTAAATGAATAAATTCAAAGTTTGAGGAAGTCCAGGATATTTACGTGGTTCCAAACCATCTCCCCACTGAATACTTATTAACTGCCAAGTGGGAAAGAGTAACTCTACAGCGGAGATGCCAGGCAGAAACCACCTTAATTAAGTGATCAAAGGGAACATCACTGATAATGAGACAAATGGAAATCCTGCACCTCTCAAAGGGATGCAGTGAGGAGCACACAGCTTCTACTTTGGTGATGTTCCTGCCAAAGGTGCACAACCACCTGGAATTGTCCTCAAACAGGTTTACAACCTGAGGACACTCTGCAAAATGACTGGCCTAGAACCTTCAATTGTGTCAAAGTCATGAAAGTCAAACAGAACCTGAGGAGCTACTTCAGACTGAAGGAAACTAAAGACAGGACCTCTAAATGCAAATCAGGCTAAAGCTTCTTTGTAGTGTACTTGCAACTTTTGTGTTTCAAGTTAAAAAAAAAATGAATAAATGAGTAAGATGGCACAACCATTTTGGGGAAAATGGGACTGATATAAGGGGAACACAAAATTCCCACTAATTGAGGAGAAAATACAAAAGAATTTGTGTTTATGGTGGGTCATGCAGGGCTGTGCCTCAACATCCCTGGAGTTCCCTGTGTTCTCTCCTTAGCTCTCAGGGGTCTTCTGACAGAAAAGTAGAGAAGCATTATTATTTTTGAGAGTCCTCCGAAAGCTGCAGTATTAGGTAATGGAAAGTGCCATGATTCTCCTTCCCAAGTCACAGGACTTGCCAGAGGACTGAGTACAGCCCAACGACTCGGACCCCTTGCGGCTGCTTCAGGTGAAAGGGAAGAAACCCGACAGTGTGGTGGGGATCACTAGAAGCGCTCAGTAAGCGGTAGGACAACCTGTGGCTTGCATTTCTCTTCCCAGCTGAGGGGCTGAATGTGGAAGTGAAAGGAGCATCTGGAATGTTTGTGCTGTTACAAGATATTCTGAACTTCTCAATCAGAGCAGTGGGCTTGGTGGGAGGAATGAAGTACCTAAGAACATTTGAGAAGAGACTTAACTGAGAACGTTTATTACAAGTTTATGGCCTTCCAGAGTCACTTTCACGGAATGGTGCTTCGATATGCTATCCTTGGCTTTCATGGAGAGGCCCTACCTGAAACAGCCTGGGGAAAATGTCGCTGTATTGGCAGAGGAATATGGTGGACACTGCCCAGTGCCTCCTGCAGGAGTCTCTATACAAAGCCAATAGATACTATCTTTTTCCAGAGGATCTGGTAGGCTTTGCTCCCAATAACAAGAGTTACAGATATGTGTACCTTTCTCCTTTTTCACATTGGCTTCTAGGAAACTCAAAATTATTGAGCTTCGACTACAGGGATGGTGGAGGCCTTTTGGCTTGCAGAGTTACATTTTGGGCTCGCCTTCTCTCTTCACTGTTAAACCTCCCAAGCACTGATTTTTAAATGTGCTTTATTGTGTTTCCTATAAATTGCTTCAAACTTTTGTAAATTAAAAGTTTATAAACCAAATAAAGAGACCAAAGGACCACTGGAAGAGTAAAAGTTGAGGGAGGCAGAAAATGTTCTAAGAACTAAACATTGGGGGAAAAAATTATATAGCAAGAATGAAAGAAGTTCCTTCAGTATTTCTCAAGTAAGAAAATAAGGGACGCCTGGGTGGCTCAGTCGGTTAAGCGTCTGCCTTCAGCTCAGGTCATGATCCCAGGGTCCTGGGATCGAGTCCCGCATCGGGGTCCCTGCTCTGCGGGGAGCCTGCTTCTCCCTCTGCCTCTGTCTCTCTGTCTCTCATGAATAAATAAATAAAATCTTTAAAAAAAAAAGTGAGAAAATAAGAGGCCAGAGGACCAGAAACAATATTCATGGTCTCAGTCATGTGTCAAACCACAGTGTGTAACAAAACAGATATAATGGGATTCCTGCCTAGACTTAGTAATAAATACAAGAGTTTTCAAGATCTAGTGGGGGTTGGAGGGGGTCAGAAAACAACACAGGTGTTTGCAAATCCGCAATCTGGCAGGTGTAGAACATCTGACAGAGGGTAAACAAAGTCAAAATGACACCATTTAAAAAGTATCCTACACCCGGCTGGATTAAACCAAACCGAACCAAAACAATACTTTGTACACATTCCAGTATTTTCAGAGCAGGAGTGACAAAGGAACATCAAGTCTTTGGACATCTGTTCCAAGTCTCATTCTGGCAACAGCAGAGCTACCAAAAACTTCATTTGTCTGCCTGCCAATTCCATCTTTCAGAAGGCACAGGAACTGGTGAGGGAAATGGCTGCTTCGGAGTGAATTCTGATCAGTAAAAACGGAACCAACCGGTTAGTAATGTGGAAATGACAAGAATATCAGGAGAGACTGTTGAGGACGTCTTGGCCCCTCACCAAACCCCCAAAGCTCTTTATTTAGGTCATGCTTTTGTTACTTCTCCTTGCTATATTGTCATTCAGACACTTGTGCCTCCCATAAGAATGTCCCTTGAGGACCGGGACCACTCATGTCATTTTTGTGTCTTCTGATGTCTGCTGCAGTATCTTTTATTTTGCAAAAAATTAAACATGCTGAATTGGAATATAATAAACATGGAGACTTCAGGATGACCTGACAACATTCTCTGTTAAAGCTTTTTTCCCCCTGATTATAAAATGTTTTCATGGTATAAAACTGGAAAAATTTGGAAAAGTATAAAGGAGCAAATATAAACTTCCCAATATCCTTCCACCCACAGCTAAGCATTTTGGAACACCTTCTCGTCTTTTATACTTAAATATTGCTTCCTAATTATGAACACACTATATCTACAGTTCTGTACCTAGCACTTATCATTTATATTATGTTTTTCATGCCATTAAAATGTCTTCTTTTAAAAATGACTAAATAATATTCCATTCCATTCCATATCTTTATTATAATTATCGTGACCAAAAAGTAAACAACATAAGGATTTCAATTTGCTACAAACTTTAAGAACTGTGGTGTGTCTGAGAAGTCAAAATGGAAACCATCTCACCTGTAATAGAAGGATAGGGCTGGGGGCGCCCGGGTGGCTCAGTTGGTTAAGCAACTGCCTTCAGCTCAGGTCATGATCCTGGAGTCCCGGGATCGAGTCCCGCATCAGACTCCCTGCTCAGCAGGGAGTCTGCTTCTCCCTCTGATCCTCCCCCTCTCATGCTCTGTCTCCCATTCTCTCTCTCAGATAAATAAAAAATCTTAAAAAAAAAAAAAAAAAAAGGATAGGGCTGAGCAGGGGAGTTAGGTGAGGCCGGGGCTACTCCTGGGGTTCTAGGCTTTGACCTGAGTCACCTGTCATGCATCGAGAGGGTGAGCTGATGGTCCTGAGTGTGGAGCCAGAGCTGAATGTTAAAGCCACAAGAATGTTCAACCCACAGAATCATGGAGCCAGCAGTTTTCCACATTTGAAGAATGACCGACTTCTCATTTTTTTAAAAAAATACTTTATTTTACAAGTGGATAAACATCAAAAGATATTTTTGGGGGGTGTACAGGTCTATGAATTTTAGCACATGTGTTTGTGTAACCACCACAATCAGGATATAGAATAGCTTCATCACCCTCAAAAAACTCCCTTGTGCTGTCCCTTTATAATCACATCCTCCTGTCCTCTTTAATTCCTGGTAGTCGCTCTTATGTTCTGTCAATATACTTCTGTGTTTCCAAGAATGGGAATGACCGACTTATTCTGCAGCATCTCAGTGGGCAGAACTGAGGCTGACAGGTAGAAATTACAGAGATGCAATTTGACTTTTTTAAGCCAGTTTGAGAGCTGTTCCAAAAAGATTTGGAATGCCAGGTGAGGTGGAAAGTGCCTTGTCCCTGGAGGTATTCAAGCAGAGAAAGTGGATTCAGGGATACTAAATGGTAGGAGATACCTGCAGTCTCGTTTATGATCCATATCTTGTGCAAATGAGCAGTGGAAGAACTTAGATCAAATCTCAGCCTCACAGAGTCACATTTAAAATTAAATGAATAATAGCATTAACGTTTGTATTGACTCCAGTGCCACCTGTTTTCAATTCTGAGCAGCCCAGAGACCTGCCACCGCTTTCTTGCCGCTCCAAGTCATGAGGTCTGGCAAGGCTTCTGGCTTCGTCCCCTGCCCCCAGCTTCCTCGAGCCTTAAAAGTCCCATTTGTTACTTCCCGAGTCTGAGCAGCAATGCCCTTGATGAGGAAGGAGGGGCTGCCAGCATCAGGCAACGGTGGTTCCGTATCACTTCTTACAATCACCCCCCAACTCGGGACCCCTTGACCTCCAGGCATGTGCCTGCAGCCGCAGTCGCCCTCCAAGGCCCTACCCTGTGCCCGTGCAGGCCGGGTCTCCGCCCCGAGAACTCGCCGCTCAAGGTGAAGGGCAACGTAACCCTCCCTCTAGCAGCCCAAGCTAAAAGCTCCGGCCCTACCAAGATCCGGAGTGAGACGCTCTGGAGCCCCCGGGCAGGGTTGAAATTCCGATGCTTCTCCGAGCTTGTCCCACACGGAGGGCCGGGCACGGGCAGTGGCTCTCGGCTGTGCCAAGAACTGCCTGCTGGGACCGGTGGGCGCCCGCCTCCCTCTGGCACGGCCGCGGGTGGGGGCCGAGTTCTGCGAGGACAGAGGGGTGGTTGTCTCATCACATTGCTATTTGAGGGAAGAAAGTGCCCAGCTTTTCTTAAACCCTGAGCTCGGAGTTTCCTCCCTCCTCACCTACTTGCCATCCTTCTGAAGCTGTGTGTATCGGGAGGAGAGGGGCTGGTGACAGGTCCGTGACCTTTACTCCAAGGTCGCTGGATCTTTTCCTTTTTAGCTCTAGTGGAATGAAGAGGTCGGTCAGATCTGAGCCTTGTTTGAGCCCCACGCAGGCTGGGAGGAACTGCCTTTCTACCAGCAAATTTCACACCAGCGTTTGGGAAATTCAAGAAGTGGAATCCGGGCTCCAGTGGGTTTGCCTAGTGTTGCCGGCCAACCTCACCGAGCCAAGAGAGAGGGGGGGATACATGCACGCCAGGGAGCGACTGCCCTCCCTCCCAACACAAAAATCCCACCTCAGAGGCGGGGGCCCCGCCGATCTCAGACAAAGATACAATCCTGGCTCCTGGGGAAGACCTGAGCAGCACACGCCTTCCACCGGGCACCGTGGTTCCTCTACGCGTGAGCGGTAGCTCTCCCCAAAGCACCACCACCTGAGTGTGCTTGTCGCTCCTGCACAGAAACAGCGCTTTGAAAAAGTGTTCATCAGTTTCCCTGTAAAGGCAGCCACTGGATGTCCCAGGACTCCAGTGACAGAAAGCCTTCCTAAAATACAACAGAAGCCAAGACTAACAAAACCGAAGATGCTTGGCAGCCCGGATGGCGCATCTTTCCTGCCTTTGCTCACGGGTCCTATGAAGGAGCGCTGGGACAGTGTGAGGCTGGGACAGGAGACCACCCCGCTTCCTTCCTCAGCAGCCTGTGCGTGTCTCGGTGAGGCCACATTACCCTCCTGCCCCGACATCCTTCTCTCTCCAGCACGAGTTATCATCAGAGGGCCATGTTTCCTTTTCTCAATGAGCCATTCAGAACCGGGGCTTTCTTGGCCCTGGCCAAGTTACCTGCTCTAAACCCCACTTCTGTCCTTCACAGCCCCCCATGGCCCACATGGCCGGGAGGTGTACAGAAATGGGGGGGGTGTGGGTTCTTCTTGCCTACTCCTCTCACCACTGTGACAGAGCCCTTGGGTAGCAGAAAAAGAATTCTGTATGACTACACTGTACCACTTAATTCGCCTTGGGTCAAGGACTCAATTTCCTGCACTAAGTGCCTCTCGTAAAGCACATCAGTGTGGCAGAGAGAGGAGCTCTCTCTCCCCCGGGAATGCTGAACCAGAGCCTCCTATGGGAAACAGCTAAACGAGGTCACCGAAGGAGGCTCACGTCATCAAGGCACGGATAAGATCAGCCTGAAATCCTTACCCATGCGCTTGCTTAACATGGCTGGGACCGGTTTTATTCTGTTCTCTTGCTGGTCCGGGACAAGTAGCACCGCAAAGGGGAGCGGTAGGAGAGGGAGGAGCGGGGTCTGGCCCTCTGGCCTCTTGGAACAGACCAAAAGTGGGCTTTGGCCCGCATGAAGCGGGGTCAGCTGAAGGTTGATGTCTCTGGTTCCTATACACAGATGTAAATAACCAAAGGAGGAGGAGGTAGAAAGGTTTTTCCAGTTCTTCTCAAGGAAATGTATTCTGAGTACACAGTGAATCTGAAATAATTTTCAACTCACTTTTAAGCCAAACTGCCTGAGCTGAAGAAAGAGATCAGAAATGAAATGCATGAAATTCTGATATACATTTAACCCACTTAAAAGAAACTGACAGGAAAAATAAAATTTCAGATGTTTTTTATTCAAAGGTTTTCAAAAGAAATAAAACAGAAAAAGCTAACAATCTGATCAAATGTACAGTTCAAAAATGTCTTTTGGCGTTTAACAACAAGTCCTAGGAAGGAGAACTACAGAGTTATCTTGAACCGGACAAATAAGTTACCACTGGCAAGTCTGTGGCACTAGTAAAACAAAAATAAAAAATTAACTCTCTTGATCATATAGATATCTCTATGAAAATCTTTTTTTTTCAATCTGTACAAAAGGTCTTTCTTCATAAATTATTTTTTTTTATAATTTAATGGCTGTCTACTATGTGATGTTTAACTGATTTTTTTTTATTTTTTTTTTTTATTTTATGTACAGAGGTTATGTTTCCCAAATCTTACCCAGACGAGTATGGCACTTAGTTCAGACATATCTAGCAGCAGATTTCCCCTCCCCTCTAACCGAGCTATCAAATTTCTGTCTTAACTAATGCAAAAATATCAAGTAGTGAGAGACCCAGGTTTATAAATGTACTAGGTACAAGGAGGGTGCTGCGTTCGGTCTGGACTTTCACAAAGCAGTAATATTCCAGGGAGCATAGAACCAATAATACCACAACTTTAAAAAAGGAAACAAAAACAAAAACAAAACACATTTCTCTTAGGACTATGTAATTTTCACTAGAATCTACTACACTTCTCAGAGCAGCAAGGACTTTTGAAACTATGAAATGTCACTGACATCTATAATCAAATACAAGCATAAAATTTAAGAACTAAAAAATACTCGAAAGAAATAACTGCTTAGCCCTAGCTCCTGAGCTAGGAGGATTTGGTCTGTGGAAACAGGGAGGGCCAGCAACCTGTCCCAGCACAAAAGAAAACAGACTCTGAGGTAGATAACTGATCACGCACAGTTGACCAGACAAGTACACAGTTTTGGAAGACAACTTAATTTACCATTGCTTTTCAAACGTATGCAATTGTCTTAATAAAAGAGCTTTAATAACAGTGAATTATCTTCTATGTACTAAAGTAGAAATAACTGTGTATTTATGAAATCAGGAATTTCATAGTTTCAAAATTGGTTTCTCTTTACACTTAACACTTGTAGTGATGACGTAAAGTGTGGCACTGCTTGGATCCAAATCTTCCTTCATGCTTTTTTGTTTGTTGGTGTGTGTCCATACATCAATTAAAATTATAAAACCTAAATGCAAAGGTACAAAAAAGGCACATTCTCCTAACCGCAAACTGGTCCGGCAAAAATAAAGAGCACAGAAGATACGATGCTGAGAGAAGTTGGAGCTACTGGTTACTGGCTCTTCGGTCTTTGGTGAAGTTACCTTTAAAAGTGCCAAGTAATTTTGATTTCTCAAATTTATGTAATAGCGAGAGCTAGTAGCCAATCATTTTGCTTCTATTCCTACCTCAGCTTATGTTTGAAGATAAAATCCTTATACTTTTAGCTTTTGCCATTTAGTTGCAATAGCAACGTTTTTTCGGTTTGCCAGATCTCAGGCGTAATTCTCAGTCTAAAGCACTATCATTGTATAAAGGAAGGACAAAACATTCGGTGACTCCCCGCCCCCGCCCCCCACCCCCAGCCCCAACGCTACCTACACTAAATCTAGAACATCGAGTTAGTTTTTTTTTTTTCCTGAAAAAAGGCAAAAAAGACTTTACATTGCATCATACAGCAGATATCCTAAATCAGTCAAACTATCGGAGGAAACTGTTGGCATACAGCCTTACAAACAAGTTACCCTAGTAAAAGTTCCCCAGTCAGAAAATGTGTTTCACACAAAACATTTTTCCCTTCTTGCATTTCACTACCTTACACATTATGTGAAAAATCATTAAAAACACCTACTACATATTTAAAAAAGCCAAAATTTCAGCAACTTTTATTGACTACCTTTTAAAAGCCCTATGCTGCTGTTTTACAAGGCATAACAGACCAGCTCACTTGGTCAAAGCATTCTACATCATTAGTTTGAACTAACTTGTACTGAAACAGCTACAGCATCAAAGGAGTTAAGGCAAATTGGAATTCATAGAAAAGGAGAAGACATTTCACACTACGCTGAAAGAAAAATGGAAAAGCTAAGAAGAGAGACGTGGAGGGCAACACTGAATACAGCGACACTCACACTCTAGAGCACGGAACACCAGGGGGGAAGTTGGACTACTTCAACGTCAGAGCCCATTACATACAGCGGAAGAAAACGCAAATTAAACACAAAATGGACAAAAACCACAAAAATCCGGTCATGCACTTGGATAAGTCTTCATGGTCTTTGTGCATACCCAGAAAATTGAAGTTTTCTTTTTCTTTTCTTTTTTTCTTTTTTTTCTTTTTTCCTTTTTTTTTTTTTTTTTTTGCATCATAACATTTGATAAAAATCTTTTGTTTTGTTTTTGTTTTTTGTTTTTTTTTTTACTAAAATAAACCTGTTCGGGGGAACAGCTACTAGATGAATTTAAGGGTTTTATGCACCTTATAGAACTTATAGCAAAAATAGTTTTAGTTGATTTCATTATAAATAACGTTTTCAAGAACCTGTGCAAAACTGTCAATAATTTCCTAAAGCACAATTGATCAGAAAAATCCATGATTGTTCAGCCTTCACACCCTTCTTCATGTAAGAACGCCCTTCTGTACATCTGGAAGAGAAAAACAAAAGATAAATGCTTTTGTGCAGTTGGTATAACACACCACACTATTTTGTAGCCTCCTTCTCATTTCAGTGGTATGCATGTTTGACAAAGGCAAGATGGTGCTCATCACTGGTGGGAGACCAATAAAGTAGTTAGAACTGAGGGTAGTTTCTATGCCTTGACTCCACCTTGGGACCTGCAGCCTACTTTCACCAGAGCAACCAGAGCTCTGGATCGAAGGATACTGACATTAAATTCATAGTCAAGATATTGCTACTCTTGTAATACCAGAAGAAGCAAAATCTTATGCTGTATTTCCTTCAGCTTGTGAGCATGAAAGCATTATAAATTTGGATACATGTATTGTAGGACAAATTTGATACCTGGTGTCCTGATTTGTTACAGATTTTTAGGGTGGGAGGGGTAAGGAGGATGAGAAAGTAACTATACATGTGACCTCAACAAGGCACTGTTCTTTTTGGATTATCTGCAAATCCACAAGATACTGATTTTAACATTTCAGTAACACTGAATTCTTTGGCCACGATTAAGGTGGTGTGACCAAATCTGAGCTATTCTGAGTACCATTATGATAAAAGAATCATAGACTTTCCTTGAACTGAGCCCTACGGTTACAAAGATGTTTCCCTCATACCTCACAGTTACTTATTAGGTTGAAAGGTATATGGTGAATGGTCATTAGACGTCTCGACGGCCACCTGCTGCTGACCACTCGCTTCCTACAACAAAGCAGAGCAGATGAGACATGAGCAATGAAATCCCAACTCTGCTCCTCCCATCTGAGTTTCACATCTTAAAATACAAATGCTCCTTAAAAGTGATTTTCTTAATACTATGTAGGGTTTTCAAGGTTAATGATTTCCCTAAGGAGTTAAGATATCTTACAGACCCAAAGAACCTCCCACCCCAACTTTTAGGAGTTGTCTCTTTATGTCAAGCTACAATTTATCAAACAAATATCTGATCCCTTGGAGCCAGATGTGACTTGGAATTCAGTATGTTCGGATTTTAGAATCTGAAAAATGGTAGGCATATGCCTTTTATCACAGAATATACCCAGTGGGGCCTAGAGCTACACCTCATCACCAAACACATGAGCAGGTCTACACTGAAAGATATAAATATGCACAGTAAGTGGGCTAAGATTTTGTCTTACATCAGTTCCGGTTGCGTTTTGCCACAGGTCAGGTTTTTGCTAAAGCAGTTATAAAGAGAATTTTTATTTTCAGATTTTACTGTGTGTTTCAGAACTGCAGATAAGGGATTGTGGGTTCTGGTAACTGTGATTGTCAATAAGTACACAAATTTAAATCAATCAGCAGAAAACAAAACACAAGAATGCCCCCAAATAATCCAACCACAGTCCTGGGGCTGTTTCTGCACTTGGAACCTATGGGATCTGCCTAGTGGATAGGATTGATTGGGATGATGAATTTCCTTGGAATTTTAAAAAAATTTTTTTATTTAAATTCAATTTAGTTAACATGTTGTGTATTATTAGTTTTAGGGGTAGAATTTAGTGATTCATCAGTTGCATATAGCACCCAGTGCTCATTATATAGAGTGCCCTCCTTAATGTCCATCACCCAATTATCCTATCCCCCATCTACCTCCCCTCCAACAACCCTCAGTTTGTTTCCCATAGTTAAGAGTGTCTTATGGTTTGTCTCCCACTCTGTTTTTTCCCTCCCTTCCCCTACGTTCATCTGTTTTGTCTCCTAAATTCCACATATAAGTAAAATCATATGGGATCTCTATCTCTCTGCTTTCTGTCCAATCTTAACTCAAGTGTCAGTCTTCTTCCATTAGCATCATATCTGCATCTTGCATAACAAGAACTAAGAGTTATTTAGCTATCCGAACAGCCTCTATAAAAAAAGGTATGGTCTGTTCTTCATCCCTGTTCACAATTCTGAAACATCAGTGTTTTCAACTATTTTAATTACAACTGATTTCTTCTTGCAGTTATTATTATTAACATAATCTTTGGTACTCAGGACTGCAAACTCCAGCTTTATCCTAATTTGCGTGTAAGTATCCCTTTCCAGGAGACAAGATAGATTCTTGAAGGGTATGAAATATGCTACAAGCTTGGAAGATAGTTCTGGGAGTTTTGGGGGTGTGGCTTGGATACTGCTCCACTAATCTGTATGCAGAGAATTATATTTCAGAGTCGAAAATAACCCTAGCTCTATATGCTCTCTAAACTCAATTCTTTATGCAAACATTTGACTTCTAATTGATTTTTCTTTGAGCCCTATCTAATTCACCCATTTCTGAAACTACTCATTGCCGGAGAGGCCATAGGATGGGCTGCACCAACCTCAACGGGAACCGTCGTGGTCTGCACATGTGTATACTGCGGCAAATAAGCTCCTTGCATAGCTGATGTCGCAGGCATGTACTGAAAAGAAGAATATGGTCAGGATGGGAAATGATAAGCCATGTAAAAATTCTGAGTGCTTGGGGAGTTTTGAGATGGGATGTCAAGTATTTGGAAATCTCAAAGGAGAAATGTAAACAAGCTACCTCAAAGTTTAATTAATAAGTATGTCATATGGAAAGCGGAGTGACTGTTTCTCCTTTTTGAATTTGGCAAACTAAAACTCCCACCTTTCTTTGGATTTCCCAACAAACACACACATGCGTGAAGATCGCTACGGCTTCTCATTCTCAACACTCAGTATCACTGATGTGCTATTTTAGGAGATCTCATCTCAAAGGACCTCATTATTTTCCAGCAGCCCCCTGAACTAGTGTCTAGAATTATTTCCATAGGTGGAGACCTACGGAGTAAATGACTTGTTGGATCTTCATCAGGTGACGGCAGAACAGGAAATGCACCCTTGTTTTCCTGATGAGGACAGTTTTCCCCTTCCAAAGGCAGCAGGGCTTCCCTGTTGATCTCAAGGACCTGACTGAGCCATCACAAGGGGCTGTTGCTGGGGTTTTGAATGTCAGAGAGGAAAACATACTCCCCTTTGTTCTTTTCAGCCACCATCGATATGGTCTGAATTAAAAGCCTTCGGCCACCGTACCATCTAAACGTTACGTTGATAAGATATCAGCCCTGGAAGTTCCTCTGGTCTAGACTCAACCTCAATCCCCAGTGGAATCCCCTGGACTCTGGAGAAGTCAGTCAATCCTAAGACTGTGATACGGTGCCCCCCACATTCCATAAAAGAAGTGAAGGGAGGAAAAATTCCCTGCCTTTACCACCATGTATCACCTTCTTCTTTTGCTTCCCGACACCAGGTCTGCAGTGTGAACGAATGGCACTAGCTACCAGGGCTACGTGTGGTCATGTGTGGTTGCTAGATTCTGGTAAAGGAGAGACACCCAGAGGACAGATACTTAGTTCATCAATTAATCACGTGGAAGGCAATGTGGGGGGTGAGAGGGGCTCGGACATAATCGCTGAACATCACAGAGCCTGTAATTGATAGGGAAGACACAGGCTGCATTAATTCACTCTTCTGTTGGCTGAGACGCAGGATATAAATTTGCCACCTACTGTTCCGGTGCTGCCTAGTGACAGATGACTCATCTGCTGGGCCAGAGGGCTGATCATAGACGCTGGCTGTAGTGACATGGTGTGCTCCATCGAGGGAGTTAACACGGCCCCCTGGGGAGTTGGGAGACAAGCAGAGTGTAAGAGAAACTCAAGGAGGGAGTCAAGAGTCTGTCATTCCTTTTGCAAAGGAAGACGCCTTAGTTTGTGGAGAAACGTGAAACCGAAAATAACCTCCTCTCAAACTTGCTTATGGTATCATAAACAACTTCCTAAAAGCCTTCTGGATAATGCTTCCTAAAACTTTTTTAAGAGCATTCATTTCACCGAAATCACTGCATTAAACATCCTGCCTTTCCTTTCACTCAAGTGTAAAAAGCAAGCTAGTCCAGCAGGAGGAGCTATAGTCGGAAATGCGAACTGTTTTCAGCTGGCTGGGGTTACAAAAATGCTTTCTTAGTTTTTAAAAAAATAAATGACAGTTGATGTTTGATGCAGCCACAAAACAATAGGCCATATTGAATATTTATAAATACAGTGTCTTGTTTAAAAGTGTTCTGTACAGATAATCATTTGATTCAAGATCAGGCTGTTAGGATCAAGATCACATTCTCCATTCACTGTTTCTCAGAACTTTTCAGCTACAGTTTGGTGCCAAGGGAGAGAAGGAAATTCAGACATGATTAATAATCCGATTTCAGATTCTTTGATTTCATCTGAAAAAAATTCTGGTCATTAAAAATAAAATTAAATATAATTAAACAAAATGGGGTGGGGGAGTGGACAAAAAAAAAAAAAATCACCCACAACCTAGCCTCTCCCTAATATATGGCTGTTACCACTTGGCATGTTTGTAGAGTTGCAACCAGGGTACATAAACAATTTCGTATCCTGGGTTTTTGCTTTGAACTTAACATTCTATTATAAATATTTACCTCACTTAGTGCATAGCCATCATTATTATCATTTTTAATGACTGCATAATGGTACATTGATTGCCTAAACTGAAATTTAATTTCTGGATTTTTGCATTTTCTCTAATTTATCCTATATAATATTCTTATGGATTATATCCTTCCTCTCACTTTTGCAATCACCCAATTACCCGAGAGTGCAATTATTCTGACGCATCCTATCAATATTAATGCTATGTTTTTGTTATTTGTGCAACTGATCTATCCCTTCCAAACACTGTTGTTTATTGCTAATCAGAACACAACTGAGGTCAGAGACTGGTGTGCAGGCACTTTAATTCTGGTTGCAGGCAGTCTAAACTGGATGGGGAAAGGGACCAAGTCCTCGGATAGGAACCTTCTGCACACACTACCACTGTCTCCTCAAAGATGTTAAACTGGGATATGTGCTGGCTTTGTCTCTAAAAGTTGCCAAAAAAGAGACAGAGATGCGTGTCAGAAACTGTTTGTTGTTAATGCAGTTCATAGAAAATTTGTTCTTTTTTAAATTTTTAGCGTGCATCATCAAAAAGTGTATGGTAACACGGAAATGATTCAGAAGCCCAGAATATGCTGAAGGAATTTCCTGCTTCTTTTTTTCATTCATCTGTAGGAGCTACTGTCCAAGACTGTGCGTATAGAGAAAAATATGTGCGAATGTTTACAGAGACACACACATACGTCATCCGATAGCTCGTCTCTTGTGTTGTCAACTAAACATGTTTTATCTGCTGCTTCAAAGTCATCTCAGCAACTTCCTGTTTAGAACTTGTCCCTAGAGTACTGTTTCATACATATGGTCTTACAGTACATGGTGTCCTCTTCAGGAGCTGTCCTGAGAGAAATTCCTCTCTCATCTTGAGGCCAACAAGGGTGTGCTTCTCCCAAGCAACTGACCTGTTTTTCTCTTATAAGTACCGTGAACTGTTTTTGCTTATCAGAATTCCCATTTTGCCTTAGTTACTAGAAAGCTTAGGGCCAAATCTGTGGCCTTCTCGTGCCAATCATGCAGGTCATTGTGTTGGGCACTGTTTTTGTGATTTTGTTCTCCACCTTTATTTCTCAACTTTTAAAATGCATGCTTTAAAATTTAACAAACTGGATTTTATGTATCTTTGAAAAACACATTAAATATACTATCTATTAATGCAAAGTGTAACTGAATTAAAAAGTATAATATGTACATAAGTACAACAAATGCTCAAGTCACCAAAGAAATCACATCTACCAAAGAAAGTGTTACTGCTTTAGTATTTATAATTTCCACAGAGAGGTTAAGTAAACTGATAAAAATCTCTAGCTTCCCTTTGAACACTTTATATTTGCATTAAACGGAATACAATTAAAAAATGTGAGCTGTTTCATACCAACTACTGTTAAAAATATAGCAATTTAAAAGCTTTAAAATTTAAAACTTCAATTGAGTGGCCTTCTACAGAATTGGTTTGAAGAAGAAAATGGTACCCTACTTCAAATATGATATATTTTAAGTTCTTACCATTGCAAATTTGATTTAATGTCAACTACCAATTTAAGACAAGGGTGGGAGGAAGTTTTATAATGAACTTGTACATTCTCATATTCCATCTTTAAATTTCCCAAATCCCATACCATCTTTGGCAAAAGGTTTTAACCCAGAGAATGGTCTTCCAAATGTATACGCAGCCTAGTTGCAAACCACAAAGCCATTAAGTTGAAAAACTTACGGGGTGCTGTAGGATATACGGTTGAGGTTGCATCCAAGAAGGACTTTGCACCTGGAAAAGGGAGGATTTTGAAAGAAACATTGATTTCCATTGGAATGCTACCTCTTTCTCTAGAGCTCTTTTAATCATGTTAAAATCTACAGAAGGAAAATAAGGAAGCAATACTATCAGTGATCAAAAAGATTAAGGCAGTTAGAGTTCTTGGCAAACTGGTCACTCTGAATAGGATGAAATGATTATTTAAAACCAAGTTCCACTTGCCCATTCAAGAAGTATTTACTGAGTACCAGGCATCCAAGAGAAAAAGGCAAGTAAGACATGGGCCCCACCCTCAAGATATTTACTAAGAATGGAGATAAACAAGTAAACAACTCAAATAGTGAAAAGTGTGATAATTGAGGTATGAACTAGGCACTTGAGGAATACAGATGAATGAGAATTCCAGCACATCTTATTACAAACTAATCCTTAAAGTATGTGCTTATTTAGAAAGAATAGCGAAATTCAACCCCTCTTTGATACCAGGATATTAGGTTTCAGAAATCTTGTCTGGCGGTCAACAATTTCTAGTTAGTGTGGAAAATAAAAATCTGAAAATCAGATTTAGAAAATGAAAAACCTTCTTAACTAGACCTTGACATGTACAGTCAAAAGGGCACCTGCACAGAAGACCCTCCACCATTGAGGAATAAGACACGAGAGTCAGGTTCCAAGGCAGGAAAGCAAGCCTGTGCAGCCTGCCACTCCAGAGAAAAAATATCAGTCCATTTCTTGATGCCCAGAGCTCTCCTGAGACTACATTAATTTTTAAAAAATAAGTTTCAGTCTCTAACTCTTTAACCACAAAACCCTCCTGTATCTTATCCCCTATGGTTAACTTCAGAGGTTCTATAGAAAGGATATGGGGAAAAGTCATGGGGGAAGAATGCATTGTGATTTACCTTGATAGCAGAGCCCCGATACTTGTTTTCTCTGGTTTCCTTTGCCACCTAAGGCAGACCAAAGTTAAGTGCTTCTGCCTTGTTAACATTTCAGTTATCTGGACTGCAGCCTTTCCCCATTGGGGTACTGGTGGTTTCTCGCAGATGCCAATTTCTCAAATCCAATTGTATGAGCATATGGTGCTTTAGGGGAGAAAGGCCCACTCCAACATGAGCGCAAGGCCTTCACTGAATCAATCATGGGGAGGAGAGCAGCTCCCTGGAGACCCCAACTGGGGCCAGATGCTCTCATTTTTTGTATGCTTTCAGTGGTCTTAATAATCTAATAGCTTATTGCATTATGGGGTTAGGGAGCTAGAACACCTAATCCAATTCTTTTTCTTAAGCAGCAAATCAGCTGCTGTCAATTTCTATTCCTCAATTTTCCCTAACTATAAAATGGGAATAATAATCTATGTTCTCTGAATTCTTTACCATTGGTTATCTACCCTCCTTTGGGTCACGGATCCCTTTGAAAACCTGATGAAAGCAATAGAACTTACCCCGCCGCCCCCCCCCCCCCCCCAGCTAACTGCATACACACAAGCAACATTTTGCAAACAATGTAAGAGACTCTCAGACTACTTAAAGCTCATCTGCTGACCTTTCCGTGGCCCTGAATTTATGGGGTTAAGAACCTCAGTCACAGTGAGTGTCAGGCAAATGGGATGATTCCACATGTATCTTAGGGACATACAGAATGCCAGGAGAAGAAACGAGGGCTTTGAAATGAAATGTTGTTTCCAGTTAGGTATAGCAAATCTACTATGAATACTGGCCTCTGAATTTTTCTTATGCTATGTAACAATTCTGTGGCCAAAATGCTCATTGCCTGACAGTAAAGAGGGGAAAGAGAGGTGGTGGGGAGACGCACTGACAGCTCCAAGAGCCACAGCGGCCCACATCCAAATTAATCTGCACAATCATCCGCCTGAGAATAAGCTTACGTGTCCCTCTTTCCAGTGATCTACATAAATGGCAGATGTTTCCAAGGTCAGAGAGTTAAAAAAGACTACCTTTCATTAGGGAACTGTTAATTAGGGAAAATGCACCAGGGAAAATAGAGAAATTTTAAGCCCCAAATAATGAGAGAGGCATTAAATGAGTGAATACTGTGGCCGGCAGATTGAAGCACCAGCCAAGTAACATAAAAGCCTAGGGAGATAAAAGAAAAGAAAAGAAGGGACAACTCAGGGGAAGACAGCGAAAAGACCTGAAAGTGGAGGGAGCTGTGAACACTCCTGCACAACTTCAGCTTTTGTGCGTTTAACCACGAAGCTACCTTATGACTTATTATTCGAAGCTACTTTTAAGTTTTCGGACAGCACCACCTTCATGATCTTGCTTACGTTGACCAATTCCTTATTTTAAAAAAGTATAATGAATATACTCTCATCAGCCCGCTAGTCCTGCATACCCTGATGACCATGATCACAGCTAACATTTATTGACTGCTAATGATAAGCCAGGAACGGTGCTGAGAGCTCTTTACATAAATAGTCTCATTTAGTTTTTAAAACAAGCCTATGAGAAAGAAACTATTATTATCCCCATTTTAAAGATGAGGAAACTGAGGCTTACAGAAGTAGAATAACAGTTATTAGACATTGTAGTCCCCTAACCCCAGAAATCAGGGCTACAACATCTAATTCAATCGTTTTAAAAACAAGAATACACAAGAGTTTAGTTTAGTCACACAGGATCTCAACAGTCAACAAAAGAGAACTCTATTCCCACATTTCTGTGATTGAACTCTGTTATTATGCTTCTGTGTGGGCCAAGGCAATAGCCCTGTTAGAGGTACTCAGACATAGGAGGAGAGATGTGTTTGCGCACACATTGTACACCACTGGGTTCATGGAGAATGGGAGCTAACCCTGCAATAAAACCAAATCCATCTTATAACAAGTTGCTTAAGGAGATCTTGGTTCTAAGTTGGGAATTTATTTGAACATAAAGCCTCCTCAAAATTACCTGTTTAAACAGGGAGTCGCCTCCTTTTTTTTTTTTTTGGCCTTAAATCTCACTGCATTGCTCATTTAATGTTACCTGAGAGAGACACGTCTTTATTTATTAGCACGTTTACTTGCTCTTTTCTTAGTTCCTGCTGATGAATAAACAACGGCAACGGTGCACACTTCTTCTGTATTTTACCTAATGTCACTTCTTTTTAAGTTTCAACTTCTGGGACATGTGATGTCCAACAGCAGAGTCCGCTGTGGAGGAAGCATTTGGGTTCATCCCGGGTCTAGAATGCTACGATTTCAAGGACTGACAACTGATAACCGTTTTCCCTTGTTTTATATTCTCCTATACATAAAAGCAAATCACTCTGTCAAATAAAAAGCAGCTTCTTCTAAAGTGGGTATCCAAGCTGCATAATATTTGCCTTAGGTTTCATTATAAATGTTCAAAATTTTAAGACACATAAAAACGTAGCAGCAATTCACGGCCGACAAGTTGTCACACTCTTGAATCCTAAAGGTACAAACCTGGTAGGCAGATACAGGAGATGCAATATAGGGTGTAAGAGAAGTTTGAGTGATCATTCGGTTTGTAGCAATACTGTATGGTGAAGGATAAAATCTAGAACAAACACAAAAGCCTTTATTAAGTCATCCTTTAAGAAAAGAGTAATTCCCAGGACAAATGTCTGATATTTTCCACCTTCACATTTTCTCTCAAGCCATCATGCATTAATCTTAATGACATACCCGTTCTGTATAGCAGCTGTGGTTGGGTCATAAGTAAGTGTCATTCCAGCCTATGGGAAAGCAAAAGAAAGAATCACTTACCCGCAAGGGCACGGTTTAAAAATTCCATTTCTTAGAGTCATGGCAACACAAAATAGAGATAGTTTAGTAGCATTTGATATAATTAGAAGTTTCCTTTAGACAAACACAAACTCAATATAAGAATTAAGCTCTACGTCTGCACTGTTCCATTTGGTAGTCATTAGCTACGTGTAGGTATTTAAAATTAAAGGAAAAATGGAGTCCCTCCAGCACACTGGCTATATCTCAAGTGCTCAAGGAACCACATGCAGCTCGTGCTTATCATTGGACAGTGCAGACTCTAGAACATTTCCACTGGATGGCACTTCCCTAGACATACTTGAACCAGTATGTTCAGTATGATTCTTTTTTTTTTTTTAAGAACCTCATTCAAAAGAATTAGGCGAAAAACTCAACAGCAAATACGCTATTTGTTTTAATAATGTTACTTAGGATAATTTGAGTAATTATAAATGTAAGCCTCTAAGAAACCATGACATTAAAAAAAATACAAAACAGCTGTGCATTTCTTACAGCAATTTAAAATGCTCTTTTACTTTACATGCAGCTAACTGGTAAACCTAGCTCTACCCACCACCTATGTGTCCATCTGGAGGGTCATCGCTCTCTTAGCACCATATCCATTGGGAAGAGTTTTAAAGTGACATTATCTGGATTATAAGGTCCTATTTCAGAAGCCTGGCAGCCAGGATGTGGCATGGGTAACTATTCACATAGTCTTTCAGCATCATACACCCACAGAGAAGTCTCAAGAAGGGACTTACAAGTCTCACCTCTCCTTCTCTATGCCACGGTCTTCCATTAGGGATGTATTTGTTTGGGTTCTGCCTCTTCTTCTGTCCTCCGTCCGCAAACTTACACAATAAAGGTTCTGTAGGAGCTGAATAAATGGGGACAAATAACAAAAAGCAGAGTTATATGTGTATGTAGGACAAAATGTAACTGAATCTCTTTTTCAGTAGGAGCTGTGGCAGTGTTTAAGGGAACGGATAGAACACTTCAAAGCAAAGTTTACTCAGGCCCTTACAGGATTATCCACTGGTGAAGACGACAGTACAGAAAATACATTAGTTAGTATTTTCAAACAGGAGTGTAATGAACACATTTCAAGAGCTATTCTGAGGAACCAAAGGAATCTTTTGATTCACTTTTGTACTTCCTTTTCTTAAAGATTTATTTTTTCGAGAGAGAGAGAGAAAGAGAGCACGAGCGCGAGCAGGACCGTGGGGATCACGATCTCAGCCGAAGGCAGATGCTTAACTGACGGAGCCACCCAGGCGCCCCTCACTTTTGTACTTCTTTATGTGCAGACACACTTGTTTTTAATTCTCCTGATAAATCTCCAAATGTAAATAAGATTGTGTCACCCTTCCCTCCTCCGACTTAAAAATGCTCCCTTAGCTTCCCATCATCATTCTTCAGGGAGGTCTTCCTTACCCCAGGAGAAGACAAATTCCCCTTTATACAGCTCACACTGTATCTAAAAAATTTTTTTTTTTAATTTTTATTTGTATTTTTATCCATAGCCATGAGAACAACTTGGAGGTGTGGTGATTTGTCTGGTGTCTGTCTCCCCTCTGGCGTGTAAGCTCCACGGGGGCAGTGACATTCACTTTGTTTGTCATTGTATCCCCAGTGCCAACGTGCCCGGCATGTTGTAGGTGCTCATTGCATCTTGGTCGAATCAATGAATGAATACAAATAGGCCCCATTTGTTTATCTGTGGAGTACAGCCTTGAAGACAGCTGTTGTAAGGAAGACAAAACACTTGCCCACGCTATTTAAAGTTTTTTCTGTTGCCTTTAATCATCCGTCTTGGGGTTGCTTTACTATATATCCACACCATAAAATGATCTGAAGAACAACTCAAGGAACTTACACAGAAAAGCAAAAGATGCAGAGACTCTCACATAGGGATACATACTCATTAGTTAAAAAGACAAAAAGGTGGGGGATGGGGGGCGAGGGGGAGGAGGTGACGGCACCGTAGTCCACCCATGACTTTTCATTTTCTTTGCTTTTTCATAATGGAAATAGCAGTATATTCCTGAAGGTGGTGCATATTTCTGTGTGTTTCCAGTTAATGTAATAAAGGCAATCACACCTTCCTGTCTGGTTCTCACATTCTGTCCTTTGTCTACTGTATTAACTGTGATTACTACTTTCAAATTCTGTTTCAAAGTTAAATAACCAGGAAGAGAAAAATATTACTTGTGGAAAATTTACTCCTTTCTCCTTTGCCTCTGATTATCCTAATTCAGCTCTTATTTTATATCTCTATTACACACCCACTAATGACAGGGTAGAAGCAACAGTGCCTCTCAACACTTCTCTGCCAAAAAACAAAACACAACAAAAAACCCAACTGTAATTCCTTCTCGGCGAGCCGTCTAGGCTGTTGTTTGGAACGCCTTCCTCCTCTCCCTGGTGCGAACCAGGCCAGAGAGACAGGCTGGAATGTGAGCTCACTTCTGAAAGGCAGCTTGCACTATGGGAACCAAGAGGAGAGCAAAAATGTCAGGTGTCTGGTGAGAATGCCAGGGAGTCTTGGCCCAACCTCTGTTTACCTTCTGACTCCCACCACCCCCAGCCCTCAGGTCGTCCTGAACAGGGAACTTCCATTTAAGGCAAATGGGCACGAAGGAAGATAAGACTGGGGCCAAATCCTGGACTGAAGATGAATTACTCTGTCTTTTCAAAAAAAGATACCGACTTTTAGAAATTCCTGCATCCACCAACCATCTCCAAAGGTAAAGTAAATGGATGCAATGAAGCAAGAGGGCTTTCTAACCAGTGATGATGCTTTTAATTCTACAACTGGGCCCTCTGGGAACAGGTGGAAATGAGGGCCAGGAGAACACAACTACATTTCAGGTAGAGGGGAGGAATAAAGGGCAAACCCGCCTGAGAAGTAGGAGTGTCCTTCTGCCAGGCCTGAGGATGTCTCACCTTGATATCTAAGGACAGAGAACTCAGAGACAAGCAAGATCTCACTCTTCACAGATCTAAAAGGCCTTATGGTATCAAATATTTTCTCCAGTGACATTTTTTATAATTTTTACTCCCCGTAATCTTGTAGGGCAAGAGAACATAGTAAATTCTGCAGTGCTAGCACTTTGTGGGACTTCATTTTGAGAAGACAGTTTTATCTAGAGGCATTATAAAGACCAGCTTGTAGACTGAAATTCAACATTTTTCAAAAAAGAGTTTATTTGGCACAATGAGTAGTGCAAATGGACCATTTTCCTCCATTAGCATCATTTCTTCCAGAGAAAGAAGGCAACCAGGTTGGACACATTCTGTAAGTTCACTACAGGCTGCAGAAGCAGGGAGTTGTGAAGGAAAGCATTTAGACAGCAATCCCTGGGAGCACTGCAGCTCCACATTCGCTCAAAGGCCACGTGTCCCTATCTGTGTAAGTGCTGCCAAGACATCACCATTTTTCCTTTTTTTAAAAAAGATTTTATCTTTATTTAATTGAGAGAGAGCATGAGAGAGCAAGCTCACGAGCAGAGGGGAGAGAGGGAAAGGAAGAAGCAGACTCTCCACTGAGCCGGGAGCTCGATGCAGGACTCCATCTCAGGACCCTGAGACCATGACATGAGCTGAAGGCAGATGCTCAACTGACTGCCCCACCCAGCTACCTGACATTATCATTTTTCTAGACTACGCTCTGTCAAAAAAAAAAAAAAAAGAAGGCAATCTCATGAAACAATAAAGCCTGCTAAAAACATATAATGATGAGGTAAACGTTGATGAGGTAAATATCAAGTGAGCAATGACATGTTTGCAAATATATTATTCAAAATAAAACAAATGGAACAGGATGTAGTTGAGTATTTTAAAAACGAATTAGACATGATTTTGTGCTGTCATTAAGATATTTTTCTCCCTCGAAAAGCAAAAAGGTAAGTAGTTAAAACAATTTGATATTGGCAGGTATCCCATATCTTAGGAAAACAAATTTCTTTTTTTAAAGAATTATCACCAGGGGCACCTGGGTGATGCAGTAGGTTAGGCGTCTGATTTGGTTTTGGCTCAGGCTGTGGTCTCAGGGTACCGGGATTGAATCCCAAGTTGGGATCAGCATGCAGCAGGGAGTCTGCTTGGGATTCTCTCTTCCCTATGCCCCTCCCAATCATACGCTTTCTCTTTCTAAAGTAAATAAATAAATCTTAAAAAAATAAAAAAGGAATTATAACCAATTGAAATGAGAAATTTTAAAAAAAAAAGATTTTTATTTTATTTATTAGACAGAAAGAGAGAGAGCACAAGCAGGGAGAGTGGCAGAGGGAGAGGGAAAAGCAGGCTCCTTGCCAAGAAAGGAGCCCGACATGGGACTTGATCCCAGGACCCTGGGATCATGACCTGAGTTAAAGGCAGACGCTTAACCGACTGAGCCACCCAGGCGTTTGGAAATGAGATTTTTTTTTTTTTTTTAAGATTTTATTTATTTATTTGACAGAGAGAGAAATAGCGAGAGCAGGAACACAAGCAGGGGGAGTGGGAGAGGGAGAAGCAGGCTTCCTGCCGAGCAGGGAGCCCGATGCGGGGCTCGATCCCAGGACCCTGGGATCATGACCTGAGCCGAAGGCAGACGCTTAACGACTGAGCCACCCAGGCGCCCGAAATGAGATGTTTTTAACATAGTTGTTGGCTCCTTGTTTTAGGGAAATGGGAGTGCCCGGTATTCCATGGGAGGCAAAATAAAATTCTAATAGCTTCTTTTCTCTGTTAAAATTCTCTTTGGTCTATTTAGCAGCTGAAACTTTTATTGAGTACCTACTATGCACAAGGTATAGAGTTAAGAACTAGGGACACAACTGTGGATAAAATAGGGTCTTATTTCATAGGAGCTTTTGCAATCTAATCAGGAAGGAGAGTATACGACATCTCACGAAAACCCATTTAGCTGTTTATGGGACAGAGCACTGTTTTGAGAGATGCCTGTTGTTAATAAAAATGCCACCCAAAAGTGAAAGATTTCTGCTACTGAAAGAGCTGTGTTTCTTTTACAGTATACCTGGTATTTCATGTCCCTGGATGACATTATGAGGAAAACTTTATCCCTGTAAGTTCTTGGTATCTGATTCACTACATGAATTGTACCATGTGTTCCAGGAAAACAACTATGTGAAGATTTCTTTGATATTTATGTTACCATTAAGCTGAGCGAGGATTTCAGTTAGATTTCTGAATCGAGAGGCGCCTGGGTGGCTTCAGTCGGTTAAGCGTCTGCCTTCGGCTCATGGGATCGAGCCCCACGTTGGGCTCCCTGCTCAGCGGGGACCCTGCTTCTCCCGCTCCCCGTCCCTGCTCGTGCTCTCTCTTGCTCTCCCTCTCTCTCAAATGAATAAACAGAACCTTAAAAAAAAACCAAAAACAAAACAAATACACCCAGATCTGTGTCATGGCTCACTTATTTTTAAGTATGTGGGAGACTGTTACAAAATGAGTGTTGCTTATTTGATTAGCATATCCCGTGGCTTATATCAAACCAGACCAAAAGTCTCCAGAGTTTATGTTTTGAAGCCTAATACACAGATTCCAGGTTGAAGATCGGGAGATGCATGGGATGTCATTTTGTTCTACACATCAGATCCTTCAGGTGGCCTCCTTGGCTGTTCTTTTTAGGAGGGAGATACTAACTAAGGAGGACTGACATGCAGAAACAGAAGCACCATGAATACTAGTAATATGACTATGATCAAAAGGTAAATTTGGGCGTATTAACTTCAAAAAATTAATATACAACAGTCAACCCTTATCTTCTATATGGTCAATTTTCTAAATTAGCAATTCTTTACCTTATTGTGCAAAACAGTAATTGCTAAGAGTCCTAACAAATGATTCATGACTCAAGATATATTCCTGTATTAAAGTGATATAAAAATTATATCAAACTACTCATAATCAATTGATTTTGTCAAATATGCAGAGTATTCTCAGCTGAATTTCCCCTTACTTAATCACCATCTTTTGGGTTTGTAAAGGGTATGCCTCAAATGTCTTGTGAGATCTCTCAAGTCAAATTCTCCTCATTACCCAAGATAGAAAAGTTACTTTCTTGTTCATCAGAAGCAACAGGAACGTTGGTTAAAAAGCTTAACTACTATAGTATAACCTTCAGCAGACAATGCCACAAATGCAAACACTGATCTGAAATTTTCTGGCACCTCCTGAGAGCCATCTAAATTAATGGCATTGTAGGATTCTCCAACATGCCCGCAATAGGGCTTTGTGAGTGGGATGATCTTTTACAAATGCCTGGTTTTGTGGCATTAACAATCCCTTGTAAGGGACTATGAGCTTATATGGGTGATGCCCATGCTGATTCACTTCACATCTCTACCATAAAGTTTGCTTACCTATCTTCTGAAGCTCAAACTCTATAATTATTTAGGCTCAAATGTCTTCCCCCTTGATACCCACACTAAAAGTCACTTCTAGAATGCCTGCTTTGACTAAACACTATAGCTCATAATTTGACCTCCTGGAAGGCTTCCTCACCATCTAATCAAATGGCTCAGAGGACTAGAGTTCTCTGTAGTTTGTAACCGAATGGACCTTTTCCTCACTGTGTTCTAACAGCTGGAGAAATTGCTACTTCCAAACTCCCATTTTTCTAGTTAAGCAGTATTTCTCCTAATCAACATTCTGTAAAACGTGAACTGCCCTCGATAGAAGCTTTTCCATCAGTTGTGGAAAACCAGCCCACTCAGCAACTGTAATTAGCTTTCTTTCTGATAATGTTGCCTACTTTCAAAATTCCTCAACTAGCAACATGCAAGGAGCTATCTGGGGCTCTTCAACGATTTCGATGTAGGGATCCAATACATTTTATCCATTTTTTGTGTGCACGACATCACTTCCTTTTTAGCCTCCTCTTTGTTTCTAGCCAAATCCTGTCCTGTCCAAGCACCAGCTACAGCTCCAGCTTCTCTCCACAGATGTATGTGCTCTCCTCCTTTCCTGATCCTTATAGAGCGGTTCCATCTCCCACTCAGCTTTCCCTACCAGTAAAATCATGATTTAAATCAGGTTAAATAAAAAACAAAAATATAATCCTTCCCCATCACTCCAACTTAAATATTTTAATATTCTATATTTGCTGCTTTTCTCAGTTTTTATTTTTCATATTTGCAACGATAGGTCTTTTTCTCCTACCCTTTACATTGTGGACTTTCCCTATCTGGTTATAGAATCTTTTTTTTTTTTTTTTTAAAGTGTTACATAAGGTTCTGTTTGGGATTATGTATAGTTTCTTTGTTATTATAACGAACACTGTATGAACATCTGTGTGTATATCTTACTTATCTCTTTAATCCCAGTGCCAACTGCTAAATTGGTGGTCAGACTGTATGGTAATTAGAACACTGGCTCTGGACTAGTCTCCCTGGTTTGAAATTTCGCTTTGCCCTTTATTCCTTTGTGACGAATATTCCAGGCGAATTATTCAATGTCTGAGGTTTCGTATCTGTGGGATGGGGAAAGTAACTATACTTTTTTCAGAGGGTTGTCACAATTAACAAAGTATTTAGAACAGGTGAATGCACATTAGCTATTGTTTCTATACTGGGACAGCAGGAGGAACTCAAATTTTTGATTTATGGTTCTTCCTCTTTGAATTATTAAGATAAATTCTCAGGAGAGGGACTTTTGGTTTATAAAAGTTATAAACATTTTTAGAGACTGGCCTGTTTTTCATGGAATTTTATTTTGTGAGATTTTTAACAAGCTGGCTAGGGTTGCCGCCTTGGCTTCACACACAATGAAGAAATGTTCAAGTTGTAGTTAAGGATGAAGGTGCTGGCAAATGCCTTTGAGAAAACTGTTTCCTAGTACTCTGACATCTCCCACCCAAGGTCCTCATGCTTTAATAAAATTTTACTCTGCCATTTATTGTTCCTCCCTGGCAGAACCCGAGGTGAAAAGGTGTCGAACTGATGCGAGGAACGTGCTGTGGGCTGGCTGTGATCGGCGGGGACAACAACTGTTCAAAGGTAGGCGCAGCACAGGGCTGGCCCGGCACGCCGAGCATCTTAGGCGGAAACGCTGGCCCATTTCCAGTTGTGATTCCCTTGTTACTTTTGAAAAACTAGATTTACCCTCCATGCTAGAGACTGAGTTTGAGTTTGAGATCTACAAGACAGCCCTCTCCCCACTGGCCACCCTCGAGTGTTTGAGCACTTTTGCTTTCACGGCAGCGACTGCTCCTAAGATGCATGCAGCCCTTGGAGCCTCTGTCTGCACATGACGCATGTTCAGATTCTGCTCTATGTACACACTGGGTAAGGGAGACAGGAACACACTGCAATCCCAAAAGTGGGATCACATTGTCTTAAATGTACCAGGAGCATCACACATGGCTTCAAGCGTTTCTTTTATCCTAGAGCTGCCAAATTTTTTTTTTTAACAGAGGAACAGTGCTTAAGACAAACATTCAAAAACAAAATGGACAATAAACACCCTTGAAAGATTTTCAGCCTTTCTGCTAGAGTCAGTTTCTCCTCTAAACAGTACCTTTTCTGCCTCCTGGCATAGGACAGTGCCCTAATGATATCACCCATGGACACAGAGTTACAAAATGTGGGCAAGAGCAGTTTTCAAGCCTTGCTGGGCATATATACCCAGTCTGAAAAGTCAGAGTAACACAGAAACCAGATGTAAAACAAGCTGAGGCCTTTGGCCAGAGGTGGCTAGCAGTTATGCACTTCATTGGAGGGCCTCCATGACGGAGGAGGCTTTGGGCTGTGGCAAATGGTACCAGTGCCGTACCAAGAATCTAACGACTCACAGATCTGCTGACTAGACACATCTTCTTTTAAAAAGTTCTCTGCCCTTAGCACATAGGAACTTACTCAGACTCCATTAATGTCACGGAGAAGTTCAGAAAGATGGGTAATCACACTGTCTCCTCTAACATGAACACACATGTGGACTTTGTCTACGGGTGTGTGTGTGTGTGTGTGGGGGTGTGGGTGGGTGTGTGCGCACATGCCTGGCCCCTGCCCACCCCCCCAACAGGGAAAAACAGCAGGCACAGGGCAAGCAGCTCTAGCACAGTTCTAGCTAACATGCCGATGTGCATTAATTAGTCTTCCCAGAGACTGTTCTCTCTTTCAGGCAGGTATAGGAAGGGCATTTTCTTAGAAAAAACCATGAATCATGACCATGAGTGACAGTGTTTTTGCCTTGGGCATGTCTCCCAATTTGGACATCTGTTCTAACTAACTAGAACTTCCCATCCCTTGTTACTGACATTCACTGTGTGGGAAACCACCACCCTACTATTTCTCCATAACAGAATTTTTATCAAGCAGATATTAAGTTGTTTTAAACCTCTATGGAATTCACCTAGATTGTCTTACAAAAGTAGTCATTGGTTCTTTTACCCTGAATGGGGACCTTCCAAGCAGATCTGATTTACTGCAAACCAGCTCACACTCAAAAGCAAGATAAAAACCAAGATAAATCCAAAGAAAGGACAATGCTTCCACATTTTCAGGGGGAAAAAAAGGAGAGATTATATGGGAAAAGATAAGAAGGAATGGTCTCATGAGTAATTTTTTTCCCAACATAAACCATTATGTATATTTAAGGAAGATCCTGCTAGAAGACAAAGCCTCTTTGAAAACACGGTAACATCAGGCACAAAAGCACAAGATTTTTAAAAAGCAACTTCAGAAAGGAGACTGCATGAAAAACTGTGATGTGGATTTTCAGAGAGCTTTTACAAACATGTACGACATTATGTACCATTCCCCAGGACAGGGTGGGGTGTGTCCGGCAGGGGAGGACCCAGCCACTTTGCTCTGGTATGAAAAGAGCATGTTGGCAGGAGGGCAGGTGGTCCATGAGAAGTGACAACTCCTGCTTAGCCGTTTGGAGACTTTCTTAAGACTGTTACAAGTGAAGATGAGTTCACTGTTCAGTTTGTTAATTTTCATAAAGTATCTTTTGGGGAGTTGTATCTAACGTGGGTTTCTCTTCTGTTCTTGGCGCCAATGTCAAAGGCAAATTGCCAGTCATGCAAGAATCTGAGCGCCCTGCCGGAAACCGTCCTGGATGATTCTGCTTCTGCCAGCTAAACAACGCGCATCGTTGACGAAACCATTCTCTGACTATATTTATGAAATGTTATGTCTGCTTAGCAATGAACCTACATCATTTAAGGTGAAGGCTCATTCAATTTACCCTGGCCTGCAGTATTTTTGTTTTTCATCTGGTTCTACTGAAAATAATCTATACATTTCATGAGGAAACCTATGGTGTGGAGTCGCCCTTCAGGTAATTTGAGAGCGCAGCATCTAATCAGCAGACTGGGAGTTAAAGAAAATTCTCGTATTAGGTGTACAAAAAAAGGGGGGGAAATCCAGATAAGTTGAAGACCGTTTCAAATTCTGCTGTGGTTCCCAAATCCACTTGGGACTTATTTTGGGGGAAAGCTGAGTTCCCTGGAACAGCGTGCTTCTGAGGCCCGCATTATACACTTCAAACCCCTGCCGAAAGGCAGTTCAAACTTGCTTATATGCAAAGAAGTATCCAGAAAAACGCTCAAAATAGCCATGATTATTTTGACGAGCCCTACATGAAAAATGCTCTTGGAAACCACTTGGTAACCTCTGTTGGTTCTAGGGCGAGGCACGAGCTTTCTGCACCCAGCACAAAATTAAAAATAAAACACAGCTTCTGCTGCCAAAGAACTTGCAGTCTAGCTGGGGACTAACACATCGACGAAATCATGAAATGTTAGAAAACGGCATAAAATTAAGTTCTGATTCAGAACAAAGAGAATGGCCTGACTGCATACCCCCAAGCAGAGACTCTCTTGAGGCAGAAGGAATCTGGTTTCCTAGTCAACACCTGGCACGACGTGGAAGAAACTGTTCTCTCCTAGTTGCAAAGGTACAGAGAATCCTACAATCCTTTACATGGGGTTTGGAAATCAAGGTCTTTTTTCCCTTGAACAGGTATGACCAACAGTCTTTACACCTACTTCAAAGCAAACAGTTAAATGATACAACCATGAAGTCCTTTGGAGAAAAAAGGAACCTGTTCGACCTCGATCTGTGACACCCTGAGATCTACTTCATTCAGGAAACGGGAGATCTTATCGCATTTGCGACTGATACAACATCAAAACGACTGCGTGCGGGGATGTTTCTCGTGCTCGAACTTTCCTTGCTGTACATAAAAATGAGCTGAGAAAGTCAGGCATCACTGGCGGGTGGCCGAGCAGCCCTTCTGAGGGACTAATACTGCGGGGTCCTGACACGGATGACATGGGGAAGTGAGGAGAACACCAGGAGTCAGCTGTGCACACGTGTTAACTGCAGAAGCCCCCACCGGGTAGGTCTGACAGAAAGTTCCCATGTATTAAATTTCTCTCTTGTCTTTACTTGGTTGGAGGGTAAAAACATCGCTTTCTATTTTCCTTCAACTCAAGTGTTGTTGATGGGAAAATGAAACCAACTCAAAAACCGAAAAGGAAGCTCTTGCACAAGGCTGGGTTCCTTGGAAGAGCATACTCCCCGGTCTTTGATGATCTAGACTCGTGCCTGCAGGCGGTTCAAGCTCACACGCAGCCCTGCAAATCGTGCGTGCTCAGGTTGTAGCAGTCCAAGGTAGAAGGGTAGACTGTGGTATCGGATGTACTTACTAATAGGTTCTTCTATGCTGTGAGACTCAACTGGGTATAGAGAATGCAAGTAAATCTCTAACCACAACCACCAGCCATCCAGTTAAGGATGAAACTCTGGAACTACCGCAGAATAGATAGTGAACATGAGTTACCCACGCACAGGCTGGCATGTGGGGGAAAACGGAAATGTCTTCTGGTCTGTGGTCAGCCACCAGCACGCTAGGTGTGAGCACGTAGCGTTGTCCTGGGGATAGTGCAGTGAAGTTTATACGAAACCCACAAACATTTATCGCTGCTTAGTACGGTGGATGCACTGTGCTGGGATGAAAACAGCAACATGAGAAAACAGTTTCTGCCTTCCAGGAGCTCCCAGTTTAGTAAAGCGACACGTGTGAACATGTTCAGGGCTGGGATACAGGCGTGTGTCCTCAGGGTGCTGTGCACACAGACCGACTGGACCAGAGGGGGCTCTGCCAGGGGGGAGGCGAGCCTGGAACTGAGTCTTGGAGGGCGAGGACTAGAGAGCCGGGTTAAAGGGAACTGAAGGGCACTAGGTTGGAAATAATAGGAGAGGAACGGAGCAGCACGGTGTGCTTGGAATATATTCATAGCTCAGTCCTGGAGGAGGACACACAGTAAGGCAGAGAACGGAGGGAGACAGGACTGAAGAAGTAGGCAAGAGCTCGATCACCTCTGGCCTTCAGTGTCATTCTAGGAGCCTGGGTTTTTTCCGCTATGGGAGGAAGGGGACTTTTAGCAGGAAGGTGATACAGAGGCCTACATTTTATCAAACTCTCTGGCCGGAGTCAGGGAGGGTATCTGGAGGGGAAAGGGTAGCGATCAGGCAGGCAATTACAAGCCTGCCGTAATGGCTTTGGTGAGAGATTCGGGGTTAAGCTAGGCTGTGGTAGGAGGGATGGAGGGGAGATGGTAGATTCTAGAAATTATCAAGAGGAAAAATATAAGGACTTGAATGGCTTTGTATGTGAGAGATGATGGATGGAGGGGAAGGGGCAGCCCAGGGTGATTCAGCCCTGACTTGAGTGCCTGGCTGGATACTGGTCCCACTAACTGAGAAAAGGACAACTGGAAGAGGAGCAGGATTAGATGGGAAGGGGGGCTAGTTTCGCTTTGAAGACGATGGTTGTGTGGTGACTAAGACCAGGCAGCCTGAAGCTCAGGGCAAAGCCAGGGCGGGAGAGGACTGTCTCCGAGTTGTATGAATGTACATACTAGTTGAAACCTTGAGAATGCATGACATCTATTAGAACTGTGAGCCAGAAGTAGGATTCAGGGAAACAGCAACAATTAAGGAGTAGGTGGAAGAAACAAGCCCACAGATGAGAAAAAATTAACGCAGGACGGAAAGAAAATAGAGAGACAGGTGAAGCAGAAGCCAAAGGAGGACGTGTTTCAGAGACGGGTAAGGGACCAGCAGTATTAAGTACAGCAGACAGCATCAGAAAGAGGGGGAAGCCTCCGAATTGGATAATCAGGAGGTTAAGTGTTAGCTGAATTGTGTCCCCACTACCCACCCCCCCACCCAGCACCCTTCCCAAAAAGAGCCGGAGTCCTAACCCTCAGTAACTCATAATGACAGAAGAGGACCTTATTTACAAATAGCGTCTTTAAAGTTAAAAAGAGGTCATTAGCATGGGCCCTGATTGAATGATTGGTGTCCTTATAAAAAAAAGGGGAAATGTGGACATGGAGATGGACATGCACAGAGGGAAGATGGAATGAAGAAACACAGGGAGAGGATGCTCACCTACAAGCCAAGGACAGAGGGAGGCCTGCAACAGATTCTCCCTCCATCCTGGCCAACATCTTAATCTTGGACTTTGAGCGTCCAGAACCAAGACAACATATTTCTATCATCTAAGCCACCCAGTTTGGGGTACTTTGTCATGACCGCCCAGCAGACTAATATGGACAGTTTACCATGTGAGACACAAGGAGGAGAAGTCAGGTTGGGGAGGGCTGAAGCGTGAATGGAAGACAGAAATGGGGACTACGCTTTTCAAAGGTTTATGCGAGAAGGGGCTACAGAGGAACACAGTGCTTTAGTTTTAGTTTCAAGATCACAGAAACCTGAATGATCTCAAACACAAGTGGATAGATTTTTTTCTGGTAAATTATTTGAAATTTAAAATGTGTTGGCATAAAGTAGTTCATAGTTTTGTTCACTGTATTCTGTGATTTTAAAAATGTCTATTGTAGGGCGCCTGGGTGGCTCAGATGGTTAAGCGTCTGCCTTCGGCTCAGGTCATGATCCCAGGGTCCTGGGACTGAGTCCCGCATCGGGCTCCCTGCTCCTTGGGAGCCTGCTTCTCCCTCTGCCTCTCTCTGTCTCTCATGAATAAATAAATTAATTAAATAAATAAAAATGTCTATTGTAGTCACGGTCACAATTTTTGTTCCTAGTATTCTTTGTGTATTTTCTTGCATTTCTCTACGGTCACAACTTTTGTTCCTAGTATTGTTTATTTGTGTATTTTCTTGCATTTCTCTACTAATCAGTCATGCCAGAGATCTATTATTTTTGAAAATAAAGGTTATTGGTTTTGTTGGTGGGAAAAAAAGAATAAAAGCAAAAGAAATGTGAAATCCTAAGAGAGGGAGGGGATAACTGGCAGAGCAAGGTCCTGATGAGATGTGATCAAGGCCACAGCTTTGGGAGCCCTTGTCCTTGAGACTTTAGGAAGGAGGGAGGCAAGAATGGGGCTGGGTGTGGTCTTTCTCCTTGCTGGGAGGAAACAGGAAGTTGATGGGTGTTTCCACCTGGTGACCTCAATTTTATTCATCAAGTGAGAAGTGAAGTCATCTGCTTAGAGTTGAGAGGGGGTTAAGGGAGAAGTGGGCAGGCTTCGAGGGGAGACTGCAGCCAGGGAAGGATGAGAAAGCTGCGTGGTGAGGACCAGTGATGGTGAGGGTCTGGTCAAGCTGGAAACAACCCTGACCTTCCCGGATGTAACAGGAGCAGAGAAGGTGGCCTGCTGTAGAATTAATCCAGGTTTAGCATTCTGTGAGACAGGTGTGACTGAGGGATGGGGTACAAGACAAATGAGGATACCGCTAAAATGGAGACCAGATTTGGTGGGGATGGAAAAGAGGTAAAGAAGGACCCCATTGAAATTTGGATCAGGTTTAGTGGGAGCCAAGAATGAGTGTGATCTGGGAATGAAAACTCCCAAGGTGTTGTGTTCTTGGTCATGACAACACAAGGCAGAGTGGTAGGAGGAGGTGGCTACCATGGGGTGGACGGAAGGGCCGTAGGGACTGAGGTCCAGGCTCTGTAAGGGGTGCAGGGTAACACAGGCTGAGATCTTCCACAAGAAAGGCAGGAGCTGTGATGCAGAGTACCATGCGGCTCAGTGGATAAGACTGCAGGACAGATTTACTGAGGCTGGTGGATGGTAGGGGAGGTGGGTTAGAGGAGGCCTGGGCATCTGAGAAGGAGGGGCTTCTGAATGCCTTACAAGTCAGACCCTCCCTCCCACTGGGATGGCTCCCATTCATTTTTAAACACTCAATGTCTGGGAGAAATGCATCTTCAAGTCTTATTTGTAGGACCAAAGAAATAAATTTTAAGAGCTAGATGAGGGGTTTTTGGTTCTTGATACATCAAGTGCTAAAATTTATACATACATCACATAAAAAATTACTGATAAAATTTTAGACAAACAACATACCAGAAACTCCAGGTGGTGTCTTAATGAATTTTCCATTAAAATGACCAATAACGGCTTCACACTTATCTGTTGATTCCATCCTATTCATCCATCAAAATAAAACACATATTTAGAGATCTCTTAGTTTCAGATTTTGTTTTGTGCATGTGAATACATTCTTAGAGGTTTATCGGATACAAATGAAACTTAGCAAAAATGTGAATCAGAAAAAGTGGGCTTATCCTATCTTTTATCTGCTTTATGTGTACTTCTATAATAAAATGAAAACTTATATCCACAGAGTACATTCTGAATCATATAAGAAATAAATTATATCCAGAGTGTTTAATACCAAGCATATCAAACGTGTAATTTTTTTCTACTTGTTGGAAAACTGACAATCAATACACAATAGCTCTGCTGGTCATGATATGGAATTAAAACAGAAATGCCAGTTCAAAATATGAGTGGATTTACTGCTGCCAGAATATTTTTAAAGATGGCCTTTCCTTTCATATATTCACAAAAGGACAGACTCAAAAGTCATGATGAGAACGAGTGAAAAATCACAGGATACTCCTTATACGGTTTTTATATTAACTTTGGGTATAAAGTTAAATTAGTGAAGTCGGTTATGTACTGTCTTTGTCATCCTGGCTTCAGAGGAGTAATTAAAGGATTGAGCCTAACTTTACAATTTATTTTACATCTGCAGGTGGCTAAAAACCTCTGAGAAACATTTCAAGGGAATTACATTATTTTGACTTATTTTTTTTTTAATGGAAGAAACACTGAATAATCTATTCAAAATGCACCACACTCCTGGACTACCCAGAGAGTTACATCTTGGTTTTAATGGGTAGTAATAGTTTTAAAAAGCAATAGAATTTAATTGGGTTCCATCTTCGGATACAAAACTGAAACTACTTGATCTTCTTTCAGCACCCCCACAGAGGCGATGATTTTTTAGCTGGTGCTGAGCTTTTCATTATTTCCCCCGGATCCTTTTAAACAACGAAGTGTACACTGGAAATGCAAGTTTTGGTGACTTTCCACCTATAGAAATTTTAGTTTCACCTTAAAATTATCTGACCTAACAGAAAGAGCAATCAACTAAAAGCCAGAAGAACCAAGTACTAGACTTTGCTTCATTACTTGGCAGTCTGGTAACAATGGAAACAGCTCTTCTTTGACTCGATTTTCTTATACATAAAATAGTGACCAATGCTGCCTTTGTCGATTTTACAGGTCTGTGGGAGATGTGATTGTCATCAAATAGGGTGTTGTATATGAAAGTAAAATATGAGCAGTTTTTCTTCCAAAATCAAAGTCAACACATAGACATTATCTGTTCCTGCACAGTACTAACAGGTTCCTAAATAATGGAAAATCAGTTTTTACACATGGGCTTGTAGGTTAGAACTATGTCAAAACTCAAAGCACTTTCTGTTTGAGAATTTTCTTTTACAAACAAAATTAACCGTTACACTAAAGTATCCTTTCCGGAGAGGAAGGGATAAAAATAAGCTGGAAAAAGTGAGGGCACTTTAGATAGATCTGTGACATTTTGCTTCTTAAAAAAGAAAAAAAAATCTGAAGCAAAATTATAAAATGTTACAATTGGTGTAGCAACTGGTGGTTAGAGAAGTGTCCTATTATTGTCTTACTCTCTGAATGATTGAAATAAGCTAATTCACTGACTTTATTTATGATGAATCAAATTTCCATCAAATGGGAAAAGCCATACTGATTTATTTATGAAATTCAGGAACCTATGATTGTTATTTTTAAGAAGTTACAGGCATCCTGATCAAATTAATCAAAACATTAAGGACACATATTTTCAAAACTAGTGCTCCTGTGATAGTTTCTTGCCCTGAGTCACCAAATATTTAGTGTCTTCAGGTTCAAGAATCCTAATGAACTTCCAAAATATCTGAAAAAAAAAAAAAATACAAACCAATATTTACACATTTAAATTCATGGTGCAACTGGGCTCCCATAACCCTGGCTTAAATTCTCCCTTCTCGCTCAACTTTTATTTTGCAGGAAACTCAGGAGAGCTATTGTCACTGACATAGTAAAGACAGAGCAGCGTGCTTACCTAGCAAAGCCAACACCACGACTTGTACCACTGGAATCACGTAGTATCCTTGTAGAAATAACTTGTCCAAATGGTTTGAGCATATTTTCAAGTTCTTGCTCATCCATGGACAGTGGCAAATTAGAAATATATAGGTTAGTAGGATCTTGTTCCTGTTGCTAAAACAGAACAGAGAATCGTCCATTAATTTCCAATGGAAGTTGAAATACTGATGTTAACACAACACACCTACTTTGACTGAGCCACTCTCTTGGCTCAGGTCCTTTTAGAGTGCTACCGAGAGCGAGTGTGGGAGCTACAGAACACCCAAGTCACCTTGCACACTTGAAAACAGTGTCAGGAGCTTAGGCAATCTGTGCAGGTCGGACGGGATTCTGCAGAGCCGTTCTCAGCCCATTTGGACATGCAACTGCAGGCACGCGCCACGGAGCTGGAGAGGGTACCCTCATGGAACCACACTCTCAGCTGTTTGCAGTGCTCCCAAAATAACCAACGTCTCCCCTGAGACTATTTTTAGGAGTCCATTTCAGGCACACTATTGCACAGAAGGCTATTACTGTCAATAATTCAATCCAGAGACACACAACGGATTCCGGACCAAGTCATCTCAAGTCCAGTGGGGCTTTGTCCCAATTCCCCTCTTCTGCTCCACAGCAGGGTCCTTACTACTTACTTTGGCATTCTGATCACCCATGGGGAAAGGAGAGTCCAGAAATGAACAAAAAACAAGTAAACTCAAAGCCATATATAAAATGATAAACTCTAGGCGGAGCAAACTTTAGAATCAGCATAAAGGTGAACTCAGGAGTCCGTGGGGGAGGCGAGCTTCGCTAAACCCTGGCTACTCAAAGAATGATCCAGGGCCAGCAGTGATGGGATTACCTACAAGCCCCTCCCAGACCTACAGAAGCAGAAGCTGCATTTTAACAGGATTTCCAGGTAATTCATATGCATATAAAAGTTCAAGAAGCAATAATTAGATCATTCCCCACTCACCTTTCCTTGGCTGAGATAGAATCAGCTGAAACCAAAGATATGCAACTGAATTTTCTGAGAACCAGTAACTGCTATGTATATTTAGTAAGAGTATGGTGTTAAATCAGAGAAAAAGCTTATATGACAACTGGAATATTTTCTGACCAAGTCAAAATTCACTTCTGCAGTGGTGAGATTAGAACAGTCTTAATTAATTTTAAATCAGGCTTTCCTTTGATTCTATTAACCAAATGTATCTTCACATATTGAGCTATGCAGGCTTACGATTTTTCTTCAATAAGCACAATTAGTAAAGTCATTAACTGATGTTTTAGCATTAGGCAACAGAACAGCACACTCATTATATTTTAGATTTCCAAAATGCACAGAACTTTAAAAATATATGTGGAGCATATGCATATTTGAATTGTACAAAGTCTCTACTTTCAAATTTATCCTGTTGTTAATTAAACCTGAAATGAAATCTGTTCTTTCATATAATCTGCAAGTAAAAGCGCATATTGACCTTTCATACTATACGTACCTGGTAAGATTTAAAATAATAGTCTGGTATCCTAGGGAACGACAAATGCCTTGGTATTCCCAGGCATTCAAGTTATCAGACCCAGAGGAACTATGGGTAAAAAGTACTGTCCCCATGACCTCCCGCTTCAGATCAGAGGGCAGCAGCACGTAACCAGGCCAGTCCCAAAGGGGTGCAGCAAAGGCTCCAGGCCCCGGTGTCCCTGAGGTGTCCCTGGTGTGTGGCAGTGGGGATGGACCCGAGAAAAAAATTAAAATTTTCAAATGTTCAATAGTAAGCCGAATACTTAACCTCATTCACCCTTCACAGGCTAAACAAAATGGTATCTATCTTTGCTTTTAGCTAAAATTAGATCAGTTCAATGTAGGATGGCTGATTATCTTACGCTGAACAAAACCTATCTTTATATCTTTAATGTACAAAAATTGGAAAGTGATTTAATAAATACAAAACAGTAACAGATAATGTGTTTGAAAATATAAGGAAAAGCAAAATGGTCTGAGGTATTAAAGCTTTCAAGTGCTTCTGAGGTAGGGTGAGAGGTAAAATCTCTCCTTACCTCCATTTCACTCACTACCTCTGCCAAATTGGCCCGATGAATCGCACAGCTCCTCGATTAGTCACCTCATGTTGGCTCTACCCTCCCAAGTCCCCAAAGATTTCCTGTGGTGCAGAAGACTCTATTTGTTCCTGTGTTAGTCTGGTCCTTAACTGGCCAGTACACATGGAGTCCTTTGTCTCTGAGGGTGGGTGCTGATGAGCCCTGGAGCCTCATACAGTCAAATGTTATTTACAGGGCATCTCATACATCCCAGATTCGCATAAAATAACCTTGACTCCAGTCCCGTCCTCCAGCTGCTTACAGTTAAGTAGGGGAGAGAGAAACACATGCGGTAAGTGCTTAGGCCACAAAAATATCTAATCTCCAAGTGTCCGTGTCTTCTCATTACCATACATTCATAGTGAATGGAATATATAAGCCTTGTAGTAACTGGGGGGTGGCTCTCGAATTTAGTTACTTTAAAATCAGTGACAACCATAACTCTGTTTTATTACATACAATGTTATGTCTCAAAAAACAATTATTCTGTAAATTATGGGTGGCCAAACATAAAATGGGGCCAACAGGCCTCTTTATATCCATCCTCAGGCATGGAAAAGGTTCAATGGCTTCTCTAACAAGTAGAAAACTAGCTCCCACATTGGCCGTGAGAGGGATAAATGGCCACTGATGTTCACTTGAGTAGAAAAGCAGGGCTCAGAGGTCCCGCGTGGTGTAAAGCACTCAGTCAGGCGGGTGCAACTCACAATGGGAGGAAGGATGGGGGAGCTTGTCTTGGGAAAGGCAGGGAAGAGTTTTCAGAGGGCATGGCACTAAGTTGAGATTTGAGAAACAAAGAGAAATCATGAGGCTGAAACCAGATTGTGAAAGGGTATCTAAGGAGTTGGATTCTATTTGCCAGTTCTTGCTGCTAAACTTTTCCACTTCAGCATTGGCAACAGCAAGAAGGACTATGTACACTGAAGAGTCGCCAGGCAATGGCCAAAGTAGCCTTAGCACAGTACAATTTTTTTTGGAAGTCTTGTGCTTTATCTTAAAAAAAAAAAAGTCACGTAAATTTTGCAATCTACTTCCTAACTCTTTAGATTTGTTTTAATATGGGAACGATGCTTCTGACCTCATACTTTCAAGTAATACTGATAAGTTCAGGGAGAGAAGCCAGGCTTATCCTGTGATTTCATGTACTCTGGTGGGTGAGTGGGGAACAGGAGGAAGGAGGAACTGTCATCCACCAACTGTAGTTAGAAAGCCATGGTCTGACAAATGAGGGGAGCTTCTGGAGGCATGGAAGCAAGGAAATGGTATCATCAAGCCTATCTTATGAGAAAAATCTCTGAATCACGCTTAGTCAGATTCAGAATAAAGCTGGGAACCCCCTAATTAAAAAGCGTTAAAACCCTCCTCGGACAAAGATAAGGCATAAAAAATGTTATGTAAGAAACATATACTGTAAATATTGTGGGGCTTTCTTTTTAAGTTACAATTATAACCACTAAACGACTGATATTTAAGAATGTTCAGAGGAGAATTTGTCATATGTGAAGTATTTTTAAAAAGGTTTAACAATGTAGGTACAAAATACTTTCTAAATCTATGTTTTAGTTGCTTGTATGATTAAAATATTAATAAAATAGTACATTCTTTAAAGTCCTGATTCAACTTGAAAGTTTACGATGAAGAAAAAAATAAGTACTAAAATCAGAATCCAGAAAGAAATTGAGCTCTTAACCCATTCTTTGATAAATAGTGAGCCAAAGTAGACTAAACACGAGTACATATTTCCTATGATTTGAATGCATTTTTTTCAACAGCAACAACTCAGTCAATTAGGGTTTTTCATTTGGGATGACCTTTTAAAGCTAATGTTATTTATTTTTCTCATCAAATGGTCGACTTATCCTGCAAACATCGACCACAAAGTTGTAATAATTAAAAAAGAAAAAGAAAGAAAGGAGAAGAAACTCCAAGCTGGCACACTGGCCACAAAAATATCTAATCCCCAAGTGTCCGTGTCTTCTCATTACCATACATTCATAGTGAATGGAATATATAAGCCTTGTAGTAACTGGAGGGTGGCTCTCGAATTTAGTTACTTTAAAATCAGTGACAACCATAACTCTGTTTTATTACATACAATGTTATGTCTCAAAAAACAATTATTCTGTAAATTATGGGTGGCCAAACATAAAATGGGGCCAACAGGCCTCTTTATATCCATCCTCAGGCATGGAAAAGGTTCAATGGCTTCTCTAACAAGTAGAAAACTAGCTCCCACATTGGCCGTGAGAGGGATAAATGGCCACTAATGTTCACTTGAGTAGAAAAGCAGGGCTCAGAGGTCCCGCGTGGTGTAAAGCACTCAGTCATCATCTGAAAGAAATTAACAAAAACCTCCCTGTGCCTGTGGAATGGTTCCTAAAACGCAAGAAAGGGACTTGGCAGGAAGACCAGACATCTGTTTTCTCTTGTACTGAATAGGTTCACCAACCAGCCAATAGCTGCTCACAGGCATGTGAATGCAAACTGCCTGAAGCGTGGTGGACTCCATGTGGAAGGGGGATTAAACTCCTGCTCGTCTGACTGCCTATTTACTGAAAAGAAATGTGCTAGCTTTACCACCAGGCAAATAACATACGACGATCCACTCACTCCCAGCAGGCCTTAAGAGGCACTGCTGAAAGGCCTATAGAGGTCATTTTTTAACAGGTATTACCAATGTTGATTTGAGTTTTAAGTCCTTTTAGCTGGATATCTGAGTTTTGCTCTTTTTGTAGATTCTGAGCCTTCTGTTCTAAAAACAAACACATCTGAAAGGAGGCCAAGTTTAATAGCAATAGGCATGGACCTAAGCCTTTGGGAAAACCTTTTGGTAAGTTTCCTCAGGGTACTCTTTGGACAGAGCTCAATAAATATAACTTTTGAACATCCCATTCTTAATTCTCAATATCTGCTCAAGCTAGGAAGAAAGTTTTTCTCTCACTGAGTTGGCTTCTTTGGCCATCAACAAAGCAAAGATTTAGTATCTACCCTATGCCAGGTACCAAGAAAGGTACTGAAAGTTAAAACATGAATAAGAAACAATCACTGCAGCTGAATGCTCTCCACCTGCAATTCTTCAATTCAGTTTTGAGTATCTGTGGAATCCTTTTTCAACCCAGGATAGCCAATGTGTCAAACAATATTATATTCTCCTTCACCCAAACCCCAATCCACCCCCCACCACCCTGATGACTTCCCTAGTAAAATGCCCCTTAATTTTTTCTAATTACATAAGAAAGCAAGCCTTTACTATGTGGCAGGGTGAATTTTCAAACCTTTATGTAGTATCCTGGTTAATTCACTAGCAAAAAGTGGATGGCAATGGGTCCCTTATCACTCAACATGGGAGCCAGACCTAATTCTTTTAAAAAGTGTCTCCACAGAAAGTGCATGCCAGGCTCCCCTTTATCTGGATAGCATGAGGGGGTTAAGTCAATTCCAAATCCTCAAATCCACGGTGCCATGGAATAGAACAATGGACCCTCTAGCATTTGAAATATCTTTTGTCACTTTAATGATACAATAAAAAAGAAATCAGGCCCAGGAAACTCAGTCGTTCTACAGAGACGTAAAGAAATTCACCAAGTGCAGGCTGTTGGCACACTGCCAGCCATCTCTGAACCTGTGTACCGTTCCTTCCCTACCGATGATGTAGAAAGGGATCATTTTTCCTAGCCAATTTACAGTCCCAAGTCTCCTAAGGAGGCCTCTGCACGGTGCTCATTATCCATCCACAGGAAAGTGGCATTCAGAGCGCACTGCTGACACGTCAGGTAGGGCCAGTCTATGTCCAGTCCGGCGCTGACCGAATGCAGTGTAGAGAGTTCTTCAGAACAGTGGACATTTAATAGACTATGCCGCTTCCTATCACTGGCACTGAGGCGATGTCTAGGTAAGTGTTCTTAGGGCTGCTTTAAATAAGGCCGCTGCATTTGTAACAGGTCGTTAAAAGAGCTCTCTTTCTAACCTTGTTTCAGCAGAAGCCACAAAACAATGGCTGGCACTCCCACATTCCAGAGTGAGAAACCAGACCACCTAAAGAGAGGCGGCTGAGAACTGGTTTGGGATGCTGAGCTGACCACCCACCTCCGCCTGCCTATGAGAGACTGGAGAGGCTGAGAATGAAAATGTATGTGGAGAGAAACGCTGATGTGTTCTGAGTCTCACCGTGTGGGCTGCTTGCCTATCACTGCAAGGCAAGCAACAGGGGCTTGAACAGACCACTCAGGAGGCTTGCACTGTGTCCCATGGAGCTTGGCGGATACAATGGATCGATGTCTGACTTCAGCCTGAGGAATCTAACAGGTGAAACGCTGGCTGAAGGGGCCTAAAAGTGTGGGTGGTAAGTACCTACTTCTCCCACAGGTGCCAAACGTAGATCAGAGGGGGGCCATGAAAGTAGAATTGGCCCAGGGTAATACGTTACATCCTTCCTTTCAAGAAGGCTGCCCTGGAGGGCAAGGAGGTCCCAGCCGAAAGGGGCTGAAGACAGACCCTTAGATTATCAGGAGCTGAGGCATATATTCACTAGTTTCAAGGAACCACAGGAGAAAGATCAATTAGAGGTGGTGGTAGTGGTGTAAGAGACCTCTGAAAAATGCCCAAAGCATTCCACGAGGGAAAGCATCACCTCTCTGGCCAGGGAAATCAGCACCAGATTACATCACTGTCAGGTCAAGAAACTCTCCCAGCCCATACCCTGTTCCAAGGGGGGAGTGTTAGAAATCACAGCTACCCAAGTTGATAGAAGAGCAAAAAAAACATAAGTTTGGGAAATAGGAAAGAAACTAATCAAGCTCCCATTCCTCTGTAGGCTTATTATGACTGAGAGCAGACCTGAGCTGGAAGATGGGTGAAGCTTCAACATGATACTTAAAATTTCATCAAAAACAAGGGTGCCTGGGTGGCTCAGTTGGTTAAGCGGCTGACTCTTTTTCAGCTTAGGTCATTATCTCTGGGTCCTGGAATTGAGCCCCACATTGGGCTCCGCACTCAGCAGGGAGTCTGCTTGAGATTCTCTAACTCCCTCTGCCCCTCCCCTCCCCCCCCCCCGCAAGATCAATAAATCAATCTTAAAAAAAAAAAACTTCACCAAAAACAAACAAACAAACCTATCAGGATTGGGCATTTAAATTCCAGGCATCATACATGTTAACATCGGTAATGTGTTCTTAAAAATGAGACATCCAGGGCGCCTGGGTGGCTCAGTCGCTTAAACGTCTGCCTTCGGCTTAAGTCATGATCCTGAGGTCCTGGGATCGAGTCCCACATCAGGCTCCCTGCTCAGTGGGGAGCCTGCTTCTCCCTCTACCTGCTGCTCCTCCTGCTTGTGCTCTCTCTCTCTCTCTAATAAATAAAATCTTAAAAAAAAAAAGACATCCAGCATCCAAATGTTAACCAGGATCCTATTTCACATTTTTTCAAATAAGAAAAAACCATAATGTATTACACATTAATCACCACCCCCAATTTCCTAAGATGTAATTAAATACTTATTTTCCTATTTTGAATGTGACCTGTTATGTTGTATTGGGATATAAACCTTTAAAACATTGCCTCTTGATCACCAAGTGATCAATATGGTTGTTAGCAGAGGAATTGCTGTGTAAGCTGTGATTTCTTTCAGCACCAGTGACATCCAAGACACATATCCCTTTTGCTGACTCTCAGCACTTTTCAAAACCTCTGCATGTGATTCTGACATTTTACAAACTTATTTAGAATGTAACTTGAGACTCCCTATACAACATCATCTTTAAAATCCTGTATTGAGGTTGGTGTAAATACATACAGAAACGGCTGAAAATGTGTTGAAAGATAATTACATTCCATGAAGTTTGGATATGAAAAATCAAGTGGCATTCTACTGAAAAGAAAAAAAAAAATTAATGAGAAAGACCAGAAGTGAAGGGACTTTTTAAGATAATGAGAGTGGCCAGAAAAGTCATGGGACCTGCCCTGAATTTTATCCATGAGAGGAGGAAGCAGGAACTTCACAGAACAGAGGAAATGGAGAAAGTAGAGGGAAAAATAGAGCTGTTTTCTGATTGTGCCTTGAAAGTCCTGCTTATAAAATGGATGGGGACCCACTGTTTACAGAGGCAGGTTAAACATGCTGTAAATCATTACGCAACACAAATACTGCACAGTCACAATTAAATATACTTAAAACCCTCATAATCACGGTCTTCTAACAATGCCACAGGGAATTACTCTATAGTGTGGACAGATAATCGGAAAATCGTGGTGCTTAATATTTATAGTTTCTATTTATTTTAACTTCTTACTCTGGAGTTCAAGAAAATCTAAAATATGTACAACTCAATTCAAAGCTTTAAAAATAGTTAAAGACTACTTTAGAAAGGTGATCCCTTTCACTAATTCCTGAAATCATTATTTATGATTTCAAATAAGAAAGAAACCATAATGTATTACACATTAATCACGGTAAATTCTTTGAGTCACGGTAAATCTCTGGTGTGGTTCCTATGCATGCGTCCTTCAGGAGCCTCAAGGTCTTAGCAGGTAACTTAGCTCTTTACCAGAGTCCTTGAACTTCCATAAATTCTCCTTCCTTACGGAAATGTGAATGCTCCTGAGGGAATGATCACATGCTACTATTCAGAAGCAGCAGAAGTAACAAAATTACCTTCCTCTGTGCTTCAAGAAGACAGAGAATAAAAATTATTGATCTTTTATAAAGAATACACAAAATATCAAACTGGTGAGTTTCAGGCTTCAAGGACCACAAATGAAAAAAAAAATGCACTGAATTACATGAGTATCTTTAGAAGTGCGCTATGGGCACTAGGTGTGACATAACCCAAGTTTACATTTGGACAATAGGAAGACTAAGGGCATAAACCCTGCTTCAACAACATTCCTCTTCCAGAATGCTAAAAGTTTATCAGAAACAAGCTTTGAATAAAGCCATTATAGAACCAGTAGAGAGTAGATTCATATCCCATAAATAACCAGTGTCTAAACACGTATGACTTTTGTACAGATTTGAAATAGCATCTGTAGCTTCCTCTGCCCTAAACTACGACTGAGGATGTGGAGGCCCAGGGCAGGCGTCCAGAAGTAATAAGCAAGGTTAGCCAGGATGGAGGGAGAATGCCAACACTGATGGGCAAAGCGCCATGTCAGGCTTCAGGATGAAGCCAGGGGCCAGAGAAGTGACTACTGGCTCTCGACTTACCTTTGCCATTTGAGCTTGAACCCCACTAGCCTTCAGGGCAGACACAGCTTTCTGGGCTGCTGCAGGACTGTCGAAGTCGACAAAACCATAACCTGAAATGCAAAACATACTTACTTATTAAGCCATTATTTTGTGATAATGAAAAGAGCAAAAGATTGACTCTTTGGTTCCCGATGCAGAGCCAGCAGAAACGAAAACCCTGACGTCCTGACAGGTGTCTGGTGTTACCAGCTGCGATGCAGCCTCCTTCTCAGGCTGTCTGCCCCTGTTGTCTCTCATGAGCTAGACAGATTTCCCTTCAAAGTCAAAAAACAAACAAACCAAAATAAAACCTAAAAGCCCCAGTTTTCCCTTTTTCTCAGGTGTCTTGCTTCCTGAGGAAAATGACATCAAAGTTAACCAACCAAAGTAAAAAAAAAAAAAAGGAAAAAAATCAACTTCAGAGAAATAGCATTTTTAATGATTTGGTGAGAAAGATGGAGCAATCATATGAAACTTAACAAATAACAGAAAAAAAATTTATGTTTATTCCACAGACTAAAATTCATTTTTCAAATAAATTAAGTATAACCATGAAATACCCCAAACATAAAATAATCGCAATTTCAGTACCTGATTAAAAATATGATTACTTATTTACTTAAAATACACATGATACCCCTTCAAATAAAGAAAGGAGTAAAAATGCCTCCAGATATCCAAAAGAGCTGCTTCAGCAGTTCATGTCCTAACAGCTAAAAACAAAATACAAATAAACGAACAAATAAATAATCTCCTAAAAGAGGCTCCGGTTCAAAGCTTATTTATTCATAGCTTCATAAACATTTTTAACAAGCTGGTCAGCTAATCCCTGGCCACACTAAGTCAAAAGCAGGAAACAGGAGAAAAAAGGTGTCAGGGTAAGGGTAGGGCTGCTTCAAAATGAGCATATGGATGGTACCTAGCAGCAAAAACTAGCAACAAGCAATAAAAGAGGAAAACTATACAAAGAAGAGGACTTAAGCAGCCTGAGAGCATAGGCCATCACTGATTTTTCGCTGTGATCACTCTTAAGTTACTGAGAAAACGTTAAATCATATCTAACACATATTTAACATATTTAACACATTAAAAGATCAGCGTACCAGGTAAAAATACCAACGGAGATTTTATTGGAACTCAAGCCCTATTACTCTAAAATAAACTTTAAATGAATAAGAATATTTTGAAAAACAAAAGCACTGGTTGGAGGCTGCACAGAGGGGCCAGTCCTATCACTGATTTCTAGATATTGTAAAGATAGAGTACTTCTGACGGAAAAGTACTAGTGTCCAGACAGACAAACATACCTATCAACAAGGCCAAACACAGAGCTTGGCAAGGGGTCAAAGGTTGGTTTGCAGTATTAGTACCAAAAATACTGTCTGGTAACAAAACATGTTGGTATGAAACAGAGTAAACTATCAATTATAGAAGCAGATGTTTCAGCAGAGATGCGTTAAAGCTGAAATGAGCAGCAGCTTCCTTCTATTACTTGGAATTGGACTGAAATAAAGTCTAATTTGATTTGGACAGTGGAGAAACAGCCAGGTTGGAAAGAAAAAGAGAAGCTGGCTCAGGTAAAAGCAGAGAATGCTGCTCAACAGCCGCATCAGGAATTAAAGTCAACACGGTTTGAGCGTTTTTAGAAACCTGTACGTTAATGCTAATATGCAACCCTCTGTGGGGACACACACACACACACACACACACTCTCACTCTCGTACATACTTTATCATCATATACAACTTCAGCAGGCCATAAATGAATACCCAACTACAATGAAATGATGTCATTCCCACTGATGGATATTTGAGTGTGGTTCCCCCCTCCCACCCACAATTTTGCTATTGTCAATAAATTACAAAAAACAGAAGATCTCAATTTTGATGTAATTGTGGTTGAACTTGTTACCAGTCAAGTACTATTAGTATTATTTTATCTGTTATTTTTTTATTAGGAAAAATCTATAATGGTTGCATTTTAGTTGTTTACATCCTTTTCTGGCCTTTTCTAACCACATAGCCATTTCAATAACTATTTGCTGGAAACAAATATAACGGGTGGGCATGCAACCATGTGCTCTTTTGTTTTCTTTATTACTTTTCAAGTAAATATAAGAGTATATAAAACTGAGTTACAGGTTCTATGGGTTTCATTAAATAAATGAGTATAAAGGTATTTTTGAAGGTAGGATTCACAAAGTAATATAGTACCCTTTCACTGGATCCCCAGAAGGACTCTCCTCAGGTCTCAGGACAAGGAACAGTTATGGTACTCCTGCTGGTTGGATTTTCCTCCACATTGTAATGACTAAACCATGGGAATAGCGATTTTTTTTTATTTTTGCTTTGGCCATTAGGAAACCCAGGCCATTTTTGTAGTAACCTGAGAATTCCTGTTCTTACCCCTATCTTCCCATTAGTCAGCTTTATCCTCAGCTATTTTAACTTCGTGTGTGTGTGTGGCATTTGAGTGCATGTGTTCTAGTCTTGTATGTAACTCTGTAAGCATTAATAAATGGATCAATCCGTGTCACAGTTGATACTTTGTAAGCTTTTTTTGGTCCTGAATCGCCAATTACACCAGTGTTAGAAAGTGTTTAAATACCTTTAGTTGGCTAAAACCTGACAAAAATTGATATGCAGAAGAGCAAATGACTCATAAATTTTCAAACTTAATAACTAAGGTACATGTTATTCAGAGCAATGTTTCTTCCAGTGTAATTTTCTTTCTTGGAGAGGCTCCAAAATATGCTTTGTGACAAAAAAATGTTGTGACCTCTAAAGTCTCTAATTTTCAGGTATAAAATTCTTTGATATAGTCAACCTCAAAAAATTACTATATAACATGTGAACTTTCCATTTATGTGAATACTCTATAATCTCTTATGCGTTATCTATCTATACGTATCCATCAATTCATCCATTCACCTATGTACCTTCTCAAGTTATCAATGGCTAACATGTTGTCTTTATTATGAGGTACGCTGTGTTACTTCTTCTCATTTGTCCTAAAATTACTTTTTTTCAGGAGCTCTCTCATTCTGCTTCCAGGATTTTATAAACCCATTTTGCCCCCTTGGTCCCCTCACTCACTCACCCACCCACCCACCATAGATTCTGACATCTGTCTATTCCTGTGTGAGACAAAGAGCCCTAAAAGGTTCCTATGATTGCCCTCACCCAAGGCAGCATCTCCTGAGTCTCATTTTAAGAGAAGGTCTCCAGGACATGTGCTGTACAATCAGCTCTGAATTATTCCTTCCCTTATTTTGAAAGCCCCACAAATCTCTCCACTTATCTTTGAACACTTTCCAACCATGAAGGGTTTGTTATTATGATAATATGTCCAATTCTGCATGAGTACATTTTACTTACACCTTTTCTATATCGTGTTGTGCATTTTGTGGAATTTTGGTTCTAGGGAACAGGCTCTCATTGGAGAAGAGTGTACGATAGGTAGGGATTTTCAGAACAGGGGCGTGGGGAAGAACTCAGCTAGGGAGTCCTCTGAGTCCTCTCCCTCACTTAACTGGGGCAGCTTTGCTAATTTTTAGCACACTATCTGCCGTGTAAGATTCTTTTCTGCTGGGGGCGGGGTGGGAGGAAAGAAAGGGTAAAGCCATTAAATCACTTGTCTACAGTGATTTCTCTCTCGGTTTGAAACAAATGTTTGAGATCAGCTTCCTGTTTTATGCCGGCAAGAGTCCATTTTTCTTTATAAAACTGAAAGATTTTTTTTTTCCTGTGTCCCTGCTTTCCCAAATCATTTACAAATATGTGAAATAACACTAACCTTGGCAACTAAATATAAACATTTCAGTCTACAGTTTGACTCTAGTTTAATTCATTTAAAACATTTACTGAGTACCTCTCTACATAAAGCACTGCTTTATTCACTGTCCCAAGGCAAAACTGTCTTCATGTGCCATGTTGCTTAAACAGGGGCTTAGATATTGGCCACAATTGCTCCTTTAAATTTAGGAGCTTTGAAGAAGACACAAATACAATGAACCACTTCAAGTCTAGATTAAAGGAAATGGCTGGCTTCTAAGGCCAGGCCCTACCATATGGTTCATTTACATTCTTTGCCTTTCTCAGACGGTGCTAAACCAAAGCCAAAGCCCCTACTTGAAAAACTGGGGGTCTAATTAATGAGGAGATTTGCCTTCTCTGCCTATTCCTGTCAACCTTATTTCAATTCATGGGGTCAGTAGTTAGACTCAAAGTCAGCTGACTCCATTCTTCCCTTTCCTAGAGATCACATGCCCATTGTTAAGACGCTGGATCATTAAAAGTCAGACCCACGGAGCATCAGCGCTGCCTACTGTAGACGCCTCCTCTTCCAGCTAAAGGAGCTGAATGAGCTCATCCTAATTACATGGAAAACTGAAGGTCAGTGCATCAAATTAATGCAGCAGCATATTTCAAAGGGGTGTATGACCTCCCCTCCCTATCACAATTTGGTCAGTGAAAATGGTTCTCTCCACCCCGCTGCCAATATTGTCAACAGGCATTCAGCACAGAACAATCGGGAGTATTGAAACATGTAATTAAGTACTGCTTAAAACTACTCTAGTCTAATTAATAGAGCCAATTTGCACAATATGTAATCTTTTCAGTTCTTTAGTACAGTCCAGTGGTCTTCAGCAAGCAGCTCTAATCTCCTCAGGCTCAGAAAGAAAAGCTATTTTCTAACTCTACTTCCCTTTTAAAGTAGGGGCTAAATGCCAACCAGTACCCTGCATGTTAGTTCCACTGGCATCAGATCTGTGATTCTGGCAAAGTGCTAGCGGCTGTGGGGTTTCCAGCCAAAACTCGACCAGGGACAAATGGAAAGGAATATGCTGACATTGTGCAAGACAGGAACTGGGGGACATAGATGACTTGGTTTTTAGTAAAATGGAGGTAGCAGATCAGGTTTACAATTCCATCATTTTCCTAAAGCTAGGATGTAGTAAATTTTCATCCAAGGGAATATACCTTTGCATTTGTTTGTTGTCTTATCCAAAATTGCCTTCGTGGAGACGATTTTCCCGTATCTAAAAGATAAAAAGAAAAAAAACAGGATAAATGAAAATCAAGGAACCCTTAGTAATGTCTAAGTCCAGAGAACACACATACTTTTCAAGCATCTGCAAACTTTAAAGTACAAAATGTCCTATACTTGGGGCACCTGGGTGGCTCTGTCGTTAAGCGTCTGCCTTCAGCTCGGGTCACGATCCCAGGGTCCTGGGATCGAGCCCCACATCAGGCTCCTTGCTCTGTGGGAAGCCTGCTTCTCCCTCTTCCACTCCCCCTGCTTGTGTTTCCTCTCTCGCTGTCAAATAAATAAAATCTTTAAAAAAAAAAAAAAAAAAGTCCTATACTCAGGGGACAGAAAATGAAAATTCTAAACTCAAAACTAAACTAAAAAAAAGGGGACTGGGTAGGCCACCTATTTGAAACTTTGGATTACAGTCTGATGCTGACCTTTGAGGAATCAGGTACTTACCTGACCATCTTGGGACCAAAAAAAGGGGGGGGGAGGGGAGATGAGCTCCATGAAGTTACTTCTAGCAACACTATGTGAATATAAAGCCAAACGCAAGGCTATAAAATTTACTTAACACTTTGATAACTATTTATATTTACATAAATCTATAAAAATATATAACTAATATAATATTAACACCTCTTTCAACTCAGTAATACTAGCTACACATATATATGTGAAATGACATGAACAATCAAGAATATAAACCATGCACCCGGGATTTAAGCATTAATTCTATGAGGGTCTGTTATAAATGTGTTCGAATTCCTTAAGGTACAACAGATGTTGGGGGAAGAAGGAAAAAAATCCAGAATATTAAGCTTTAATGGGCTGCTACTGACAATGAAGCGGCAGTATAGTTTAAATCCATGTCCTAATCCTCCACCCTTTCATCGTGTCCACACCACAAGGTAAAAGCACTGCTGTCTGCATTTGTCTTCAAAAAACTAAGGAAAAAGCTTTTGAAAAATAATTCTTAAAAATTATGGGGACTTTGAGAAATGCATATAATTTTCTTCATGGATCTGAGACCTGTGTCCTCATTTATACATGGTCAATTCCCCAACCTTACTTTCCTGTGTATTACTTTTAAAATTTCACGTTTTCTCTAATAATACCTTCTCATGATTGATCTTGAAGATAAAAAGTCTTAAAAGCTTAGGAAATGAAGCATCTGTGTAGCATTTTAAAGCATTTTTGAATACTGTAGTTTTCTAGTTTATGCACTGAACAAGCTGGAATATATTTATCCAGAAGAAGCAAATGGCTTGAACCACTTCTTTCCCCGGGTTCATTTTCACTCTGTGTAATCACGTAATCAAATGATTACTAACCAGGCATGAAAGTAAAGATAATTTAAGGTTCAAATGACAATTACATCCAAGAGGCATAATGCTGCCCAAACACCTTCAATTCCCTGTAGAGATTCTGAGTATTTTCAACATTAACACAGGTCACTATGCTTACCAAAAAAAGGGTAATAATTTTTTAAAAATCTGAAAACCAGAAAAAATAAGTGATTTAAAAACCACCCTTTTAGCAACCATTTCTCTACTAGGTTATTTACATGCTGGATTATTTATCAGCACTCTCTCCTTTGCAAAAGTTTTGGCTGAAGTGCTTTTAGACTGCATTCCAGTCTCATACCTTTCCAAAAGTATGGAAGAAAGTTCATATGACCTCCATTTAGGATAAGGGGATTGAGAGTCACAGATATTAAGAGACTTTGCTTGAGGTCACAGAGCTCAGAGTATTCTATAAACCAAACAAGAAAGGAAATTTAGGGAAGGTCAGGGGCTGGTCTTCTACCCTCTGGTCTGGCTCACCCCACTAACGATGGGAGAGAAAGGGAGATGTGGGAAGGAGGAAAAGAGAGAAGCCTCCTGGTAGTACTGGCACTCAACCCAGGCCATGCTCTCTTCGGGTTTGTGTTCTCTTTGGTCTCTTTGCTACTGTGACATTACTCCTCACCTCCACATCTATGTACCCTATACCTCCTCAGCTCTGACCCTGCTCCCCAGATATCATCCTACCTTTCTGGGCACTCTTTCCATGCTTCTTCACCATTCAGCCTCCTATTCTCTCTCCTTAACCAAGTACTCTCCTCTCAACCCTTCCTTTTCCTAGGAAATCCATCCAATGCTACGGTGTTATTTAAAGCATCTTCTCTGTTGGTGCCTGTTTCTCCTTCCTGAGTTGTTTTTTTCTTTTTTTTTAAAGATGTTATTTACTTATTTGAGAGAGAGAGAGTGCACGAATGAGTGGGGGGAGGGAGAGGGAGAAGCAGGCTCCCTGCTGAGCAGGGAACCCAATGTGGGGCTTGAACCCAGGATCCTGGGATCATAACCTGAGCCGAAGGCAGATGCTTAACCGACTGAGCCACCCAGCCACCCAAAACAACTGAGTTGTTTTTTTTTGTTATCCCCCCAAACTTTAGTTTTTGTCTCTCTTTCTTTCTTTCTTTTTTAAAGATTTTATTTATTTATTTGAGAGAGAGAATGAGAGACAGCACAAGAGGGAAGAGGGTCAGAGGGAGAAGCAGGCCCCCCGCCGAGCAGGGAGTCCGATGCGGGACTCGATCCCAGGACTCCAGGATCATGACCTGAGCCGAAGGCAGTCGCTTAACCAACTGAGCCACCCAGGCGCCCTGTCTCTCTTTCAACTTAAATATCTTAGTATGTTAAGATACTTAAATATCTCATTCAATGTCACCTCCTGCCCACTATTTTCTAAATCCCATCCCCAAAGAACCCAAAACACATCTTCACTGTCTTTTTTTCATTCAGTAGCAGTGTCCCCTCTTTTGATCTCCCAGCAGGCTCGAGGTTCTCGAGACACCATCGACTCAGCCATCCTGAGTCCAGGCAGTCAGGAATTCTTCTGAGTTGTTTTTGACATGTTTCTAATATTCACCCTTTCCCTTCACTATGTCTAGACCCAAGCAAAAAATACATAATAGTTCTTGCCTTGCCTCCAGCTTCTGGTGCTTCCAACCTTGTCTGCTGCTTTAATTTACCTTAAACATCACTTTAAAATATGTGTCTCTCATCCCATCATTATCCCATTCTACCCATGTTTGAACTTGAAGAACCTGTTCAAACATTATCTCTTCCATGAAACCATCCCTGATCTCCTCATCCAAATCCATTGTGATTTTATAAGAAACCAAAAAAGGGATTACATTTACTCAGTTCCTACTTATATTCTAGGCTCTGTGCCAGGGACTTTGTATGCATGATCTTATTTAATCAACTTTGCAACAATCTTATGAGGTAGGTGCTATTATTCCCATTTTTCCAAACGGGAAAATGAAAGCTCATATACATTTTAAGCCTGAAGTCTCTCCTAAAACCCTAAAGCTTAAACAAATTCTGTTTAAATTCTCACTGCAATTTATTCATGAAATAATTTTGAGAAACAATGCTTCCTTTATACAGGGAGGGTATGAAAGGAAAGGAACCAAGTGGGAGACCTCTTCTTATCAAGGTATGGGAGTAGATTTACTTTTCAAGCCAAAGTAAAGCTTTTGTTTGTGTTAAACACAAGAAATAAACATGTGGTTCATGGTTGAAAGAGGGATGGGGGGTGTGTGGGAGAAGAGAGATTTCTGAAATTTATCAGTTTTACTTTCTATTGCGGTTTTCACCATGATTTGTGGGTTAAGCCTGAAAGACCGTGACTTATCAGAAAGGTACTGTCTATGGAGCTCTTCCATACTGGCCTCCCTGGCCTCCGGTGGCTCAGGAGGCTGCTTATATGGAGTCACCTGAGGGGTACTGGAGGGTTTACCTCTTGTAAACTATCTTCTTTCTTGGGCTGTCCACTCAGTGACACCTCCCAAAGCACCGGAGGTATCTCATTAAAATGACTGAACTGGAAGATGTCACACTTTCAATCCTCGGCTCTCCGTGGGTGTTGCAGTCACCATGTGTAGGAATGGAGTACAGAACAAGTAGTTCTGATCACGTGAGAAGGGATCTAGAACATGGGCATGAGCCGTCTATCAAATGGCGCCTCAAGGAACAGGAAAAGGCACAGCGGGCTTCAGAGCAGGCACCTTTCCCGCTACTAGTTCTCTTTGCGGCAAGATTTAATAATGTGGGGCAAGGGGTGCGGGGGATTACAGATGATTCACATTTAGTCTGATTCTATTGTTGATCATCAGTGCCTATAAGAGTAACAGACATCTGAGTAAAAATTCATAAAGCAACCAAATATACACCAGCCCTTGTTCCAATATTCAGTTTAGTTTGTTTTAAAAAATCATCAAGTAACAGGGACATGTTTGGGAGAAGCAGGCCTCTTGACTGAATAGGCCTCTTGAATTCACACTCTGACAATATCAAAGAGAAGAGAGCAAGCCACAGAATTTTATGGGAAAAAATGTGAATAGGAAGATTCTTTGGGTTTTCACCAGCTTCAAAGCAACAAGGCTCAGACTGTAGCCCTGGCTACCCAGAATATGATATTCTTTGCTAAAAGCAGATAATCCACTTCAGAGGAAGCAAAAGGATAAAGAGTAATTAAGAGATGTGACTAGAGAGTCATTAGAATTTCAAAGGGAGAGGATAACAAATCAAGTCTCCCATTTAAACCTATTGGCCAAAATCAACCTGGCTGATAAAACCTTCTGCTTGGAATCTACCAAAATTTCTTCTGTTTGTATCACAGCTTTAGTCATTTCTCCCCCATTTCCATTTAGATTTCTTTCATCTGCTGAAATATAAAATCAAAGTAAATTTTAATCTGTCCTTAGTAAATAAAACTTAATTTTCTTCTCTGGCCCCTTCATGTAGTCCCTCCTAAACTCTACCTTTTTATTAATTTACCTTAATTACAAAAGAAATGCACAATTGTAATTAGAAGTCACAGAAAAGTTGAAATATTTTTTTAAAAATTCTTATTTATTTGAGAGTGAGTGAGAGAAAGAAAGAGTATGAGTAGGGAGGGGCAGAGGGAGAGGGAGAAGCAGGCTCCCCGAGGAGCAGGGAGCTCAGGCGGGGCTCAATCCCAGGACCCTGGGATCATGACCTGAGCCCAGGCAGACGCTTAACCAACTGAGCCACCCAGGCACCCCAAAGTAAGTTGAAATATTAAAATCACCAGAAGTCCCGGATATGAATGTTAAGACACCTTGGTGCCTATCCTTAGATTTTGTCCAATGTGCATGTACACATGGAACACACGTGTGTGCGACCTGTGTACGTATACACACACACACACACTCCTGTACTAGGGAACCTGCAGCTTTGGAACATTCCCAGTTATAAGCCCAGGCTCTGGAAAGGGAAGTCCCATCCATCCACCACCAACAGATGGCGACAATGGTTGGTAAGTTATTTTAACATTGGTCATTCTAGTTGTAAATTCATTTAAGGCACCATGGAGTAATTCGCAGTGTTGCTGTTAGTTTTGAAAGATTTTATGAACATTATTAAACCTGAAAAAGCAATGAGTGTGTGGAAAACAAAAATAAGAAAAAGTATACAGTTTTATTATTATAGTAAACAAAAAAAGAGATTTTCCGTTTGACAAAGGGCAGGATATTGCTCATGCGTATAAGGATGACTGGTTTTGTTTAATAGCTGAGCTGCCTGTGAAGGACAACTAGGGACTCAGGCATCCTTTGAGATTCTGTGCCTGTGCAGAGGACAATCATCAGCAAGAAGGAGGGACAGGCAACTGAAATGATTTCTGAGTATATGGCTATCGGTTCAGCATCAACACTGGACAATATGACCGAGAGAGTTAATGCAGGAGAATAAGAAAAGGAATAGCTTACATCTCTACAGCTCTTACTTTATGCCAGGCACTATTTTAAGTGACTACGTCAATTATTTTAATCTTAACAACCACCTTTGGAGTAGGTAAGGTATTATTCCCACTCTGTAGATAGGAAACTGGGGAGCGGAGTTTGGGACCTAGTCAAGTTGCACAGACAGGAAGTGGCAAAAATGGGAGGCAGGAAGTTTGATTTGGACAACCACGCTGACAGCTGCAGAAACTGGTCACCAACTACAGACTGTTCTCCATAGGTTCAAAGCAATTCCAATCTTGAATCTGCACAGCTCCAAATGAGTGAGGGGATGAGGGCAGTCTCTAACTGCAAAGGTTTCCAGGACAGAGGCTGAGAACATTCAGAAGGGAGTTCCCGGACTTTCTGGGTAGAGACAACACGGGTCTATTTGGAATAAGATGCCCAACAGAGCACATATATATTAGTGGGAAGGAGGCACCACTGGCTTTAAAGCTTAAAAGGAGCAACTCTTGTATCTACTGGGTGGGAATGGATTTGGAGACTATAAGCCAAAATTCCTCTTGTTATTTTGGACTTGTTGGGGGAAAAGAAAAAAAATTGTACACACAAACACACCCACACAGAGATGATACGGTGTATGTCCTTTTCCACCTTGCTCTTTTCGATGCTTTATTTTTTTAGTGGCCTCCCAGGAAAAGAGGATTTCCTAAAATTTGCTTTAGCTCTCCCAACAATGGATGAATAGGGGAAGGAAAGTATTGAATTACGCTCATTTTGCTAATAAAAAAAGTAGGAGTCACTTGTCCATGTTATTCTCAATCCTCACTACCCTGAATAATTCACCTGGGTTGGTTTTCTTTATTTACTTGGTATAGAAAGTGGTCAGTATTTGAAGATGAGACACAAGACGTGACATTTTAAAATTAGGCAATTAATACCAAAAAAATTTTGTCAGACTTTACCTGGTTAGCACTGAAGATTTTAAATGTTTCTGTAAGACTCTTCTAAGATACACAAATATTAAAGGTATAGAAAGTTATTCCGCTTTTCATTTCAGCTGTTTTGGCTTAACTCTTAACATTCGTTAGCAGTCCGTCCCTCCCACTTGTGTGGTACACCTGGGGGTGCCATTGTGAATATATGATTTCTGATACATGCGACAGAACAGAAAGCTTCATCTAATGCAGCTGAAACTGGAGCCAGGGTTTGAAGGAGGTAAAATGCTTGGCAGGAAAAGCTGCTGTAGCCCTGAAGGTTAGGAACAAACCTGGTGCTGAAGGTGAACGGAGCACAGGAAAGACAAGGACAGTCAAGCAAGAGACCAGACCAAGAAATCAACCCACAAATATTTACAGCATGTCTCTGGCATGCCCTTCACCATACAAGGCCTACAAAAAAATACACATGATGTCATTCTTGTTATCAAAGGAGGGAGGAGGGAGATAATCTTTGGAGGGATGTAAGGAATTTAATATTAAAAAAATAAGAATACTGAGGTCTTATCTGATGAATGCTAAATAAAGGAGGCATAAACACAGGATGGAGGTTAAGTTCACCAGGAAAGACTTCAGGGAAAGCAGAAATTCAGGTGGGCTACAGAGGACAATAAACAGAAGAACCCATCTAATTAGCAACCTGTGTTGGGGGAGTAAAGGAAGCTAAGTTTGAAAAGGTCCGATAGGGCCTTAAGTTCCAGGAAAAGGAGTCAAGGAACAGAATGTGGCTGGAGGTTTTGTAACTGCACAGTAATATGATGAAAGCAAAAGTTTAGTAAGATTAATGAAAATCTTATGGCTAGGATGAGCAGAGAGCGAGGTGCCCCATTTTACTTTACTGTATTCATTCATTTATTTATTTCACTCTTGGTACTCAAGCAATAACAGTCAAGTTCAAGAAATTAAAATGGAGGGATGAGGACAGCCAGGAGATGACTGGAAAGGTTCTCAACGACAGAAGAGTTTGAAGACAGAGGACTTCTTTGAACTAACCTTAAATGCTTAACCTGACATCTGAGAAAAAGAATCCATGGTGTCAGTGCTATGGAAAGCCAATGGCTTACCTCTGTGAATGCAGAAGATGGAGAAAAGGAGCCACCCCAGCTCCCTTTTCTGCACTGTCCTGGAAAGGACGAGGAGTTTCAGCCCCAGTCCCAGACCTAGGGCCTGAGGATGACAGATGATTTAGCAGGAGCTCAAACCATCCTCAAGGAGTCTATCCCTCCACTGGACTGGTTCTCCCACAGCATGTGAGCTGATGGAGAATAAATTAGAGAAGCTTTGGGACAAAGTATCACATTTTTCAAGAGGAAAGAGATGCATCTACATATCTGATTTTTCACAATGCTGGAATTTTAAGGTAAACACACTCCTTCAGACTACACATAAAATTGGTAATTTGTACCCAGATTTTGAGATTTGTATCCTCTTCCGACTAAATTTAGAGCCATGCCTGCTAATCTGCCTTTTCAACATTCCTGGGTGGCATAACTAATCTATTATAATTGCTACAAAAGTAACAATTGATGCTATTTATTGCATATATGGCTTGAACTAAATAATTGAGAATGAACATTAAAACTACCTCATTAGAAATGGCTAAAATGCATTTTTGCCATATTCAATGAAAACATTATACCTCTCTTCTAAATAAAAAGCACACTATAAAGCATTTGATTTATTACACAGATTTGCTATTATAGTTTAGTATCAAGTCTATTATGATCTGCAATCAAGGTAAAGTAGCTTTACACTATTTTATGGTCTTTTGAGAACATATAGCACACAGAGTCATTTATGTTACCTTATAACAATATTTTTGCCACAAGTCACTGTACCACAGCACTTAGGGATGCAGTCACAGATGGCCAAACCCAAATGAGTGCTCCCAAGTAGTAATATGTCAGAGGAAAATAATACTCACTGAAAATGGAACCCAGAATTTGACAAGTAAAATGTAGATTATCTATCATAAAAAAGAATCCCTAAAAGTCTCCAACCCTGATTAATGTCTAACTTTGAAAACAAAGGCACCTTGATTACACAAAGTGGTCTTTATTTCTGAATTGAATTTATGAACTGACAAGGAGAGAGCATTTTAAAAGTTTTCTCACTCTCCCACCAAAACCTGTAATATATTTGCTTTGCTTTGACAACTCACCTTCATGTTTACATAGCGCTTCACTTTACTGTATCATAAGGAAGACAATGTTATACTAGAAAGAAGACAGAGCTGCAGACAGAGAGGCCTATGCTCAAGTGCTCCTTTGGCCAATGACCAGCTTTGCGACTCTGGTGTAGCTGTCTGGCCTCAGTATCCCCACTTATATCGTGGCATGATAGCATCTACACTCACAGGACCCCTGGTAAGGGGCTGGAACGGTGTTCGACACATAACAGATACACAATGATTAATATATGTTATCCTTTTTCTCCCAACCCCCTCCAAATAATGGCACTTCTAATTCTTACCATTTGAGAGCACTAAGCGAGACTACCTTCTTACCGTAATTTCGACATGGTCCTAAGGTTGCAAGTATTGAGAAAATGTAGACCTACCATTTTTATGGTTACTTTTCAGCATGGTTATTTGCATAATGTAACCCCTCAATATATACTGGCTGAATAAATGAAATATAAACATGTAACGAATTTTTTTCCCCTCGAAGTGTTTGGTGTGGGGAATGGAGGGAGGTTGGCAGTAGTAGGGAGAAGGGAAATACTGCATTTTGCCTTGGAAAATGAACATGGCCTTGTATTTTATCCCAATTTAGCTTATAAAAACACCAAGGAGGGAACTGAGGCAATTTAATAGTTTAACATGGAAGTAAAAATTAGTACCAGAAAGAAAACTGTAAAATGCTGGGGGGGGGACCCAAAAACCTAATAGTTTTTGTTCCTAGACTGTTTTTCGTGTGTCTCTCTAATTTATTGCTCTTTTAAAAAAATAATCAAAACTAGAAATCTTTGAGACATACACACACACACACAACGTACCAAAGAACTATGTCAGAGTCTATAGAAACTGAGTGCATTAAACACCAACACCGAAAACCATTAACGACCGCTTCATTCAAAACAAGAACAGCGTGACAGAGAGTAAAAGTAAACATTCTCTCTGAAGCAAAACAGAGTTATCTGAAACTATTAAAACAGAGTGTGCAAATTAGCTAGAAATTTCTTTTGATTCTGACACAAGCTAAAAAGGCAAGAGTCAAATTGGGTATTTCCTAGAATGAACACCAGTGCTGGCTTTGATTCAAAACACAGCACCAGTCTATTGATTTCCAAATGCAATCAGTCCATCCTTTTCTAAAGTAATAAATCCTGACTGCCCCATGACCTTGAAAAGCCAGTCTGAAAAACAGACTGAAAAGGAAAATGATATCTCTTTTACTCATTTTAGTTCTAAGAAATCTGGGGATACAATATAAGTGCATCACTAGTTAAAAAAAAAAAAAAAAAATTACACTTGGACCATATAAGCAAGAGAACGCTAACATAGCCTGCCAGCACAGTTGATGTTTCTAAACTTAGATATTTCATTCAAGGGTCACTTGTGACCATGGTCACGGCTCTAAGAGTGGATCTGATGAAAAAGGCACAATGCTTTCTCCCACACTGGTTTTCCTACTCGTTTGCCTCTGAACAAGACTGTCCTTAAGACTCTGCAGATGAAGATAAGCAATCATTCCAGAGACATAGTAGTATGGCTCTGAAAGTTTATAACCTTAAAATTTAAGAAAATCAGAGAGGAATCCTCGGTTTGCGAAAGAATGGAACTAAAGAGAACTTCAATATCAGTTTCACAAAATTACCACATCCCAAATGAAGGTAATATACCTCACTCTCAAGACCGCTGAATTCACTGCATTTTCCAGAAGATGTTCTTTCTTCATTCTCCTTTGCAAGTAAGGGGGCTGTGAATGAAGACTGGGACTGTTTACATGACTTAGTGAGAATTTTCCAGTCTTGGTTGCTTTGAGAAATCTTGCACAATAGGAGAGGTGCTAATGGAAAGGGAAAATGTTACTCAGATTCTCTAAAAGAACAAAAAACTAGACTCAAGAAATGAAGGCTAATGCTGATCTGAAGCAAAATTCCAGAGTGGATTAGTAAACAGAAGGTTAGAGAGACTTGTGAAAAGAACAAGTACCAGAGTAAAGTCCTTAAGAGTAAGTCATGCACATTCAAGCTTTGTTCTTTCTCTTTTGGGGGGTACTAAGGAAGACAGGGCTACTTGGGAATGGAACAAAGTATATTTTGATTTGAGCTAAATAAAAACCATTATTTGCTCATGGACTAGATGAGGACATCTGGGAAGAGAAATTCAGTTTGGATGAGTGGGTAAATGGTTAAACAAGTGTCTGAGCTGACGTCTGTTGGTCAGTGATCACAGCATGGAGGGAAGGCTCTAGAGTTGTGCCACAGAGCTCTGTTCTTGGCAGCCCTTTTTCAGTAAACAACTGCATACATCAGGTGACTGATAGCACACATATTATACATATATATGTTCCAAAGCTGGAGTTGGGGGGGGGGGCAGGGGAGGCGGGGGGTGGTGGATGTAAGATGTCAAAATTAGTACTATGAAATTGTTTCAATAGGCTAGATGAATTCTTGGTCAAAGCCAACACTATAATATTTAACAGGGAAAAGTAAGTCATATAAAAATTCCAAGGGGGGGATAAATCAACTGTATAAATATAGGTAAAGCTTCAGCTTATTCACATGAAAATACCTGAGTTTTTTGATTAGGAACAAGTTCAAGTTCTCTGAATAAAACAGACCTAGGGTGCACTAAGAAAAATACATGATCTGATCATAGTAAGAAACTATGCTTTGGGGCCTCTTTGGTTACCATTCCCCAACACATAGCATTAAGGGTTGAATGGTGTCCCCCCAAAAGATGTCAAAGTCCTAAGCTCCAGTACCTGTGAATGTAATCTTATTTGGAAACAGGGTCTTTGCGGATATAATTAAGGCAAGAGGAGGTCATTATTAGGACAGGCCCCCATCCAATGTGACAGGTGTCTTTATAAGAGGGAAATCTGGATACAGAGACACAGAGAATGCTGTATGATGACATGAGGGACAGAGCCATAAGCCAGGAACAGTAAGGACTGGTGGCAAACCACCAGAAGCTGGGAAGAGGCAAGTAGGGGTTCTCCCCTACAGGTTTCAGAGGGAGCATGGTTCTGCTGACACCTTAATTTTAGACTTCTAGCCTCTAAAACTGTGAAACAATAATTTTGTTATCATCAGCCACCCAGGGGAACGGGGGGCACCTGGGTGGCTCAGTCAGTTGAGCATCCAGCTCTCGGTTTCGGCCTGGGTCATGATCTCAGGGTTGTGGGATTGAGCCCCTGCACTGGGCTCTGCGCTCAGTGGGGAGTCTGCTTGAGAGTCTCCCTCTCCCTCTCGTTCTGCCCCTCCCCCCTCTCCTGGGCTTGTGCTCTCTCTTCTCTCTCAAAGAAATTAAAAAAAAAAAAAAAGCCACCCGGTTTGTGGTACTCTGTAATAGCAGCCCAAGCCAACTCCTTCAACTCCAGCTTACCTATCCCTGTGCCCACCCTGGTCCAGCGTAAGTTCCTGACCTTTAAGATAGTCCTCGCTTGGGAAATTCAGTGTCATTCTGCAAGACTCTGCAGCAGCAAGCCTTTCTGACTGCCCTCCCCACCACCCTCACCACGCTGAGTGCTGCGTCAGCCCACTGCTGCCTTGCCCGAACAGCCGCGTCCCCATCCGACGTGCACCTCTGGACTGCTTTCCTTTGCCCATCAGGCCCCAGAACTGTCAACAGTCAAAATTCAGAAGAAAGGGGTAGAGGAATAAATAAATGAAGTAACAGTAGCCTGCTTTCGTTGAATGCTTTTTCCACTGAACATATTTGTTGGAAACATCTCGTTTTACCTAGTCTGAGCACTTTCAGATGAGAGTGAGAACACTGCAGACAAATGCCCAGAAATCACATCCTCCGAGGCCGGAACAGTGGAGGGCCTTACAGATGCTTACCTGGAAAAGGAAACTATATATAAAGACGGCCTCTCTAAAAACGGATGTGGAGAGCCTGCCACCACTAGTGGTGTTTAAGCAGAGCTAGGGGACAGCCTGGGTCAGGGATGCTGTTGCAAGAAGGATCTCACAAAAATGGACCTAGAAGAGATGGTCACCAGCAGGAAACAGAAAAATAAGGACAGTGAATTTTTGCAAAAGTTTAATTTATTCTAAGATTAGGTACTTCTCACATTTTTTTGTTTTAAAATGGCCTTTCTTTTTATGAAATAGTAGTGAAAAGTGGTGGTTGTTTCAGTTTGTGTCCTTTTTGACAAAATACAATCTTCACTCTATACTGGATCTCTAACCTCAATTATTTTTGTTTAGTACACTGGTTCTTAAAACCCCAAAATCTAGGGAACCACTAAAACACGGTAGGTTGGTGAACGGGAGGTTAGTATCCTTGCTTTGAAAAGGGGACCAGTTTGGATGATTAAGAAGATTAATGTCTATAAGGGGCGCCTGGGTGGCTCAGTCGTTAAGCGTCTGCCTTCGGCTCAGGTCACGATCCCAGAGTCTGGGGATCCAGCCCCGCATCGGGCTCCCTGCTCAGCGGGAAGCCTGCTTCTCCTTCTCCCACTCCCCCTGCTTGTGTTCCCTCTCTCGCTGTGTCTCTCTCTGTCAAATAAATAAAATCTTAAAAAAAAAATTAAAAAATTAAAAAAAGTTTATACTACTAAAAGTAGACACTGGAGACAATTTGGGGAAAACAAAAAAAGCTCTCATGTATACCTAAGACTTCATCCTGAGATGGGGGAACAAAGTAAAAAAAGGCCAAAGCCCTTCAGCTAATCACACAACAAAAAGCAAAGTGATGAGGATTAAAATCTACCATAATCCACCATGTAGAAGACAGAACGAGAAAGACGTTTAGAACCTAAAGAGTATGTTTTATAGGTATGTGTTTATTCTCAACAAAGAGAAACAAACAGTTTCTGGAGAAATGGCATCTGACCTATCCATCACCTGAAAAGGGGATGAAAGAATTCAGAGGACATTATTTCGGGGAAAAACAGATTTTAAGTTGTCTTTTCTTTTTAAATTATCAAACCAATCAAGTAGTGAAAACATGCAAAGGCACAGGGTTTGCAGGACCATCAAGCTCTGTTCAGAATATGGAGGAGCAGGGAGAATGTAGGTGGGGCCGCCAATGCCTAGGAGCATCCAATCCCTCAACGGACTGTCTCTTATTGTTACAAGCGCAGAGCAAACCTGAGACATGGACAATTTCAGGACAGCAACCTCCTATGGAACCGTTCAAACTGCTGTGTGTGAAAATGTTAATGACAACAGTGATGATCAATGTCTTGATGTAAGCCAGTTTCTACTCTGGCTAAACGAAGAGAAGGAAAGCAAAAGGGTGTTCAGTGTTTCTTTTCATTTGTTCTCCTCAACTGCAGAGGGCACAGAAGGGATTTTCATAAACTCTTGGCTAATTGGACTTGCAATCCTGATGAAACTGCATCCCATGTAGCCATGCCAATTAAAAACTTCCCACTCGAGAAGAACTCTTCTCCCCAGGATCTTCATTATGTACTTCTAAAACTACACGTAATGTTAACTGTTCTTGGCTTCTTTTCATTCCTAGGGCACGTGTATGGATTGGTTCCCAGAAGACTCATCCCGCAGGTATTCCACGCATTTTAAATTATTTATTTCTTAGGGTCTTTGTTGCTGGCAAAGAGGACCAGACATTCATTAAAAATATAATTTGGAATGGTCACTGAGTCTGATGTACTTCTACATAGACTATCAATTAACTCAAACCTCTATCCCAGTGGGCTTAGATAAGTTGTCTGTCATTCTTCCCTCTTAGTTTACACTGAGTAGCTCATGCCAGAGTATAAAATTTAGTTGTTTTTCCTTTTCTAATAGAGACAACACACACACTATCAAATTGGCAAAGACGATGACAACAATAAAGTGAAGATTCCCGTCTGCAGAGAAAATGGCCAAAGAGGCACACACCTCTAGTAAGAGCAAACTGGCCCCACTCAGAGGGCAATTGGTAATTTGGAGCGAAAGCTTAAAGCCATTTCTCCTAAGGAAAAGATTAACATTGTGCATGAAGATTCTGTGGTAGAGATTACATAGCAATATTGTAAGTAATCCAAATATTAAGGAAACTGCAGAAGAGCCAGGGGATGGAAAAACCATATTATCAATGATACCGGATAACCTTTTTATAGTGGGGAGACAGCCCAAGCCCCCAGTGAAAAGGGAACAAGATACTGTATTCTGTGAGATCGAGACTATAAAGAAATCATATACAAATCTCCCTCCCTTGTTTTCTCCTGAAATACCCAAACCGGCTCTGTCCAACAGGAAGAGAATTCAAACCACAAATGTGACCCACACATGTAATTTTAAATTTTGTAGTAACCACATTAAAAAGTAAAGAGAAAATATGAGATTAATATTAATATTTTATTTAACCCAACACAGCCAAAATATTATTTCAACACTAATCTATATTAAAAATCAGAATGAGATCTCTAACGTTCTTCCGAAGTCTGAAATCCAGGGTGCGTGTCTCAATTTGGACCAGCCACATTTCAAGCACTCAATAGCCACATGTGGCTGGTGGCAATCCTGCTGTTTGCACAGATCTAGATGTTTATGGGTTGTTGCCTCTTTTGCAGTTCAACATTTCCCTTGCCATGGGAAATAATAGCCTGAACCATTTAAATCATGGCTACAGCAGCTAGCAACTACTACTTTAGGTTGCTTGTGGTAGCTGCTTACAGCAGGCACAAATTACGGCAATAATCCAGCGTTTGTACTTTGAAGTGATTTTTCTAGTCTTGGCTGTAAGGAAGATAATAATCATTTACTTTTGGGGGCTAATCTTTGAGAATGTCTGAACAAGGCATACTTGAAAAGTCCTAACAGCATTTTTCTTTTAACTTATTTTGGGGGCACCTGGGTGGTTCCTTTGGTTAAGCCTCTGCCTTCGGCTCAGGTCATGATCACAGGGTTCCTGATCAAGCCCCATGTCAGGCTCCCTGCTCACTGAGGAGTCTGCTTCTTCCTCTCCCTCTGCCCCTCCCCCTGGCTCATTCTCTCTCTCCCTCTCTCTCTCTCTGTCAAATAAATAAGTAAAATCTTTAAAAAAATAACTTATTTGGTAAGATCTTATGGTTACTCTCACAGCATAAATTATACCTTGTGGCATGTAATGGCAGAACATTCTATAATTCTTCCTTCCATCCCCAACTCTTGGGGCTTTGGATGAGCTTTAATCATATACTTTAAATGGAATGAATAACACATATGAAACAGGACTGTATGTCAGAATGATACATTTGTTTGAGGAGCCTCACTTAAAAAACTTGGGGGGCAACCACATGTTTAATCACGGTCTAAAAACAAAGAACTGACTAAATCTGACGCCAATTGACCTTACAGATCCGAAACCTGTATTTGTCTCAGGTATCGTATTTTAACTCTATGCTACCACATGATGTTAGAGGAATAACCAGGGCAGATATAGCCTCTAAAGCACCTTCTTTGCAAATCATAAAAAAAGCATCCTCTCTTGGAGGAAGAAGTCCCTTAGGCATAGGACTTGGTGACTGAGTGTGAGACAGAGCTCAGCCCCACACACCCCTGGAACAGCATTTCTTGTATAGGTGACAATGTCCCCAACTGTACATGAGGTCCTGGGAACCATGTCCCAGCTGACATACAACAGCCGACATGGGTAGCAAGCTCTGAAGACAGCAATGAACTCGATATATAGGTTATAGATTTCCTCCAGGCACATCAGTACCAAGAATGCCATCCTTACTACATATTGCAAAATGGTGATAACCCTTCCTTATGGACAGGTGAGGCAGAAGATGCACAGAAATCCGATTTTCGAAAAGTAAAACTGCTGTTAAATATAAACACTGGAAATTAGTTTCCAAAGTTAAGGGAGTTCTTAGTATGGATAAATACATGATGAACTTCGTAAAAATGTTTTCCATAAATCTTTGTCAGGTACATAATAAATGATTCTGAAAAAGCCCATCTAATGCTATAACTGGGACAACTGGAACTTGCTGATCACACACTCTTTCAGTCTTCCTTTGCTATAATAATTTGACGGTAACAGAATATAGAATATTCAATTTAATTTTACATGTGTGCTGGGAAAAAAAAACAAAACGTTACTGAACATTCTACAGTCCATCTAAATAGGGTTTAAATGAAAATGTGCCGTAAGTACAAGCCAAACTCCTCGTCTCCCAAGCAGATCCAACAGTCCCCCTACATTGGAAAAGCAGGCTTCACCTCTTGCTGTCTGTCTACTGATCAACCTTTTTCCCCTCGTATGTATTGTAATCTTGTTAAAGACAGGAACCGTGCCTTATTCATTCCTGTATCTACCACACTGCCTATCACATAACATGTGCTCAATAAGCAAACGGTGGTTGAATTAATGGGAAGAACATTAAACTGTGAAAAGGTAAGGTAGTGATCATAAGGCACAGGCAAGAGGATGAGCACAGAAGTGGCCAGTAAGCACTCAACAGTGAGAACGGGACAGCAAGGGAAAGCACGGGCAGAGGGACTTCACATATGTCACCCATTCAATTCCCCCACTTCATGACTGAGAGCACTGAGGCCAGAAAGGAAAAGCAAGTTGCCCAGGATCAGCCACCTATTACACATGGAGCCAGGACTGAACTAGGCCTGTCTGTGCCAAATCGTATGTCTTTTCCCTGTGCCCTCAGCTCCAGGGGAGGAGCCGGGAAAGAATAAGCCAAGACGCCAGCCGTGCAGACTCTGGAGAAAAATTCTGTGCTGCGTGATCCAAGTAGCTATCTTTCTCCTCTTTCCTTTCCCTCTCACGTATCTCATTCTGTTTACTAAAACAAGTTTATTTCTATTATGAATAACATTACAATCTGAGCATAAATTCTCAATTAATGATCAAGTGACTCTAATAATATTCAACTTAAAATTCCAGGAAAACAAATTACTTTGAGCCTTTATTTTAAATTTTTTAAAAAGATTTTATTTATTTATTTGGTAGAGAGAGAGGGCACAAGCAGGGGGAGCAGCAAGCAGAGGGAGAAGCAGAGTCCCTGCTGAGCAAGGAGCCTGACGCGGGACTCGATCCGAGGACCCCGGGATCATGACCTGATTAAGGGCAGAAGCTTAACTGACTGAGCCGCCCAGACGCCCCTACATTGAGCCTTTAAAGTTCATGGTAACAATGGTTTTGTTACCTGTTGTTTTTCCTGCTTCTGATGTAGCTGAAAACAGATGTCAAAGCTATGTTGATGCTCTAAAATTATTTGTGATGACTGACAAGTTCTGGGAATAGCATTCGTAAATTAATTTTTTCCACAGTGCTGGGAACTGAAACACAAGGATGTATTTATTATACACTGTGGACTGTCCTAAAATAAGATTCTCAGTGAAGTGTCCAAAATAGTAAAATGACTACATGTATACGATATAGCCTTTGTCACTACAGTAAACTGTAATAAGGTGTAATTAATAAAAGACTAGTTCTTAGTTTATGGGTTTTATCTTATTACACAGAAATATCTGTTAAAGGCACTGGTTTTATCCTCGATTTGGTGCTGTTTGGACCATGATTAGTGCTCATCAAGTGTTCACGATATTCAGAATGCACCCCGTCCCTGCCCTTCAAAAGCCTGTACTGCTTAGGCTCCCGTGACTCAACCATATACCCTCCCCCACCCCCCCTCCCCCACGTAAATGTGGTGTTCTGTTGTGCAGACCTAATGAATCAGTTTACGTCAACCAAATATATGTATTTTAAATATTAATCAGTAAACTGCGGAGAGAGGTTCTTTAGCAATGAGATTACTTTGGATTCTTAGGTTCTTCAAACTTGTGTATATATGTTTTTCATTTTTTACAAGCATATATTATTTTCGGATGAAAATATTAAAACATGCCATTTTTACCTTTGCTATGATTTATTAATGCATCAACATTAGAGAATATTAGCCAAAATATTAAAATAGTCATGAGACAATCAGCTGGGAAACATCTTTAATTCTGCTGGACCCCAATGATGAAGTTAAAAAAGGGACGTCTTTGGGGTTATGCCCTTAGGGTGGGTGTGAGACTCTGGAACACAGTGGAAGTAAGAATTTGTAAAAACATACTCCCAGGAGGAGGGACACTGGCTTCTGGGTCCCCAAGGAGTAATCTAGTAACAGAAGAAACGTAGCAGCTGACCTCAGGGCACTTAGGGGACAAGGAGGAAAGAAAGGTAATCTCAAAGGAAACAATGAGAAATTACAGGGGGCTGGAGACTGTGAAAAACCAACTCCTGGAAAAGATGTAAAGCAGGTGCAAATTCAACAATGAAGAAATGTAGATAACCAGAATTTTCTGATAAATGAGTTACAAAAGATGGGGAAACTGTTCACCGCCATCCAGAGAAACAAAACAAAACAAAACACAACAAACTTTAAAGTCAGAGCTATAGAGATCAATAGTATGTGTCTATCCCTTGACGAAGAGGTAAAACTTCCAATTTAATCTTTTAGAGAACTGGGATACTCATAGGTATGTCAGTGAATACATAGGATATTTAGATCTTTTTTAAAAAATTGCTATCCCAAAACACGTGTATGTCGTCTTTGGAGGGAAGGATCATTACCCTCAAGCTGACTTAAACACCCAACTATTATAGAGTGTGAAATCCCAAATCATGACCCTTAATCCAACTGATTAAGAACATAACATTCTCACAGCCACTCTCATTCTTCCTATTATTTCTCCCTGTTTGTGAAATGTTCATTTTTAAAGATTATAAATTTGGCAGATAATCTTACAAAGTGAGAAAAATTAATTTTCTTAGAGTCAAAAAGAGTATGTATTTGAGTGAGTAGATAGACAACTAAAAGTTTTTAACAAAATTGGGATCATGTCAAACGTATAAGTATTAAATCTTTTTCAATTAATTTATTGAGAATTTTTCGCATGTCATTAAATATTTTTCAAAAACAAGATCTGTAATGATTGTAACATGTTTTAACGGACACACTGAATTCATTACTTCTTAACTTTTAGTTTGTTTCCAATTCTTCAATATTATAAAATAGCACTGTGATAAACATCCTTTTACTGATTTCTTCAGCCCCACGATTACTGCCTTCTGTCCAGCGCTGAGCCCTGAGAATAGTGCTCTGACACGGAAGCTCATAATCTGGTACCACTGTCAAGAACAGAAAGTCTCCCTTCTGACACCCACAAAGGGGCAGGGGAATCCCATGTTCACCATGAGGTGGGGAGAGTTAAAGAGTCCAGAAAGAAATCAGAACTGAAAAAAAACAAACCACAAATCTACTTACACTGCCACAAAAAGAGACATATTAATTAGATAACACCGGAGAACACTCTCCCTGTTCTTGGGGATAACTACAAATGGCTATCCCTAAATGAAGAGGGGATAGGACAGCTGAACTAGAGTACCATCTGTTTTAAAATGAATCAGCAAGGGGCACCTGGGTGGCTCAGTGGTTAAGCGTCTGCCTTCGGCTCAGGTCATGATCCCAGGGTCCTGGGATCGAGCCCCGCATCAGGCTCCCTGCTCGGCGGGAAGCCTGCTTCTCCCTCTCCCACTCCCCCTGCTTGTGTTCCCTCTCTAGCTGTGTCTCTCTCTGTCAAATAAATAAATAAAATCTTTAAAAAAAAAAGAAAGAAACATATTCTAGGATTTTTCTCTTTTTATTTTTTAAACTTAAAAAATGTTTAGGGGCGCCTGGGTGGCTCAGTCGGTTAAGCGTCTGCCTTTGGCTCAGGTCATGATCCCACCAGGGTCCTGGGATGGAGCCACCTGTTGGGCTCCCTGCTCAGTGGGGAGTCTGCTTCTCCCTCTCCATCTGCCTCTCTCCCCGCTCATGCTCTCTTGCTCTCACTCTCTGTCTCTCAATAAATAAATAAAATCTTTAAAAATAAAATAAAATGAATTAGCAGAGTACATTAAATTGTCCAAATAATTTTATCTCATACCTCAATTTCCCTTCCATTTCAAATCTCACAATAAATATTTGAGTGGATAAATGAATGTGTGCAAGATCTAAAGTTTAAATTTTACCTCCGATACAGTTATATCTTTTCTTTTATTTATTTATTTATTTATTTGACAGAGAGAGAGATAGCGAGAGCAGGAACACAAGCAGGGGGAGTGGGAGAGGGAGAAGCAGGCTTCCCGCCGAGCAGGGAGCCCGATGTGGGACTCGATCCCAGGACCCTGGGATCATGACCTGAGCCGAAGGCAGACGCTTAACGACTGAGCCACCCAGGCGCCCCCAGTTATATCTTTTCAAACATTTACAACTAAATTAAAATACTTAATGTCCCCTAATAATATTGAGAAAATGCAATAAAAAACTTACTCTCTAAAAGAAAAGTTCAGGAAAGCTGGTAAGAACTTTCTTAAACCATTTCTTCTACCTACCAATGATACAGAAGTTTCACTTCACAGTCTTGTGTTTCATCTCAAAACCTGGTAAAATTGCCTGTGAAATCAAGTGACGGTAACATGTTGTTCAAAGGGCTAATTAAGATGCCCTGAGTTCTGAGCAGCTGTTTTATTACTGTCATTTACAGAAGTTTGTCTTAAATAGCTAACCCTTTCTCCTTGAAGAAAAGGACTTCTACTTATGTTTGGCATGGTATCATGCCTTGCTTTTTCTCTGGGAGGCAAAATCATCTTCTGAGAGTGACTGAAAGGTATCAACTTCCAGTTTTAAGATAAGTACCACAATGTACAGCGGGGGGACTCTAGTTACTATCGTATATTTGAAAGTTGCTACGAAGGTAGATCTTAAAAATTCTCATCACAAGGAAAAAAATGAAATACGTGTGGTGATAGAGGTTAGCTAGACTGACTGTGGTGATCATTTCACAATATATACATATATCGCATCATTATGTTGTACCCCTGAAACTAATAGTCAATTATCTCTCAGTTAAAAAAATCATCTGAGAGGTATGTTCCTAGATATGTTTGAACATCTAAATAGACATGGCTAGTGTTCCTTTCTGCTACTGAAAGATGCAAAATGGGTAAGTATGATGCGAAATGTGTAAATGCAAAAGTAAGAAAACCCAACCAGGGATTATTTTCAAAGCCGTTACAACACTCATTTCTTAATAGTGCCAACTGCCTACTTATTTCAATGTTCACACAGTAAAGTCTCCCCTTAAGGCTTAAGTCAGCATTACATGAGAAACAGAGCATATTTTTAGGGGTCAGACACTCCTTGCACCCTGCAGCATCCACATGATTTGTTCATATCAGAGACCTTAAGAGGCATTTATCAAGTTAGCAGTAAAGAAGGGAATTTTTTTTTTTTTAGGAAAAATTTTACATTGTCATCACCCCACTATAAGCCAAACTAGGGCTATTTAAGTGATATACGAAAAAGTGATTATCTCCTAAGAACTGGAATAAGGGACCGAAGAAACCATCATGGCATGGAACACACCTCCATAGAAACTTACTGCTGAAACCAAATTATGATCATGACTTTGTCATTATAGCCCAGATCAGGAAGAAGGCTACTGCTTGGGTTAAAAATGCTCACTTCAGTCAAATGCTACATCCAAGGAAGGAATGCACAGGTCTCATATGGTTAGGATTCCCCTTTCTGTGCAACCTTGATTTCCAGTGAATACTCTTTTTAAAAAAAATTTATTTATTTGAGAGAGAGAGAAAGAGCATGCATACATGAGCAGGGGGAGGAGCAGAGGGAGGAGAAGCAGACTACCCGCTGAATAGGGAGCCCAACACAGGATCGATGCCAGGACCCTGGAATCATGACCTGAGCCAAAGGCGGAAGCTTCAACCAACTGAACCACCCAGGCACCCCTGTAGTGAATATTGTTAAAGTAAAATCAAAAGTGTCCATTACTCGTATCTTCAAAAATGGTTGTTTAGCATTTCAGAAATTCTCTTTGAATGTCATAAAATTAAGAAAAACAAAACGAAAAATCCACAATAAAATGATAAACTGACTTTAGTTAGCATTGTAGCATCAGCCACATTTTATTGTCTTATTGTAGCCGAATCATAGCAGGGTCTGTCCTAGGTCTGCATATGGAAATGGCATGAGTTCTATGGGGCCTTCTGTTTCATTATTAAACCTATCGGATTACTGGTTCTAATTAAGGGCTGTGTTACTGGTATCACACAGTGACATTAATGTGTATTATTACCATTATAGGAAGTTGTGACCTCTGCTATGAGTCACCTGCAGAAAAATTTAATAATCAACCAGAGAATTAGGAGTAAGGATGATATAAGATGGGCTTCTTGTGAAGCGCCTGTGATGGTAAAATACGATCTTACAGTTTTGCTTTGACATTAGGAGAATAATGACAACTAACCCCCTTTCTGGAACTAAAAATAATTCATCCTAAAGATGAGACCACAGTGTATCTATTTTAATTTTCTTGGGTGTCATTAATTCAACAAATTCTTTATATAGTATCTTTTCGAAGTTCAAGAACACAAGAAACTGGATTTACTGACTGAAATTAGACTGATGTTAAAAACAATACTGTAGGACCTGCCAGTGTACGTTTTATTTCCTATCTTACCTTTTTTTTTTTTTTAAAGATTTTATTTATTTATTTGACAGAGAGAGACACAGCGAGAGAGGGAACACAAGCAGGGGGAGTGGGAGAAGGAGAAACAGGCTTCCTGCGGAGCAGGGAGCCCGATGTGGGGCTCGATCCCAGGACCCTGGGATCATGACCAGAGCCGAAGGCAGACGCTTAACCACTGAGCCACCCAGGTGCCCCATTCCTATCCTATCCTTTGTTGGCCAAGTGCTCTGACTTGGAATTAAGAAGTTAACATTTGAATGGACATTTTCTTCTTCTTTTTTTTAACCTGAATGTTATATTTTTAAAAAGTCAACAGGAAAGCAATAAAATTGACCTATTTCTGTTATCTTAATAACTAATTACTCACATGGTCCTCACAACAGCTAGTAAAGTAAGTAAAATAGGTAACTGGTAAACAGTAACACTGGGTGGGGCAGAAGGTATTACTAAAAAGGCAACAGTTCATCCTCTACAAATTTTAAACTACGATCAAACACTTACCTTTCTGAAATACTTTCAAAGCCCTACTCAGAGGCAGAACATGGGCAAATATATATTTATACTCCTTTCCACATCTATGATGTTTTGCCTGCCTTGATGAGCATTTTATTTTTAAGATTTTATTTATTTTTAGGGGCAGCTGGGTGGCTCGGCTGTTAAGCGTCTGCCTTCAGCTCAGGTCATGATCCCGGGGTCCTGGGATCGAGCCCCGCATCGGGCTCTCTGCCCAGCCAGGAACCTGCTTCTCCCTCTCCCACTCCCCCTGCTTGCGTTCGCCTCTCTCACTCTCTCTCAAATAAATAAAATCTTGAAAAAAAAAAAAAGAATTTATTTATTTTGAGAGAGAGAGAGTATAGAGTGCGTGCGCGTGAGCTGGGGGAGGGGCAGAGGGAGAAGAAGAGGGAGAGAAGCAGACTCCCCCCTGAGCAGAGAGCCCAACGTGGGACTCTCATGACCTGAGCCGAAATCAAGAGTCAGACCCTTAACGTAATGAGGAACCCAGGCGCCCCTTGATGAGCATTTTAATTGATGACTCTAACAATATATGGAAACACTAATGTGTTCTATGAAAATGCAAATATACGCTATTCAAAAGGAAGAGATCAGAATTTAACTTTCAAGAGGCATGGGGATGGCAAACAACTTCACAACAATATTTCAGTTACTTACGGAGCACTTACTATATGCTAGCACTCAGTCTAGATGACAGACTAGAGAGGAGAGAAAGAAAACCCAGTGTTTAATCCAGGCAGGTGTTAGGTACAGTGGGCTCCAGGGGTGTCCACTTGTTCTACTTAGCATCATTTTGTGGCCCATCATTTAGCACAGTGCCTGACACACAGGAGATGTTCAAATAAACTGAACCTAGTATACAATGATTCCCCAGACTGGATAGGTGATGCATCCTTAATCCTTAACTTAAAATATGATGACAATAGTCATATGAATAGAAACATCCTTCTGTTAGTGTCCATGGTTTAGGTGGCTTATGCGACAGCTAGGCTATGTCTTTATCTCTCCTAAAAACAACCTTGGGATTTTTGTATTCTACCCCTATTTTACAAAAAAGGAGACTAAGTTTCAGGCAAATTTGTCCATGATTACACAGAAATTTTAGGAGAATGGCATAGAGTAGAATCCTTTTTCTTCCCACTGAAAAACCCACAATGCTAAGGTGAGTAACCTGTAGGGCATTCAGGTCCTATTGACTAGTAGACAAAAACATCAGACAGCAGGCTGCTCAGGAAAGGACTATGCCAGACACTGTCACACCAGAAATAATCAGTTTATAAAGAGCAGCTGAAAATATGGGAGAGGGAGGAAAGAGTGAGTTATCACCATTTCCAAGCAGGAAGAATAGCCTCACGGAGAGGCTAACAGTAAGGGGGTATGGGGAAGTTCTCAACGGAGACCTGAAACTGCTCGCTCCTGAGAAAGCCTGCAGCAGAGATTAGAAAGTAACAGTCCATACAACATAATTTCCATATTAACAATGAAGAAAATGAAACTTAAATATTTAGTGCATTCCTAGGGTGGGCTTGTAACCAACATTTGTTTGTAACTGGGAGGTCCAGGGCCTGAAATTAGGTCTTCCATTTCTTTTTTTTTTTTTTTTAAAGATTTTATTTATTTATTTGACAGAGAGAGACACAGCGAGAGAGGGAATACAAGCAGGGGGAGCGGGAGAGGGAGAAGCAGGCTTCCCGCCGAACAGGGAGCCCGATGCGGGACTCGATCCCAGGACCTGGAATCATGACCTGAGCCGAAGGCAGACGCTTAACCACTGAGCCACCCAAGCGCCCCAGGTCTTCCATTTCTAAACCAACTCCAAATCCTACGCCTTTTCTCTTACTTATTCTTTGAGAAGACAGACCAGGTAAAGGGTATCCCTTTTAAATCCCACTACAAAATTAGGGAAATGCCCAATGGGTGGGCAGAATGGGAATAAATCAGGTTGTCAGTGTTTGTTCTGATTGGTTAGAGTCTGTTCTAATAGTTAAATATTTTGGCTGTCACTCTACAAGGGGATGGTGAGTGGTAGGAATACTCTTCCCTTATAATGCTGTGTGTAAAAGATTCAGAAGGGTGGACATCACTTTAGCATTCCAGGCTATGGCAAGCATGGTGTCATAATTAGAATCCCAAGCAGATAGTGATTGTTCAGAGTGAGGGTCTGTGGTATTAACTTCACCCTGGATTTCCCAGAACCTAGCAGAGTAAGAACTCTCAATACATATTTGCTTAATTACTTGAGAAACACATTTTCTCCCAATCTGGGAAGCCTTCTCTAGTCTCCAGGGTCTCCTTGACCATGGAACATCTCCCATACCTGTCCATTTAAAAACAACAAAAACATTTAATTAGAGCTTCAGTTCTTGACATCTTCTGGTATGGGTCTTTACAATTCTTATCAGAGATGAGCTACAATATTATTCACCATCAGAATGTACTTTGTAACTCAGATATGCCAGCCCAGATGTGAATAAAAATATTTAAATAAAAATTTTAAATAAAATTTAAATGTAAATATTTAACTCCTGATATGACACAGTCACCAACCAATCAAAATGTGTAGCAGCCAGGGGACCTTCCCAGTGCTGAATGTGGGACCTGAGCCAACCTCCTTCCTTCAGAATAGTAACCCACTTTCCTGTTTTCCTAAATGGAGGTTCTGTTTATCAAAATTATATAAAATAAGAATCATATCATATCCTTAAAGTACAGACAAATCACAGAAAATATCCAAATCTCCTTTATTATCTATTTCTAAATTTAACCTAGATTGACCTGAATTACCATGTCTGATTTGAGCTTGAGCTGAGTTACCATGTCATAAACTGGCTTGAGCGTCCATTCTCTATCCTTTACTCCTAACTAAAGATATATAAACCAACACAGAAATGGGGTTTGAGTGAAACAGCCAGCAAGCAAGAGATGCTACACATTAACTCTCTGAATTATCAAAGTAAGGCTATGACTGAGCCTTTCATTTGTTTTAAGCAATTCTTAAAAGTTAAGACTTCAAAGGCAATACAATGCAATGGAAGAACCAAAAACAGAGCTTAGTGGTCTTGTATCCAACAACAAAATCCTCTGAACATTGCAGAATTTTGAACAAAATTTCTTAAAGCTTCCAAAATAACACCATAGAGAACTTTTATTTTTCATTTGGGTTCCTTAATCTATTTAAACTACACGTAATTATTATGCAAAATTTCCTTTTTAGAAAAACAGCTAACTTTGCAAAAGAATGGCTACAAAAGAAAATTCGCTGTTTGCTTTTCCAGAAGTACTATGAAAAAAGAGATCCTTTCTTATTACCAGTGGAAAAAAATAAGTGCAAAACCAATGTCAGAGAATGAGTCTTTGTACTTTAACTTAAATCATGTAAGAAATGATTATCAGAGAAAGAATGAATGACTTTTAGCTAAAAGCATAAATCACTGTTAGTATTAACACAGAGGTGGAACCATGGATGTCTTTTCCTTTCTAAGGGCCAGCAAATGCTTAAAATACTAAGCAATATTCTAGCCTCTGTAGCTATAATAACTCAAATGGTTTAGTTTCAATAAAAAAAAAAAAAGCATATTGCTCACAAGACATTTCAAACCATATAACCATATAACCACCAAAGTGAACACAACCCTACAAAAACACAACATTCTTGAACAATAATTTTTCACGTAATGGTCCTAACACCATGCTGTGCTTATTTAAACATCATTTTTTACCTTATTTTTAATCCCACTGGTAGTAACCGTGTAATATCCAGTGATATAAGAGGACAGTCAAAGGAATGGATTTCAATGATGCAAGAGAACAAGTTAAGACTGTAGAACTGGACAATTATTTGTTGTAGAATGGTGGTAAACACAAGGCAGTAGGAAGACTAATCAGTTTCCTCACCAGAGGTCATCAAGTACGGATATAAGTAAGCAACCCTGAATACTATGGCTGAAACCAACTCAAAGGTCTGCCTGGCCACCACTTTCATCCATGGAATGTGCAATTTTGAGAGTTACAGTTTTACTGACCTCTAACAACATGTGAGATTATCACAGGAATCATAAGATTTCTAAACTGAGGAACTTTGCTGCATTTCATGGGTAATATCTCCAATCTAGCCTAGCAGCACACCAAGAGAGGCTCTGATATCCCTGATTTTCTGTTTGAATAGACTGTTTATACTTACAAAGTGCTTTCCCATGATCTCAGTCTTAATTTAGTGTTCGTGCTTGAGAAAGGAGGCTAAAATAAAGGGCAACAAAGTAGACATTGTCCATTGCATGGAGAATGGTCAGGGGCAATATTTCTGAACTATGAACATTCTAGAACAGAAGAGTGGCCTGCACAGTCATTATCTAGAATTTTATTACCTGAAACAAGTCTTTCTCATTGTGATCCAATTAAAGTATGCTACCTACTGCACTTCAAACACAAAGTGAAAGGAAATGAATAAATAAATCCACCCCAAACCAATATTGGATATGTTTTTTTTTTTTTAAAGGGGGGGGAATATATGCATTTGACACTCCAAATGGTCCCTAAAGACATATTGAAAGGTATCTCATTCAAAATATCCTCTTTACCAGAGGAATGAAAAGACTTCTAGCTGATGTTTTTCATTATTTTACTTAATAAATATGACATTTATCCATCTACCTATGCATTCAGACATATGAGCAGCTGTGTGCATGTGTGTGTGTGTACATTCATGTGTAGACCTGTGCATGTATGTGCAACCTGTCCTGCTGTACAAAGGACTTACGGTAGGCTATAAAAAGGCATACCCTACTGGATAAAATAAAGGTAAAAATCAATGGCAAGAAAGACAGGACAAAGGGAAAGTGAGGCAGGAAGGAAATGGCTTACTGAAAAGGTCAATTGTTTCAAGTGCCCCACTTGTCATCAGTGGTTGAGCCCGAAGAGCCTCTCTAACGACTGTCACCAGTGCTGATCCAATATAGCGAATGACCTGGAGATCAAGCACCTGACTGACAAGAAATCTATCGTAAGCAGCTCTTCAGCACAAGCACAGTTCGATGACAATCGGCCCTAATGACGACTCTGAAATGCAAGTGTTAAGTGTAACCTGAATCATGACAGAAAAATGTATTTCCTTGTAGCCTATTGCTTTGAAGATTGACAACTCATATAAAACATACTAGGTAAAACTCCAAAGTCAGAAAACTTGATACATTGACCTATTTCTTGACTAAACTGAAGACAGCCCAGTTACTGATTACTTGGAGACACAAATCCCTGACTTATTAATGTATTTTATGCAGAGATGTTAAATATCAAAAAAAAAAAAAAAAAATGGAAGCAAGCAAAGTTCTAGGTCCCCAATAAGACAAAAAGGAACCCTATAATTCTCCCTCTCTTACACCACAGGGCTGAAAGGAATCTGCCACGGGTTTTAAATAGCCTTCATCTTACATGCTAACCCTGATGGTTATGTTATGTAGGGAAGGATTCTGAGGCCCAGCCAGGCCTAGCAAGAAAGAATGTTCTCATCAATTTATTAGCCATTCTGACAGGGAAGAGGAAATGAGGCGGTTTGCTGCCACTTACTTGTTTATTCCTTATCTCAGTTCAATTTGCTGATGTTACCAACGACGAGCTGGAGGCTTACAGGGGTTGGTAATTTACCATTTCTTTTTAGATTTATTAATTTGTAGCCTGCCTTATTAAAAAAACTATCTAGCGTGTTACAGAAATACACATAATAAGATAATAAATAAATAGATGAGAAAAACAGGGTAAGAGAGAAAAAAATGTGTATCTTGGGGGAGAATAAAGTTTGTCCCCATGGCAAATTCTAAAGCCTTCATTTTCACTACGGCCTTTTCCAGCACTGAGAAATCCATATTCACTAATGTACTAGTTGCTCATCTCTGTGTGTGTGTATGTGTGTGTGTGCGCGCGTGTGAAATATGCACCTCAGAAATAGGTCCTAAGTTTGGCTATCAAGAAAAGAATGCTTCTGCAATTAGAGATTTGTGCTCATACTCTGGCCTTTGTGCCATATAAAAAAGCATCTTATTCACTCATTTATGGATATTTGCTTATAATAAATAAGCAAAAATAAGCAAATTACACAGTATATTAGAGGGTAGTATTATGACAATTAAATAACACAGGGAAAAAAAGGGGATTGAAATTAAGAATGTCAAGGTCATGTGGAGACAGATTACAGTTTTTAAAAAGGTAGCCAAGGTGACATCTGAGCAAAATCTTGAAGGAGGTGAGGGAGTGAGTCAGGAGGACTGAGGAGGAGCAGTGCAGAGAGGGGAAGAAAAAGCAATGCAGAGCTGGAAGGCAAAGCGGGCCTGGTGGGCTGGAGAGATACCCAGGAGTCCTCCACGGCTGGAGTGAAGAAGTAGAGAGTAAGGGGAGAAAAGATCAGAAAAATAAGGGGGAGGAGCCGCAGATAATACAGGATCTTGCAGCCGTGGCAAAACTTGTGAATGAGATGTAAAGTAAAAAAAAAAAAGCCATTTGGGGTCAATAATCTAGGGCACATGAGTTTACTTGTCTTTACCTGTACATTTTGTGCAGATGGGGGCAGCAGCAGGGTACACAGATTTTAGGCACACACTCAAAGACGTTTATCTTTATGGCTCATATTGGTCCACGACATGAAAAGACAGGCTCAGATTGTGACACATCCTGGCAACTGTGTCCGTGGGACAGCAACACTCCTAAGATCGTGCTGCTGGGGAGGTTCAGAAGTTAACAGCAATATGAGGGGAGAATGAGGGTTACCTAATTTGCTGCTGTCTGAGATCATTTATAAAGTATCACCTCTTCATTTCTCTTCAATGTGGTATTAAAATTCTTCCTCCTGGATATTTGTGAGTGTTGGACCCACAGAGGGAACGTTGGTCTAACTGTATTACTGTCTGCGCAAGCTCAGGAAAGGCTGGTACTGTTAGAGCAGACAGCCAAACGGAAAGGAAAGCAGAGGACAGAAGGAGAGGAAACACACAGAAACTCTATTACGGTGACCTACTTCCAGAAGAAGAATGTTCCTTCAAGCTCAAATCTGGAAACTTATCAGTAACTCATAGTAGATAGAGAATAAAACAGATGCACAGCCCACAGGAGGTTTAGAAGCTAGAACCAAATATTTTAAACTGATTTATAAAGCCACCAAAAAGCAAGTGAAATAAACTCCTACAGCTAAAACACAAATTCAGACAACTTACTGTTTCCAGTCTTCAAACATTAAAAAGAGGGACAATGAATTCAAGGCAACCGATTCAAGTGAATTCCAAGTGAGAATGGGTATAAGGAAAGCACATTAAAAAAAAAAAATAAACAACTTCCTTTTACAAAAGACGTCAATCAAGCTAAGAGTTGCTGGAAATCATGATTCTGCATATTTGCTGATTTTCACATTTAATGACAGTTGAGGAACAGCTGTGCATTCACTTGTGTCTTTATAGGGGCATGAAGAGAAGGGAGATTTTCCATTACAATGGAAATGCCATTAGGTATTTTAAAATACCAGCAACCTCCAGTGAGCCACTCTGACAAGAATGACTGCTGTATAAACTGACAAAAGAAGACCAAGCAACGTTCCACATGCTGGGATTTTAAAAGGGATACTCGAAGACAGAGCATGAGAAACATTTATTTCTGCCTCTTTCCAAAAAAGTTTGAGACTGCTGGCGAAAAATACATGCAACACCCCAAGACAGAAGTGGATATGGAGAGTTCAGGGTGAAGGGAAAATAACCCCAGGAGTAGAGTGTTACACAGAGAGGCGAATTAGAAAGTGAGCTCCTGCCGTATAAGTACCGCACACTAACCGATTGCGCCACCGGAGCTCCGCTTGAAAGTGAGCTCCTGCCAACTGCCAAGAGGGGATGCAAACTTGGCTCACAACTTCCTAGTCGTCAAAATTAAGAAGGAAATTATGAAACTGAATGCTCAGTAGAATAAAAGCAACCCCAGAGCTTAGAAGTTCATTTGTCCCAGCTTGAAGGCCAGAGGGAACTTCCTCCTGGGGGTCTCCCTAAGGGCCACCCCCTAGGTGCATTATGTCAGATGACACCTGGGGCCCAAGATTCCCCAGTGCCCAGGGAGGAATTCTACAGGGCAAACAGCTATGTGGTTCCTGTACTCCACTCCTTGATGACTTTGCTGCATCCAGGGATAAAATCCACACTCCCCAGGACAGTGGTTATCAAGTTAGGCTCTTGAAGAGATGCTTTAGGGGCGCCTGGGTGGCTCAGTTGGTTAAGCGACTGCCTTCGGCTCAGGTCATGATCCTGGAGTCCCTGGATCGAGTCCCGCATGGGGCTCCCTGCTTGGCAGGGAGTCTGCTTCTCCCTCTGACCCTCCCCCCTCTCATGCTCTCTCTATCTCATTCTCTCTCTCAAATAAATAAATAAATAAAATCTTTAAAAAAAAAAAAGAGAGATGCTTTAGGAGTTCCACCATTTTCCGTTTGAATTTTATTTCTTAGCCTTGAAATAAAATACCAACAGGAAACGCAAGCAAACCTGTGGCACAACATTAACACCCTGACAACCTTCCTATTAAGTCACTTCAAATGCCTACGCTGAGCCAATGTGTCTCCTGCCATCTCTCTGTGTACATTTCAACTTCTTAAAAATGAGTCACCTATTAGGAAAGTTATAATTCTGCGTTGGCATTCTGGAGATTCAAGTTTGCGCATGCCCATTCATATAAAATTGTACAAACAACCTACACACGCATCACGCTCAAACAAATGACAAACCAAGAGCAGGTACAACGGGTTGGCGTCCACCCTCAACCATGATCTTACAGCCAGTCGTAAAATAATAAGCTGCCTACCATGTTGACTCATGATAAAATGACTTCATTAAGACTGGCACTGACTGTAAGGTTGAGGTGCTCCTGCTTGGACTTTTGTATCTACCATGAGGCATCTGAATAGCTGTATTATTAGGGATTCAATGTCAAAATAAAACATCTCTCTGGTTCTCCCTAGCTTCTGGATCAGATTAATTCGAGAAGGTATTAAGAAGACAAAATATACTGTTAAAAAACTGTTAGTTTGTAACTACTTAGGGATATAAATAAGCATTTCCCCAAATGCTGTACAACTAAAATGGAGAAATAAATGAGATACGTTAAGTTGTTGATGCTGCTCTGCAACTGTCATCCAGAAATCCCGATCTCAAATTTCTGAGCTCATCAAAACTGTCTCACTGTTCTCCCTGGTCTTTTTATTTTTTTTTAAGATTTATTTATTTATTTGAGAGAGAGAGAGAACATGCACGGGGGGGTGGGGTAGAAGGAGAGGGAGAGAGAGAGAGTCCTAAGCAGACTCCATGCTGAGCGCAGAGCCCGACGCAGGACTCGATCCTAGGACCCTAAGATCATGACCTGAGCTGAAACCAAGAGCCAGCTGCTTAACAGACTGTGCCACTCAGGTGCCCTCTCCCTGGTCATTTTTAAAATGTTATAACTTGGGCACTTGGATGGCTTAGTCATTAAGCATCTTCCTTCGGCTCGGCTTGTGATCCCGGGGTCCTGGGATCGAGCCCCGCATCGGGCTCCCTGCTCAGTGGGGAGCCTGCTTCTCCCTCTCCCACTCCCCCTGCTTGTGTTCCCTCTCTCACTGTCTCTCTCTCTGTCAAATAAATAAAAAATCTTTAAAAAAATGTTGTAACTTTGTATTTATAAAACATATACTAAAAAAAAACCCCACATTAGTCTGAAACATTTTTACTGTTAAAGATTCCGTTAAAGATTTCATTTCACTAAGGGCTTTCCTACTAAAACAATGCCTACACTCTCCCTGCTGGGTAGTTCTGTTACAGATGTGGCTATATTGACCCACCAACCCCTGCAGACTGGGTGGGACCTATCATTCCAACACTGAGCAGCCTCACCAATTGATGATATACGAATCTAAACTAATACTAATCTCATTGAATACAAACATTACCCTCTTCTGTGTGTGCCATGACAAGGTTGGGAAACTCGGTGATAAAAAAAAGAACTACAAATCCTTCAGGCCATTCTTCATAAACCTAATTTCTTCCAACAGCTTTTGACCAGAGGTGGCAGTGGAGAGGTTAAAGTTCTTTGGCAGGAAACTGAAGTACAGATACTTCCTACTCATGAGTAAGGAAGGGCAGAGTTGAGGGTAGAGTCTATATTCACTGTGAAAAGAGGCAAATCAGGGTGGGGAGGGGGGTGTTGCAGGAGACAATGGGATTTATTCTTAGGATTGCCACCTCCTAATTCTGACTCAAAGAAGGTCATTTAATCTTCTCTGAGCCTTCTCCGAGTTTCGTCAATTTTAATACGAAGGGACTAAATCAGAAGCTCTTAACTGGGACTGAACATCAGAAACTACTGGGAGGCTTAAAAAACACATAATGATCACAGTAACGTTAATACATGCCAGGAAATGCTCTGAGCACTCCACAGGCATTAGCCCATTTAGTCCCCCCAAGAACCCTGTCTTGTAGGTACTCTTAGTACCCTGATTTTATAGGTTTTATAGGTGAGGAAGCTACGGCACAGAGAGATTGAGAAATTTGCCTAAGGAAGTGGCAGAGCCAGGTGGAAGGCTCCAGAGCCTGTGTTCTTTAGTACAACTGTATGTTCACACTGCCGCTATCGGTATCTCTCTCTCCAAACCTTCCGACTCAGAATCTACTGAAGGGCCCGGACGGCCGTGCAATTTTTAATTCTGGTAAGCATTTCTTGTTAACAGCCCTTTGACTAGAAGAGATGTAAAGTTCTGTGATTCAGTCTGGAGATGAAAAAAAAAATGCAATAAACTTTTTAATTAAGTAAATGCTCAAATTCTTTTGTCTCAAAAATCTGAGTCAAAATTAAATAGCTTTTTAACAGCTAACTGCATGGTACCAAACAAACAAAAAAAAGATAATAAATAAAGGGATAGTAGGAAAAATTGAAGAAACGAAATATTATCTAGCCAGCTAAGTAAAACAACTACACAGGGCCATTTAAGTAGATTAGGTATTGGAGCAAAAGCTATGCCTATGAAAGGGCAATCACAATAATATTTTCATAATTCATGGCTTACATTTAAGGGTGACATGAAACATTTTGGAAAAAACCCTGGAAAGGATCCGTACTCCTGTCCAAATGGGCTAGCAGCCTAATTTGTTTCTAGGATCACAAATGACTGCGTCTTTGTTTCATTGTTAAAGATAAAGTCCTGATGCTATTAGAAACTGGCCTTCGCAAAGTCAGAAATCTTAAACTACGCACGTAAGGGTGGATCTTCAAAAAAAGGCTGGTTTTTCATAAAGGTTCCCTCCCTGACATTTGACACTTAACAGAGGCAGGAAAAAGCCATGGCACACAGAGAAAATAGAGAAGACAAGTGACCCTGGCCCCAGGGGCAATTTAGACAAGCTTAAACCTGGGATAGCCAGGTCAGCGAGTGCACAGCCAGGAGAAAGAGCCCATGCCCCCGGGTAGAGCCACGAACTTGGTCAGGTTTGTTTGTGTTATGAGTGTACTTCCTCACTAATTCTAGATACCCCATTTAGGGAAACTCAGCCTCTTCTCCTCCCACTCAGTCCCACATCTCTCTTACAAAAATCTCTTCTCAAAAGTCTCCAATATGAAACCACATGATCCTATCAAGGGAGCTGCAAAGCACTTTATCAAACAGAAAGCAGCCTTTTAAAAAGTTTTAAGTCCCAAATACTGAACTATAAAAATTTAAAAAAATAATTACATGTTGGAGGAATATATAGATCTTATTATTATTGACCATGAGGACTGTACTGACTGCAAGTTTCTAATATACACGATTCCACTGGTGAATAAACATGTTTAATCACCAGTCTCTCTTCTACACCGAAGATTCACTAGCCTGGAATTGATGCACTATTTCCATTTAATAACCACACCAAAAGCACACAAACTCATAAAGCAAACAGGCACTCAATTGGAAAAGTTTCCTGAGAATGGATGAGAATTTCCAGGCAAGAATAAAAATAAGTAAGCTCTTCCTCCTGATCCCCTTATCTGTAATGTTACCAAACTCCTAGTTTCCTAGACTCAAAATCTTACACTGATCTTTGAATCATCTTCCTCCTTGGACCCACCCCCTTTTTCACATTCCATCAAGGGCAAATCCTGAAGCAGTATGTATCATTTACCTTTCCAGGGAACTACAAGCCCTCCTCTGGCATTCAAATCACCCCCAGGGTATGGTCATAGTGAAGACAGGGCAGGCGGCCAGGCTAGTCCTGGCTTTACAACTGAGCTGAAGTAGCTGCTCATCCCACCCTGAAGACTTATTCAAATGCCAAGCTTTTCCTGATGAACCCCAATCACATGCAATCACTCCCTATTTTGTAATTTCTGTAGCACCTTCTTATCTCTCCCATGACACATCACATTCTGGCCTATATGATGTATGAAGTTTATTTTCTATGTAAGACAAGAACCTCTTTGAGGGCCGGAAATGTGTCTGGGGCAGTAGCTAGCCAAAATCAAAGGCATGGTACTTAATAAAGAATGGAATTCCCCCACTCACTTCTGTTTAATTTCTCCTCAAAAGTGGCTTGGTCTTATGTTTTAATGAGATTTATACTTAGAGCAAACTATAATGCTATGTTGAGCCCGTTATTTTCTAAAGCAATGTTGCTTGATTTTGTAAGACAGTGTGTGATCCCTAAAAGAATGTTTCTTTCTGTGTATGCACTAACCCCAGGCACCAAGCAGATGACACATTAGGTCCCCTCTCTGTGCTGTGTGATCTTGGGGAGCTGCATGTGCCTCAGCTAACCAGGAGATGAGTTTTGTAGAGCCAGCTACATGAGAACAGATTACTCTCCTAGACGTCAAGAAAAACGAGGTCCTCCTCTATCCTCCTGCTTTTACTTTGAACTTGGATCCTGTTGGCTATTCAAGTGGACTCAAGGAAAGCTCATTTGTCTAACAAAATCCTATCATGACTATCACAGCTGTGTGTCTCTTCTAGGGTCCTGGAGAAATGAGTCTTCTTGTATCTTGCGGTAGACAGAGGAGCATGGACGCTGGCGAAGGGAGGATGGAGGTGGTGAGCTGGCATCCAGAGTGTATTTGGGAGGGAGAACACACAGGGGTTCAGAGGATGGTCTCTGGAGTCAGACGGTTCAAGCGCAAGTCCCGGCTCCACCATTACCAGCTGTATTTTCCCGAGTTATTAGAGAAAGAACCCTCTCTCAACTTCACCTTTAAAACAAGGATAATACTGCTGCTCAGCAAGTTGTTCTCAGAATTAAATAATAAAACTACTTGGCAGAGATACTGGCACATGGTAAGCATCTGACAAAGATTAGCTGTTGGCGTTACACTGGTGTTTACACATTATACAGGTTTTCTTATTTTTTTCCTCACATACATTTATTATGAAATGAAGATGAGGAAAGGTGAAGAAAGAGGCTGCAAATTTCTAAGGTCCGTGGTAACCCAATAAAGAAATTCTACGTCTAACCAAGCACAAAGGCCAAATCAAGATTCTAAAGGCTTTTATTCCCCATGACACTCCCTTCACTTTCATATAATGGTTAAACAGCCCCAGCCTACTGCTATGGAAATCTAAGGTTCCTATAAAGGAAAATGGAATGAACATAAAGTAAATTCCATCTGCCCAAAGAGAAAAAGCGTGGTTGCTCTTTTAAAAATTTTACTGGCGGGGCGCCTGGGTGGCTCAGTCGGTTAAGCGACTGCCTTCGGCTCAGGTCATGATCCTGGAGTCCCGGGATCGAGTCCCACATCGGGCTCCCTGCTCAGCAGGGGGTCTGCTTCTCCCTCTGCCCTCTCGTGCTCTCTGTCTCTCATTCTCTCTCTCTCAAATAAATAAATAAAATCTTTAAAAAAAAAAAAAAATTTTACTGGCTATGGTCATTATCTTCAGTGCTGGCTTCCCCATTAGATTCTGTTAAGGCGAGGATTGGCACTGGTGTGCCAAGAGCTCATGCAGTATTTCGGCAAGACCGGAGAATGGCTCTTAATCACGTGCAGGAATAACAAAAAGGAATCCTAAAGAAAAATGTCAACTGACAATAAGGAGGATTGGTTAAATCTCTAAATATGCATGCTTACCAGCCAATATTACACTGAGGATAAATTAGAAAACAGACATCACTGAGATTTTCTGCCCAAACATCAAATATTGGCAATAATTAATATCTGCAGCTTCAGGTACTCATGTCAAGGACACTGGAAGTCTCTTACCTATAATTAGTTTTAATTTGGCTGCAGCATATATTTAAATCATGGCGGGATTAGGCAGAGGGAAGTGAGTCATGTAGCCCATCACCCACAGTCCATATTTCAAGGAGGTTTTTGTTCTAATTGTGTAGCGGTAACTCTCAAGAAGGGATTAAATACTGTGTTAATCTTTGAAAATTGTCCACCACTTAATAAAAAACAACTGGTAGTTCTAATGGTCAAAGTGAAGGAAGAGCTGAGAGAGATCTAAGAAAGAGATGGTTCTCTACTGGAAAATAGGTATTTGTGTGGATTTTTTTTTTTTCGATGCTGAAATTACTTTTGTGAAATTCTGGGATTTCCAAAAGTCTTTAGACTGTATCTTGGCATGTCAAAGATCTACTGTACAGGCCAGAATTCTTTCTTACCATGAAGGGAAATGAAACAATTAACATGAACAAGAAAATGGTTCTTTATGGCACAGTGAAGAGATGAAGGAGTAAGGAAAAGATGCAGTTAAATGCACTGTTGGTCTTAAACTCTCAAATCTGTTTTGACTTCTGTCTTTAGGAAAAAAACACAAAAATCACAAATATGAAATCTGGCTTAGTCTCCAATATATCATGTTTTGTTCTTTGAGTACAGAATCTTACTGGAATACTGTCCATTAAGAGAGACTTAAGTTACAATTAGTAATGCAACATTTGGACTCAGTAGATTGGGATGCCTTTTTAAAAGGATGAGACAAGGTCTGAAAACTTCACATCTTAGACCACACTTTTCACCAAAATGCCCAAGTTCCTCAGTCTAAACCCTCACTGAGTTATTTTTTATGTGGCATCCTACTACAATGGCAATAACAGAGAAAGCCAAGTCCCAGAAACTATAGGTTATTAATATTTTAAGAATCTTCTCGATCAAGAAAGAACCCCTCAGAGACTAAAAATCAGCTGCTTTATAGAACAAAAACATTTAAACCCTATCAAAAGAAATCCTGTTATTCATAATATAAATAAAATCTGTACATGGGCAAAAAGCTATATAATAGCAATAAAAACAAAAGTGGCATGCATTTTCCATGATTAACTGTAGAAAACTCATCATAATTCAATTTCACTATTTGGGAAGATTTTTTTTTTAAAGTATGTCAGTCAATAAAGAGAAGTCTGTTTTTTTTTTTTAAAGACACTTAATGAGAGAACAATTATCTTTCTACTACTCCATATTTCTGTTGACTTCTTTCTCTTTCACTTTCAAAGGAATCTGAGAAATAAAAATTTGCTAGATACAGTTTTCAGTAGTCTTAAAAAGTACACTTTAAAAATACCTAAAAATTCAGATGGGTTTGGAATACAATACTGCTCAACATGTCCACATCTCAGTTATCTGAGATAGTCAATAACAAAGGAAAAATGGTCTGTCGGTCTTTCATTGTTTGGTGTGTGTGAGTTAAATAAAACACAATCACCATCACCATCACCGTCATCTCTAAGACACTACTTTAACTTGCTTGGAAGGCAATACTTAAAGAGTAAATTATACCTTAAAGAGAGATCACCTCCTTGTATCAGCTTCTAATTTAACCCTACATCAAGAGCTTCGGGTCTGTAAGACTCACACTCCTGATTTTGGAATGATGCCTCATGTAGGCAATAAAACCTTTGGTCTGTGTCTTTCATGTCTGTATAGCTATCTGAATACTCTGGTATAGAATCCATGTGGAGTGTGTGTGTGTGTGTGTGTGTTTCTTCTCTAAAAAAAAAAAAATGCAGTAACTCAGGGTATGTTTAGGCTTCTTGGGCTGAGTCATCTGGAAATAGCTGAATGACCTTGGATCACCTGGCTCTACAATCTCTCTTCAATGGGGAAGTGAGAACCAGCTCTCTTTTGGGTGGAATGATTTTTCCTACTTCATCATAGGATCACTGCTTTGAACTTTTATCCTTCTCATGTCATGTAACTTCTGTAAATTGCAGAAGATTTCATATTTATCTGGGGTTTCAGGATATTAGATCTAGCAGGCCCACTGTTCGTTTCAGAGTAAACACTGAAGGTAACTTCATAATTGGGTAAATGTTAATATTCATCTTACTAGAATGCCTTCACTTTTCATTTTTACCCTGAAAGTAGTCTAATCATTTTAGATTACAGGGATGATCATTTTATTTCATTTGTAGAGGAAAAACAACTTTTAAGATTTTATTTTTCTATTATTATTATTTATCTGAGAGAATGAGAGAACACGAGACGGGGGAGGGTCAGAGGGAGAAGCAGACTCCCCGCTGAGTGGAGAGCCCGATGCAGGACTCGATCCAGGGACTCCGGGATCATGACCTGAGCCAGCGGCAGTCACTTAATCGACTGAGCCACCCAGGTGCCTGAGGAAAAACAACTTTTAGCAAATAGATTTCTAAAAGAAGTTTTAGAGTTACAGAGATAAACAAAGATATATAGAGAAAGAATATAATCATTTCAAGTTGTCCATTTTCCTGATAGTTGCCCTATTTTTTTTTCCTGTGCTTTCTCTCTCAGCTAATGCAACTCAAGTTTTCCCTTTATTTAAAACTAAACTTTATAGCCATTTTTAATCATGCTCAAGTCCCGATGTTCCCATCTCCAAGACACCCGCATGCAGTCCCAGCACCTTCTCCTCTTCCTACTTCCTACCACTACCCTGGGCCAGCGCTGCATCATCTCTCACCTGTGAAAGTCTCCTTCTCCAAGCCAACATTCCTACTTTGGGTAGAATCATCATTCTGAGAGAGGAAGAAAAAAAAAATTGGATTATGCTTCTCTTCCACTATAAGCACTAACTCCTCCTCTGCAACTGAAGAAAAAACTCCAAATTTTTTAGTTTATTATGCAAGGTGCTAACACTATGCCCCCAACCTGTATCTCCAGCCCCATTTTCCTCTATACCCACACTCTTCACTCTGGTCCCTAGAGGCCTTGCTAACTATTAACTGCTGAATGACAGCTATCCACCAAGAATTGTTCGTTGTGCTTTAACACCCAAGCACTGTCCCACCGCTTGGGCTCTTTCTGAAACCTGGAGGACACTATTATTTTCACTCTGCGAGAAATTGTCCCTGTCCTTCAAAGTCGAGATGCCCTCTCCTACTGAAAGCGACCCAAAGACTTGGCGTCAAGGTTAACAAGGTCTTCCTCTGACTTCTCACAGAACACTGCACTGATTAAAACATTTACTTCATTCTGTCTTCATTAGGGTTGGTTGTTTTATGTCTACCTCTGTTAACCATCTTATTTCTCTGTTTCGCCTTTTTTTAAGAGTTGTATTATATTCAAAAGAATAAGGCAGACTTATAGAAAATAGAAAACAAAGGACAGGAAATGAAATGTACTGGGTATTACAACTAGGGAAATGGATGACATTCAAAAAACATTTCCTTTTAATTAGTAACAGGCTATAATATTGTAAGCTAAATTTAATTTCACATTTGCACTGAAATCGTGTTTTACTGCACTTTGAAATGAATTAGCTATCTATTGAATGAAAGGACAAAAAATGGTTGACCAAGATTGGTTTGGGAATGAGAGAAAGGATATAGAAGGTAAGAGGAGTGGAAATACCTCCTTTTGTTTTAATATCAATAGACTCTCTCTCCTTCAAAATAAGTTGTTGATACACTGAGTTATCCAGACTTTTTCATGAGATGTCAATACCATGGTAACCCCTAAGCTACCTCGCCAAAGCCAACAGACACACACATCTCTCCCACTGCAAACCAGGAAGAACGATGAACCAAACCCCTTGCATACAAATATTGTTTTTAATCTTCAAAAAGGATAGTTTAGACACAATGGAAAATTTTACATGCTATAGTCATTATTATGACAAGAAATAAATCACGAAGCTGAAACCAGTCTTTTCCGAGTGCAAAAAAAAAAAAGCCTCAAGAAGAAGGGGGGCAGCTCTGCAGCTGTGTTAACATAACCCACTTCCCTGGCTTTCCCAGCTTTCAGAATCAGAATCTGGTATCCCCCCCCAACCCTTAGTTTTAAATGTAAGATTACATATAATTTAAGTTTATTCTAGTAGTTAGGGTTTTGAGGAGCAAAGACACAGGCACAAGGGAGACTAATACTTGTTCATTGACGACTGTGTTCTAGGCAGCAGACCAGCTCCATTCCTCAAATAACTTGATTTAATCCTAATCACAACTTCATGATTTAAACCTTATTTGACCCATTTTACAGGCTCCTGAGAATTAGGTACTTGCCCACCACTGTGGTTGGTAACTCTAGGGTACCCAGACATTTGCCATGCTGACCACCATGATCTTATAAAGTGTGAGAAATCTATGAAGACGATACACTGGGGCGCCTGGCCAGTTCAGTCGGTAAAGCATGTGACTCTTGATCTCTGGGTCATGAGTTCGAGTCCTACATTGGGTGTAGAGTTTACTTAAATAAATAAAGTCTTAAAACAAAAAAGACGATGCACTGTCAGCATTATATACTGTCACAGGCCCGCTGCTGAACAGTGGAACAAGCACTTGGAGAACAGAAATGTATGAAAATAAGATGCTGCCTGTGAGATGGTGACACAGAAAAGGAAATTAGGAGAATTCAGTGTGGTCCAAGCATGGAGGAGGCAGAATGAGCTTGGCCTTGGCCTTGAAGAATCAAGAAAGGAAAATGGGGAGGCACCTGACGTGAGGCAGCAGCAGGAGCAAATCATTCTCCCTTGTCACAATGCAGGGAGGGACGGAGAAAACATTCAATTCTTCTGGCAGCAAGAAGGAAGAAGAAAAGCCACAGAATCTCCAGGACGTGGGGACCAAGAGGGTAACGGGAAAGAGTCAACCACCGCTCCAGAGCTTTAAGGTGAGGAGAGTTAAATTTAGAAATGCCATCGTTTGGAGAGGAAGGAGACAGTGTTGAATTTGAAGTGACAACAGGAGAGTGGAAAATGTGTAGAAAATGGGGTGCAGTGGAGAAGAGCCCTACAGGAAAATGAGGTTATAGTAGAATAAGCTAAGAACTGAAATCCAAAGAGCGAAGAGTTGAGAAGTGGGTAAGAGTAGGAAAGAGCCAGAGAAAAGAGCGCTGTATGTCCTGCCTCTGAATAACACATGTCAGAAACACTATCATCAGAGTTAAGTATCAAATAAAATAAGATAGAGAGAAGATGCCAGTGCAGTTTCAAGTGAGAACTTGAAGGCAAAAGAGCAAGGGTTAAGGTGGCAAAGAAAGTCGAAACAACAAGAGCCCTCGGCTGATCTGCCTAGAAAATTCGCCTGAGAAGTTTGCACGAGAGAAATAAAGTGGTACCAAAGTCAAGCGAAGTATCTGGCTCAATTTTAGAGAAGGGGAGAGAATTAAGACTGTCTGAAGTCCTGGGGTAACAGATTAATCCTTCCTGTTACCCAGATCATTCCATTCCCTAAACTTGCTGGTTAACTGTGCTGATGTACTTCCTGAGTAGAAAACTTTTCAGAAACAGAAGCAAAGTTGCAGCAGCCTACAATAGTCATGAGGCTCCAAGCTGATTTCCTGCACACCTACCACAATTCAGAAGTTACCTAGAGCTGGTCCACTTCTCTCATTAAATCCTCCTGGAGAATGTATCTACTTTCAACCCCTATCAGCTTACCACTATGGCCACTGTCACATCTTCGCCTGGTTCTTGACCAGCCTCCTTCGGTAGCCAGGAACGCAACTGGTTCCCTCCAGTCGGAGCCCTGCCCCGTGACCTTAACCACGGTGATCTGAACTTACAGGGTCAAGAGTCTCTCTCTCTGACTTGGGGTGAGGCTGCTTTCTCACTCATTGCCACTTCTTCTAACATATTATGTGAATATTCTACTCCAAACATAGCTTTTTTAAAAATATTTTTTTCTTTCCTCTCCAGTTTCCACAACCCTATAGCATTCTTGCCTTAGACTCATGCATTGTTTGTATGGAACTAGGTCACTACTACAAACATTCTTAGGTATCTTTTCCCATCTTCCTTTTGGAGAGCCCTCTGAAATAACCAAGCCCCCCGGGGTGGGGCGGGGACCCAAGGTTATTTGTTTCAATTGCTGCCCCTCCTGCCATTCATCCCATCGGGTCGATTTGAAATTATACTGCTAAATTTGTAATTCTAAAACATTTTTTTTTCTTTTTTAGACTTCTGAGTTTACACCTATCTTTTCTGAGAAGTTTTGATACCGACTTTTCTAAAAAATCTCTAATTATGTCCACTGGGTTTTTTAGGCTGTAAGGATGAGTCACTTTTCCCATAGGATGAGTCACATCCATGTCACCAACTAGTAGCCTTTATTGGAAACAATTAAGTCCAGAACAGGAATGCCCTTTTTTTCTCCCCCTCTCTCTACATTCTAAGACACAAAATTGTCAGCAAGTCAAAACTGGTACTTATTAGAGGCTCTGTGGTAAATGGAATGAAGCTTTCAGCTGATACGGCTGTGTGTCCTGCCTCTGCATAACACAGATCAGGAACACTATCTTCAGAGTTATATATCAAACCTGGGGTTTTGCTGATACTAGGAAAGAGTGACACTGCCAAACGCTTATCGCTGCTATTGGTAACAGCAACGAGAATGAAACACATTAAGATAATCCACATACAATAAAGAGACCAGAGAACAAAAAAGGGGTGAATTTGCTAGGAAAAGTGATAAAATGCTCTCCTACTGCATTTGGAATATGATTTGACTCAATAAAAAAAAAAAAAATGACTGGTTTAATTTTTCGAGTACACATTTACTATACATAGAACATGGCATTATTCTCTTATTTTATGGTTACTGAGTGCTGTCTCCTTGATGTTAAAACTCACCTTACATGATTCAAAACTAGCTGAGGAACTATTTGTTTTTTGAAATCCTCTCTCCTTTCTCTTATACCTCAAGAACTTGAGGGTTAGCTTCATTCTTTCGTTTCGTACAGTTATATTTTTAGCTTCTTAGACTTCACAGCGCTCTATCTACCTGTAATTATGCTGCAAAAGCCTAAGACGCCGGTCAAGACCAGCAGCGGACAAGACAGCAGAAGGCCTATCTGTGGCCTTGAACAGCTGCAAGAGGGCAGGGCGCAGCTGGCCAAGTTCCCTCTGCCTCTGGCCTTGCATGACAAACCCGGAGAGTTAGACTTGCTCTCGTCGCAGTCCCTAGCACCAGACCGCCCTGAAAGCAAAGGGCTGCGGGCAAAGTCTAAGAGGGCTGGTCTAAAGGGGAACCCAGGAAAGGCACAGGGAGGGTGCTAAGAGTGGTGGCCTTAGGAGAACTCTCCAGACCCTAAAGAATACCACCCACCATCCCACCCTTCTCTCTAAAAACAAAACAAAGCAAAACCACCACCACCTCCTTATGGAAGGCCAGATGTTACTTTTAGTTCCAGTTTGGAAATACTGCCCGAGCTCTGAAACATTCTTTTTCTTAAAATAATAAGTAATGAATCTGTATTTTTACCCACGACAGCAGAAATGAGATGCCATTAATCAGATGTTGAGAAATGGGAATATTTTTCAGGGACTAGGGAACATTCTTGAGTGGACATTTTCTTCCACAGTTATGTAAAACTCCTTTTTTTTTGTAAGGGGCCATTACTGTCTTTGGATACATAAAAGATGTTGTTATATGTAGAGGCTTTTATAGCTCAGAGTGATTAGTCTTCACACAACGATCCCTGCACTGTACAGTGCTTCTGGCTCCTTGATTTAAATTAGTGCTTTCTTACTTAGTGAGTTAACATCATTTGCAAAGTAACGTATTTATATTCTGTTCTTCAACAACATTAGCATATAATACATATTTACTCTGGAACTTTATGCACACGCACACACTTCTTCACAAGACTCAGAAAGGGTGGCAGTGAGAAAAGAAATGGGAATTTTGGAAATAAGAATTCCCCAACAGAGGAGGGTGAACAACCCAGACCACAAAGCTGTAGGTGCTAGTGAAGACACACTATTATTTCCTGGCTAACACTGGCTAACATTAAGAGTCTTACACACGTTTAAGGTACAGTTAGATGGTAACTACCTTTCTGAAAAACAGTAACAGCTAAAGTTTCTCTTTTTATAGGATAGACTGGCCCCCCAGAGGGGCTACCGCAAAAAAAAAAAAAAAAAGCAGTCCTAAAAAGGATCCAGCCATGAGCTTTGCAAAAATTCTCATTTTACTTCTCATATGCCAATAAAGTCAAATTCTACTGAGAAGATGTTCCAATTTATTTTGTTATACGGGCATTCTGCTGATGTTAATGCTGTGTCCGAGGAGGACTTAAAACGTGGAAAGTGTCATTGTGTCGGTAATGAGAGTTCACACTTGTACTAAACGTCTCTTGTAAGACAACTGATAACCCTTCAGAGTATGATAAAGGATAAAAGAACTATCTATCAACTGAAAATGACCAAGAAGAAAAGCTACTCACGGCTGACACAGCTTCACCAGGTCCTGGTCTGTGGTGTTGGGAGGCAGTCCCCGGATATAGAGGTTGGTTTTGCTCAGCTGGTCCCATCCTGAGTTGCTACTGCTGCTGCTGTTGTTATTACTGCTGGTGGTGCTGGGGCTGGGAGGGGCCATGGGGTGGGCCGGGACCAGAGACTGCTGGGAGACAAAGACAGGGAGCATTAGAACACCGGCGGCAGGCTGCGGAGCGCCATTCACAGGCTGTGTGATCTCCACCACACAAGAGAGACACAGATCCCCTTAAGCGACGTTCATATATACATTTTCTTTCTTTTTTTTTTTAAAGATTTTATTTATTTATTTGACAGAGATAGAGAGAGAGCACAAGTAGGCAGAGAGGCAGGCAGAGGGAGAGGGAGAAGCAGGCTCTCCACTGAGCAGGGAGCCCGACGAGGGGCTTGATCCCAGGACCCTGGGATCATGACCTGAGCTAAAGGCAGATACTTAACCGACTGAGCCACCCAGGTGCGCCCATATATACATTTTCATTCACACCTTGAAAAAGACCTGCTCATTCTACAGAAAAAGCCCTCTCCTTCAACATGCAATTAATAATGGAAAATTATTCAGTAAAATATTCTCTACGTGCACCTTAAATAGGGCTAAATTTATGTGAGATTAATGTATTCACACCTTTTAAGGACACATCTACTGAGACTCAAAATTAACTTGCATGAAGTTAGGTGATAATATCATCTTACAATACAGTCATTTAGAAATCACGAGACTTTTGAAAAGGTTTTCAGATTCTGAATAACATTTGATTGAAAGTTGCTGATCATTTTATTGAGACTCTTGGGGGGAAAAATAAGATGATTCTTCGAGTGTAACAAAGTTTGAGTTCCAGCACAATGCTCAAAGAAGGCAGACTTCACCTAGTTCTAAGTCTGGCCCACGGCTCCATTGAGACATCTGGATAAGATTCACGGGCATGCTGCCTTTTGCACTGGCCAACCTTGTGAAATTTAACCCCTGTGAGAACAGTGTGGGAGCTGGAAACCTTCCCAGGCCTTGCAGCAAGGAACGTAACTTTTCTAAAGCCTAAACCTAGGGCTCAGTGTGGTTTCGCAGTCGGCAGCCACCTAGGAAGAATGTCTGAAATTGTACTCACACCAGATAATTCTCTGTTAACCGATCGAAAGAAACAAGTTCTGTGCCCTATGCCACACACATGACTTTTGAGGAAGTTAAATGGCTCGGTCTGAGATGGAAGTGAGCACACCCTGAAGTGCCCTCAAAGCAAATGCTCAGCAGTTTCATACCGGGACAGGAATTTTTTTCACCTCGCATCTAAATAATAAATACACTAACCCAAGGACTTCACTTATATTAAGTAACAGTTTGAAAATAAAGTATAAAATTAGTCCCTAGACATAAAAATTTTTTTTTTCAAATCATACAGCTTGATTTTCACAACCACAAACAAAACCATCAGACACATCTAAGACACAGTTCAATTCCACTTTGGAAAGTTCAAAAAGCAGAAGACCCCTTGTACTAAATGCAACCTGCCTTCCTTGCCAGCAATCTCAACTATTCACTATGGATATCTGACTCTGCACCCAGGTTCTGCCATGACCATCCTAACTCCACAGTATCCCCCACCACATTGGGATCCCCACTAATCTACACATGTAACCATTACTTCTTTTCTGTACTATGTTGTTTTTTCTTTTTTAGGTCGCACCGTTCAAAGGCTCCATGATCTCCACCATGGAATAGAAATACAGATGCCCTTAAGGGCCCATCGTGGGGCTCAAACTCACAACTCTGATATCAAGACCTGAGCTGAGACCCAAGAGTCGAATGTTCAACCGAATGAGCCACGGAGGCGCCCCTACTATGTATTTTTTTCTTCTCACTGCCCAGGGTCCTTGCTAAGATTATTGAGTCCAAACACCATTTTATCTCAAGTGATCGTCTCTTAGAAGGAGAGTAGCAGGAAGGGTTAACAACAGTCAGTGTATAAATGAAGACTGAACTTGAACTGGAAATATCTGTATTGCTTAATCCAAGAAAAAAAACTTAACCGAGATCATATCCTATCAAATCTATTTGAGTTATGCCCTTAATAAGCAGTTGAACTCATATCCTTTGGTCTCATCTCTGGTTTTTCTCTAGGGAATAAAGACTCTGCTTTCTAGAAGTAAAAGGAGGAGTAAGCATTGTTCCTTGCTTTGCGCAGGTGGCACCTCAGATCCCCCAGCCATACCACACAAAGGAAGGTCTGTGTTCCTTCTCCAAAATCACTCAATACAACTTGTGCTAGTTGCTCCTTGCAATTAGCCAGGCATCCCCTGTTTGTCATTTCAGTTTAGAACAGAGGTGCTGGAAAGTAACACACACATCTTTCCCCCATCCCAAGCCTCTAATTTACACAAAGAACTTATATCTAGGCAAGGCTGAATTTTTTCTTAAATCCTCTTTGATTAATGTCCAAGAACCTGTCTTTGTCACAAACCACAGTTCCTCATAGTAGGACCCAGTGTGTTCAGTGCGGCTGTTGGGGGATGGAACGGGGTCACCTCCAGGGATAAGCCCTGGAGAAGCCTGAAAGAAGCCATGGACCTGCTTCATCCCCACCTCTCAGTAGCATTAGACCAATGCGAAGCAAATGAACCATCAGAAGGTTTAAAGACTGCATTCCAAGTCTGCATCAGCTCTAACCTCTTCTCTGGGGTGGAAAGTGGAGTGCCAGGTGTGGACCTGCAGGATTAAAAGAAACATTTGGGGGTATGATTTATTGAGAGATTATTTGGACATGAAAGGAGTAGGTTTTTATTTATGTATTTATTTTTGGCAAAAGCAGAACCATGATTTACATCTCAGAATTTACATAGCTGATTTAATATATCTTTGACAGGCCTCTATATTTATTACAGTAATAATTTCTCACTCTGGGAAGTAGGTATGGAGCATATACAGGCTGCCCCTGCTTCCCCTCTACTCTGCCCTGCGGGGGAAAAAAGTTTCTCAACATTCTGATCCCAGGTGGGAGACTGGGCTTTCTGAACGTGCCCTGAGGACATTGACTGGCCTCTGGTGAATTCTATACAGAACAAGTTCAAATTAAAATGTTATCCTAATATTAACTATTTCTCAGAACTAGCTGAAGACAGCTTATTCTAGGTTGCCAATTTTCTATTTTCTGCTGCAGAAAATTTTAGATCAAAGATGAGGTTTGTAAAACTCACTGAAATTAACAACTTAAATCCTAATAAAGATTGGACACATGTTTAAAGAAGAAAACTGGGGCGCGCCTGGGTGGCTCAGTCGGTTAAGCGACTGCCTTCGGCTCAGGTCATGATCCTGGAGTCCCGGGATCGAGTCCCGCATCGGGCTCCCTGCTCAGCGGGGAGTCTGCTTCTCCCTCTGACCCTCCTCCCTCTCCTGCTCTCTGTCTCTCATTCTCTCTCTCGCAAATAAATAAATAAAATCTTTAAAAAAAAAAAAAAAAGAAGAAGAAGAAAACTGGGCGCCTGGGTGGCTCAGTTGGTTAAGCGACTGCCTTCGGCTCAGGTCATGATCCCAGGGTCCCGGGATCGAGTCCCGCATCAGGCTCCCTGCTCAGCAGGGAGTCTGCTTCTCCCTCTGACCCTCCTCCCTCTCATGCTCTCTGTCTCTCATTCTCTCTCTCGCAAATAAATAAAATCTTAAAAAAAAAAAAAAAGAAAAGAAAACTCAAACATAATTAAGCTGTTTATTTCTAAATGTTCAGAATGGGTCAATGATAACTACAATAATTTGAGTACTATTACTCATATACTACATGTTTAATATGTGCCACCGGGCCAAGTGCTTTATGTGCATTATCTTCTCTAATCCAATGAGGCAGATACATCATTGTTTTCCCATTTTTCAGATTAGGAAACTGAGTCTCAACAGAGGTTCAGTAATATGCCACGGTCACAGGGTCATCACACATTTAAGACGGCAGGGCTGGAATCTGAACCCAGGTCTGTTGGACAACAAAGCCAAAGCCCTCAAACAGTACTCTACGTGGTACACCAGAACCGTCCATATCCTAAATGTGCTATTTGTATTATTTCATTTAGCTGTGCCCATCCTTCCTGCAATCTAAATATTAAATTCAAGTTTCTCTGAAATGGTACACTTAATACCATTGGTGGCTATGTGTGCGCGCGCGCGCGTGTGTGTGTATATATATATATATATTTTTTTTTTTTTTTGAGAAAGACAAAGGTACCCTTAAGTTAACTTAATGAGTGAGCACACAGCTTGTGCGTGTGTGTGTTTAACAAAGTCAGCTTTTAAAAGATTAGTTTTTAAAATTCTACCTTATATTTTTATTAACAAAAGAATTCAGCAAACAAATTTCGATATCAACAGCACATTACGGCTGAACACCAGAGTCAGCATTTTAGAACAGCTAGACTTAACCAGTGAACACTTAAACTCTTACTCCCAGATTAAAATGCAATTGAAATGTAAACACTGACAAATCTGTAACTCCCAACTTCACAGCTCTGACCAGTTCAAAACAATAACACTCTGTAGCTCTGTGCTCAACAGCACAAAGGGTAAACTTTTAAAAAATTAAAAAAAAAAAAAAAAAAAAGCTTACCAACAGATAATATTTTACCAAACTCCATTTTCATCACTGGTTGTCTTTTTATATCTTGCCTCTCAAAACCCCTAAAGCTTCCCTGGAGTTTGAAAAGGACTCCTGTCCCCGTTCCCATTCCTTGTCCCCTTAGATGAAGTATGTAGCTAATTTACACAAATTCAACCTAATTAAGGACCTCAGTGGGGGGGCGCCTGGTGGCTCAGCTGGTTAAGCATCTGCCTTTGGCTCAGGTCATTATCTCAGGGTCCTGGGATCGAGCCCCGCATCAGGCTCCCTGCTCAGCGGGGAGTCTGCTTCTCCCTCTGTCTGCTGCCTTCCCCTCCTTGTGCTCTCTCACTCTGACAAATAAATAAAAATCTTAAAAAAAAAAAAAAGACTAGTTAAAAAAAAAAAGGACCTTGGTGACTGGCTGACCCCAGGTGAGCACTGACCCACCCCACAAGAGCCTAGCAGTCTACCTCAGCCTCCTCTGGCCGAATTTCACCACTTCAGATCATGTAAGCAAGCTACCCATCAAGCTCTCTATCCAAGGTCAGGGAAAACAAACTACTTCAGCTTTCACAATAACACTACCTGGGCTCAATTTGCACAAAATTGATAGAAACTGATAGAAAAACAAAGCTGGTGGCAAATAAATGGAATGGTTGTACTTGCAGACCCTCTCTGCACCCCCTTCAGGAGTGGGTGTGGGCATCAGCAGGAAGAGTGCTTGTCAGCAGTCAGGGAGGACTTCCTGTGTGGACAGCCCTGAGGCCTCTATCCCGCCAGGAAGGTCCACTGGCCTCCTACACTCAGACAGGATGATCAACAACAGGCAGACGGCAACTACACACGCAGCAGACCTATTTCCCTTTCCATCACATCAACCCCCCTTGGACGCCACACTAAGTAGACTCTTGTATATAAATACAAGTCTAAAGGTTGTTTACCAAAAAGGCAAAACTAACCATTGGTGAACTAAAATATATTAGTAATCAGGCATTGTTGTAGACTTCTGTTCAGCAAAGACAATGAATAAAAATGAAAATCTGACATTACAAATTCTATTGTCTCATTTCCTCCCTCGTACTAATAGGCAACAAGAACTGTGCTCCAACCAATCTTAGTGCTGCAGCTCTCCTCCCTTCCCCCTCAGTCACTAACATCCCTGGGGACTCTAACACATTTTGAAGGGAAACCTAGAATCTGCCTTTTAATTGCCCTCAAGTCTTTAAGGCTGTCAATCTTATAGTTTAAGAAGGTTATGATCCCAAATCCATAATCTCCATCTCTACCTTGCCACACATGCATACATACACATACACATACACACACACATGCTCACACACACCACCGCCACTGCCCCACCCCCACCCCCAAACAACAGGGAGTTTAACATACCAACTATTTCCTTAATCCAGAAAGCAAAATAACCACTATAGTTGCTCCTGAGCGCAGACTAGAAGTTATGGAACATTATCATCTTTCACCAGGAAATGGTACATTATCAAACCCGACATGAACTGAGCACTGTGTAAAGATACTATATACCACATTAATTCCACACACTGGTTCCTCTCCATAAAGCTTTCAAGGTGTAAGAGGAATTTAACAATTTAAGGGAATTATCGAACGGGGAGGGGGAGCATCCAAATGGGCCAGTTTCACCACAGTTAGGGTATTTTCTTTGTTTTCTTTTAGACATCTGAGTGGCTCAAAGAGGGCCAGGAATAGCGGCTGTGAAAGATAAAGTTCCTGGCACAGGGAGCTGGGAAAGTACGCACAGCTGAGAAGTGGGAGGTGAATTAGTGAGAGATGAGAAACTGGCCAGGAAGCAGATGCTCTTCCGGGTAGGCCAGGATGTGAGAGATCACCTATATTAATGAAGAACAATAGTGCCCCTTTACACATGCAGACTCTTACTTATCCACCATGTGGGAGAGAGGGCCAAAGGGCAAATATCAATTAGACCCATTGGATGCTAGGATATCAGGGCTTAAAATCACATGGCTAATTAGTTCATGAAACTGGTTCTCAGAGAGCCACTATCCCTTCTTTGAAAACAAGTGTTGTAGTCTTTAAGACTATGAAACTTGAGCAATAGATTATTCAATATTTTTTCTTGGATTATGTTTATCAAAGGAGAAGCCATGTTGTCATGTTAGCTATTAAAATAAAACTAAGAATAAAAATCTCCAATATACTTCACAATTAATATTTTCCAAGATACTTATCAAGCTGATCCTTGCATGTAAAGCTATATTCTCTACAGAGAAACCTCTTTACCTAAGTCCATGAATAAAGCATCATTTTCTTAGGCTTCAGATGAAAGAAACAAATATAAAACTGGCATTGAATAAGATAAATATCTGTTGTATACGACATGACTGAATGACTGGACAGAGACCACGTAGCAGAAGTGAAAATAAACAACAGGGAAAAGTCCTTAGAAATGAAAACAGCTTAGAAAAGCTTTTTGGGGTGGATGGAGTGATTGCAAAGGAGGTAAAAAGAAAGGGCAAGCAGGTGTTGAAAATCCATAGTAGAAAACATACCTTAGACACAGTATGTGATTTCTGAGGTCAAATTCTCTTTCAAGGCCCCATAAAAGAAGTAGATGCCTTATCATCCAAATATCTTTTAAAGATCTGGTTTGTGCTCCAGCATGCAAATCAGCTCCATTGTTTGGTTCTCGCCAAAGGTTCCATCAAGAATCCCACAGATGCCCCAAGTTGCCTGCTGAGAACTCTGGGCCAAGGAACACACCAGAGATCTTGTGCTATTTGTTCCTTCTAGTGTTTGTAACAGTGTTTATAAAGGGGGAGAAAGCTAAAAAACAACATGAAAACCCCATAAATACGGTCAACTCTGCTTTGACAAAGGAGCCAAAGCAATACAATGGGGCAAGGATAGTCTCTTCAAGAAACGGTGCTGGAACAACTGGACATCGGCATGCACAAACACGAATCTAGACACAGACCTTACACCTTCACCAAAATTAATTCAAAGATAATCATAGACCTAAATTTAAGATGCACACCTGTAAAACTCCTAGAAAATACCACAGGAGAAAACTCAGATGACCTCAAGTAAAGTGATGACTTTTCAGGTACAATACTAAAGATATACTCCATAAGTAACTGATAGGGTGGACTTCATTAAAATTAAAAAATTCTCTGCTGCGAAAGAAAAATTCAAGAGAATGAGAAGACAGGCCACAGAATGGGAGAAAATATTTGCAAAATCCGGATCTGATAAAGGACTGTTATCCAAAATATACAAAGAACTCTTAAAATTCAACAATAAGAAAACAAACAACCCAATTTAAAAATGGGCTGAAGACCTTAACAGAAACTTTACCAAGGAAGTTACACAAATGGAAAGTAAGCATATGAAAAGATGCTCCACATCATAGGTCAACAGGGAACTGCAAATTAAAATAATATAAAGATACGATTATACGCCTATGAGGATGGCAGAAATCTGGAACACTGACAATAGCAAATGCTGGGGAACACATGGAGCAACAGGAATTCTTGCACACTGCTGGTAGGAGTGCAAAATGGTAGAGTCACCTTGGAGACAGATTGACCGTTTCTTACAAGACTGAACATACTCTCATTATACCATCTAGCAACTGTGCTCTTTCCTATTTACCTAAAGGAGTTGAAAACCTATGCCCACACAAAAACCTGCACCAAATACAGCAGCCTTATTCATAACTGTCAAAACTTGGAAGCAACAAAGATGCCCTTTAGTAAATGAAAGGATCAATAACCTGTGGTACATCCAGGCAATGGACTATTATTCAGCACTAAAAAGACATGAGTTACCAATCCATGAAAGACATGGAGGAACCTTAAATGCATATTACGAAGTAATACGAAAGAAGCCAATTTGAAAGGCTGCATTTTAGGTGGTTCCCACTTACATGACATTCTGGAAAAGACCAAACTATGGAGACAGTTAAAAAGACCAGTGGTTGGTTGCCAGGGGCTAGGGGGAGGAAGGAGGGATAAACAGGCAGAGATGATTTTTTGGTTAATGTAACGATTCTACATGCTACCATAATAGTGGATACATATTATTCATTATACACTTATCTAAACCCAGAGTATGTACAACACTAAGGTAAACTTCGAACACTCTAGGTGATTTTGATGTGTCTATGTCGATTCAGCCTTGGGGGGAAAAATGTGCCATTCTGGTGAGTAATGCTGATAACAGGAGAGGCTATCCATGTGTGGGGGCAGGGGTATGTGGGAAAGCTGTGTACCTCTCTCTCAATTTCACTGTAAACCTGCAACTGCTCTAAAAAATAGTCTTTAAAAAATGACATAAAGAGGGGTGCCTGGGTGGCTCAGTCAGTTAAGCGGTGTCTGCCTTTGGCTCAGGTCATGATCCTGGGATCCTGGTATCGAGCCCCCCATGGGGCTCCCTGCTCAGTGGGGAGTCTCCTTCTCTCCCTCCTTGTGCTCTCTCTCTCTCAAATAAATAAAGTCTTAAAAAAGAGAGAGAGAAAAAATGACATAAGGATAGACTGGAGGCATTAGCTATAATTTATTTACCAGAAAACTATAGGGCCAAGAAAGTAAGGGAGGAGCTTAAGGCAATGGGCTCAAAACTTTCTTACACCAGAAAGTACATTCATTAGGAAGGGAGAACATTTTTTTATAATATATATTTTTTAATTTTATTATTGAAGTATAGTTGACATACATTATATTAGTTTCAGGTATAGAACATAGTGATTTGACAATTCTATACACTATGCAATGCTCACCATGACAGTGTAGTTACTATATGTCACCATATAATGTTATTACAATATTATTGGCTATATTCCCTATGCTGTATTTGTCATCACCATGATATATTTATTTTATAATGGGAAGTCAGTACCTCTTAAATCCCCTTCACCTATTTCACCCATCCCCCAGCTGCCTTTGCTCTGACAACCACCATTTTGTTCTCTGTATTTATGAGCCTCCTTCTGTTTTTTGTGTCTCTTCATCTGTTTTGTTTTTTAGATTCCACATATAAGTGAAATCATGGTGTTTGTCTCCCTGACTTATTTCACTTAGCATAATACCCTCTAGGTCCATCGATATTGTCACAAATGCCAAAATTTTGGTCTTTTTTATGGCTGAATAATATTCCATCATGTGTGTGTATCGCATCTTCTTCCACTCATTTATTGATGGACACTTAGGTCATTTCCATATCTTGACTATTGTAAATAATGCAGCAATAACCATAAACATGCATGTATCTTCTCAAGTAAGCGGTTTTGTTTTCCTCAGGTAAATATCCAGAAGTAGAATTACTGGATCCTATGGTAGTTCTATCTTTAGCATTTTGAGAAACCTCCATACTGTTGTGCACAGTGGCTGCACCAGTTTATGTCCCCACCAACAGCGCACGAGGGTTCCCTTTTCTCCACACCCTTGCCAACACTTGTTGCTTCTTGTCTTTTTGATACCAGTCATTCTGACTGATGCAAGGTGCTCTCTCGTGGTTTTGATCTGTATTTCTCTGATGATTAGTGATGCTGAGCATCTTTTTGTGTGTCGAGGAAGGAAATACCTTTAACAGTAAACTCCTGGCCTTATATCCTGCATCACATATAATGGTGCGGTATGGCACAATTTCTAAAAAAAAGTAAGAGTTCAACAAAGGGAAGATCAGGGATGAAAGGGCCTTGGACAGAAAGGCTGAGGAAGGCTTCCCAGAGGGGTATACATGGCTGAGTGAGCTGAATATTGGTGCCAAGTCCTTAAGCGTTAGATAAACGGCAATCTTGAAAGGGGTGGGTATGCAGGGAGAGACGACAAGAGCCAACAAAGACACAGGAAGGATCACTGCTCATGAAAGTCAGTGAAAAGACCAATGCTGGTCAGCTAGGACAAGCTGATGTTCGAAGAAAGGAAGGGATGGGAGGACGGGACTCGAAAGGTAGGAGGATAACCTAGAAATCAAGAGAGAATATGGACATGATATCACAGATTATTATACAGAGGTCTCCCTAGTAGAAAAGGAAATTTAAAGATGGTAAATGAGAGAGGATAATTTGTGGGGAAGTAAAACGAGGGAAATTCTTCCCCCTCCTCTCTATGAAAAGGTATATAGAAAAGAAAAATTAGTGCATGGAATAATCTGAATATCTGGATTCAAATCCTGCCTTGCCCAGTAACTGGAACATCATCGGCGGGCAGCTCAATTCCTCATCTGGGAAACGAGCAGGTTAGACTACGTGATTTTTATGTTCCCTTCCAGCCTTCAAATTCTAAGGCTGGACAATGTTTCTCCAGCTAAGACATATCAAAACAGAACCCAGCCAGGCCCTTGGGTCCTCTTATCTGTCTGCCAAACAGCCAGAGAAATGGAGTAGGAGGTTAAACTGGCAGGCCCAAGAAAGAAGACTTGCACTTTGCATCACGCAGCTGGAAGATGTGGTGATCACACCGCTGTCACGTTTCCCTACCCCACTTAGGCCAAGCACGGATTCCCTCTTTAGTCACAGATGATTATGAGAAAATATTATAAATATATAAGCTATACTAAAATTACAGCTAAAGCTCAAAGGAACAAACTGTTTTAATTAAATAATATTCAGAGTTCCTCAAACCAGAGTGTTCTTAAGGTAAAAGTATTATAGCTGAAATCACTTGAATAACAGATCTGTCAAGACTTCATGTTGGTTAACAGGCCAGCATCTTTTTGTTTCAACATGTAATCTGTACAAAAAGTTGCATTTCACATTCTATTTAATCTCTTATATAGAAAAGGACCATGTAATAGCTCCAAGATCATCTTAAAAGAAAATTCAAAACAGTAAGCAAAGTACACCCCAAACCCCACCAGCGATTAGAACTCAGTAAACCTAAAATCCTGTCCAACTTCAGGTGTGACATTAATTACTCTTCTGGGTTCTGAATGCAGGTGGGCGGAGTGTGGTTTTTTTCCTCCTCTTGAACCCCCAGTGAGGGATTTTCAGATCTACACCAGTTTTCTTCCTCAACACAGAGCCTTGTGAAAGACCCAAGAACAAACTCTTCTTTGCCTTTTTACTCAAAATAACTTGAAAAAAGAAAACTTCCTGAGGGAAGTGCAGTATATCATGACAGTTCAGCACACCTCTGCAATGTTCTGATTTCCTGCCTCACCCCAATGCAGTTAGGATTCCAGCGCTGACAACCTCCTTCCGGCTGTTTTTAAAAGTCTATGTACAGTACAGTTTGTATTGCTTGTAAGTAAAGAATTACTGCTGAGATTGCAAAGTCCTCAGGGTGGAAATTACCTATTTTAAAATATTTTTTCTTCACATAAACAATACTTATTGAAAGTACTGTAAAGTGGTTAACTAAACATTAAACGGAGAAAAATTATACGAGTCAGCTTACCCCCAAAGCCCCAAATGAATTTATTCTTTTTTTTTTTTTTAAAGATGTAAAGGACCATGTGAATGAGCTTGTAGTATCATGGATTTCATAAACTAACCCCTAGAGAAAAAAGCATTATCTGTACTTTCAGGAAACTAAGTATTTAAAATCTCCCCATAAGAATTTTAAAAATGAAATCTTATCTGACACTGTTGTGATTTACACAAAGCCAAAGTAAAACATCATCACAGGAAAATTCTCTGAGTTAATACAACTCCAGAAAATTAATGAATACATTCATTTTTTTCTCATGATAAAATCTAGCAGCTTACATCTGATACATGGTGGATAATTAGTATAGAACAGCTCTTTATTATGTTTCTCTGTGTATCTCTATGTAAATGTGCGTCTGTGTGTGTGTATGAGAGAGAGAAAAGAGAGAGAGACACTGTGTGGGGATAAACAGAAGGGAGGAGATGGTTGTCTCTAAGAAACATTGTCTCTGATGTATCTGAGATACATTGTCTCACTGTCTGAGATATACTGTCTCTGATACAAAGCACAGTGGATTTTTATTCTAAATTTCTTTTTCCCTGAAATCCACCTCAAAAATTAAGTTTTTGTCTGAGCTCACAACCCTGTATACCCTTACAGGCAAAACTCTATAAAACTGAAACAAAAATTTTGTGAAACAATTATTTTCTTTTACCATATTCAGTGGACCATAATGTTATCTTTTCTCCTCTATTTACCTAAAAAAGAAATGCTGGTAGTGACCTATTAAATTGATTAAAGTGGCACTAATATTGCCACTTGCAGGTTAAAAACCAATGGTCTGCTGCATTTCTCAAACTCTGATGTACATATGGATCACTCCTCAGTCATTTTGGGTGGGGCAAGGATTGTGCATTTCTACCAAGCTTCTGGGTGACGCCCATGCATAAGGGCAGGACTCAAGGCAGTGCTCTGGGTGTGTGAGGATGAATTTTAGAAAGGTTCCCTTCACGCTTTAAGAAGGAACAAGCTGCAGCTATTCACAAAATGAGATAAAAACCTTTGTTCATCTGATTTCCAATCCAGTATCTGCTCAGAATCACAAAATGCTAGCAATGAGAGAAGACATCAGAGATAATGCAATCTAATAATTCTCAACTGGAAGTACAACAGAATCTTGATAGATGGTTGTGGCGGGGGGAGACAGGGAGGTTGCAGCATTTTAATTTTTATCAAAGGGAGCTTGGCTTTAATAATATTGAGAAACAATGACCTAATCTAACCCCTCAACCCAGAGAAGTCAAAGAGTATATCCAAGGTCATACAGCTAATTCAAGGCAGAACTAGGTCTCCATTCCCACCACTGCTGTCAAAAGGCACCAGCCCTTGTTTGCTATAAGAATTGTAGCAAAAGTGATGGTACATGCCAAGTTTTCTTAATGAGTTTTAAAAAGGAAAATTGATATGCTAGTCCTGTTAAGGCATCACAGGAAAAATGCATATTTTGTATAGCCTCTTCTATACATCATATTTCATCTACTGTCAACTTCTAGATGACTTACTTGGATGTCCATGTCTCTGCTAGACATCCAGTTTCTTGCTTTAAAAAAAAAAAAGAAAAAACTCACACCATCTATTAAATTTATAATTCAAAACTAAAAATTATTAAGAATGGCACCATTTCTATCTCTGTATATATTAAAAATTTGTGAATAGCATGCACAATCATTATCTGCACCATCTATCTACAAGACGATACAAAAATCAAACAGATTGATTACAGCAGTTTGTTGCCTTCCTGTCAGAGAAGTACATTCAGGGTCAGCTGGCAATTTAACAGGCTGAGATTAGAAACCTTTGAAGAATCACCAGAATTGCTCACCTGCTGTCTGATTTCCCTATATATGTCACAAATTCATACATTTAAACAAGTAACTTCAACCTCTCAATTTCCATACCAAGAAAAAAAGAGAGATGTGTTCAACTTTTCCTTTTGTGTATTCCAGCGTTGGCTTTTATCCCAAAGCTTCACAATGATTATGCTCATATTAATTCTCTAAGATGAGCTGATTTTCCTCCAAAAAGTCCAAAAATGTATGCAAACCTTGCTCCCTGTAGCTCACCGGTATACTCTGGAAAACTTACTCTCTTGATCTGACTAAACATTTCCCCATTTTTGCAGGTACATGCTTTCTCACATGTCAGATCTCCCTTTATCGATACTACGTATTTGGACTGAATATCTATTGCTACTAAATAGCTTGAGACTTGCCCTTCCTTCATGGAGCCAGCCCATGCACCACTGTCTAATCATTTCGGGAGTGATGCTATCAACCTTGGAGTACGAAGATGCCTTAGAATCTAACCAATTCAAATGCTGACAAGCATCATCCCTCTCTTCATCTTTCCTCAAGCAGATGAAGTGAAGTAGAACTGCATTCTGCGGTAAGCAGAATCTGGGAAACGGTTCCAGTATTTACGTAAACCAGATGCAATTTTTTTTCTTTTAGTCTTAAAATTATTTCACAATACTCCTTGTTTAGAGTAGGGAGTTATTGCTCAAGAAGAGAAAGAGTGAAGCTATTAATCTTCCCGAACCCCTTCTTATTTTCTGTTGCTCAAGTTAATCACAATGCATCAGCTGCATCACCTTTACCAAAATGAGCTAAATGTACACATTACTAGTTGTTATTAAAGTTTCAGAGGGAGTTTCCTTTCCAGGGAACCTTGGGCAATAAAGTTCTGGTGCTCTAGAATGGAGAACCAGACCCTCCGAGTGTGTGGGGTCAGATGTGAGGATCCCACGCCCCACAGCAGCACGGCACTTGGGGACTCCACCTGAGTTTTACAATCCCCTTTTCTTCTCATTATGTTTAGTTTCATTATAATGTCAAATAAAACATCCTTTACCTTTGTTGCACATAATTAAACATGCGATTTTTCACTCTCAATCACAATCCCAGATTAACCTAATTTATTAGTGACAAGTATCCAAATTGGGTTTCATAAAATCTCTGCCCTTCTAAATAAATGCACAAAACAAGAAAACACCACCATCCCTTCCCACAGACCACAAAGAAACATTTATGAAGAAAATCGTGTCTATGTGGAAACTGGCTTAAGAGGCTCTACACACAATGACCAGTGACGGACCAGCTCTCCTCACCCCCTCCCCCCCCAATCCAAAGCAGCCCTTGAGCATTTCCAGCACAGGAAAGGGAAAAACAGGCCAGAGCCCAAAAACTGCTGGGGCCCCTGCCCAGACAGAGCAGATAGGAACCAAGGTCCAGGTGTGGCGGGCAGCTATGCCAGATCTCTGAAGTTTGTGAACTACGAAGCAGTGGAATCAAAACTTCACAGCACTCCTATGTTATCAAATCATTTTGCAAAAAAAGAGAAAATGCAGGAGGGGAACACAATTTTTAAATTTCTGGTTCTCCATCCAGACAACATCACGGATCCTAAATTTCAAGTTCTCTGGATTTTTTTTTTTTTTTTACGTTTTGGACTAGATTTAATCTCGAAACAGTACTCTCTGCCCAATCTAAAAATCAGAGTGTAGAGGGGCGCCTGGGTGGCTCAGTCAGTTAAGCATCTACCTTCAGCTGGAGTCACGATCTCAGGGTCCTGGGATCCAGCCCGCACTGGGTTCCCTGCTCAGCGGGGGGAGTCTGCTTCTCCCTCTGCCTACGCCCCCACCCCGCTTGTGTGCTTGCTTGCTCTCTAAAAAATAAATTTTTTTAAAAAATCAGAAGGGAAAAATGAAGGGGGAAAATCGGAGGGGGAGCCGAACCACAAGAGACTATGGACTCTGAGAAACAAACCGAAGGGTTTTAGAGGGGAGGGAGTGGGAATGGGTTAGCCTGGTGATGGGTATTAAAGAGGGCACGTTCTGCATGGAGCACTGGATGCTATACACAAACAATGAATCATGGAACACTACATCAAAAACTAATGATGTTATGTATGGTGATTAACATAGCATAATAAAATTTAAAAAATAAATAAAAAATAAAAATAAAAACCAGAGTGTAGAGCAAAAGAATGAACTATGAATGGTGGATTTTATTTTAAAGATCTGCATCAGGCACTATAACTTCTAACATGGAAAAAAAAGTTAGGGACGAACAGGCAAGCTGCCTTTTCTACACTGTGGCTGGGAAGCGGAAGCAGTAGGGAAGCTTAAGTCCGCACCTCACAGCAGCAGCTACTTCCGGCTCCTCCCTGCAACCCGGTAGTTGCTCCCAGTTACGTAAGAACTGCTCAAAGTAGTTTTAGAAGAACCTCCATCACCAAGCAAACTGAGAAGATACAATCTAAAGGATAGTTTAATCCTGCCTGGATATATTTTTTTAAAAGGCAATATGTAAGTTGTAAATATTGGGGTCAGAATTTGTCCATAAAACCTTGGGACGGGTAAGCTCACTCTGCTGTCCCCGGAAATACTTAGCCTGCATGACAGACTCTAACTTCATCTCCATTCTCCCTTACTGCAAAATCCAATTCTTACCTTGCAATCCTAGTGGATGTGCAAATCCTGGATAGCACAGCTCTTTCCAGAAGTAGATAAAAAGCCAAGACCGATGTTTTCCCCTTAACTGAAAGGGGTAGGTTTTGGCCTTTAGTTTACTCATTTTAGTTGGAGCTTTAATATTTTATCTTTTTCTTACTCTCAAAGTAATCTAGGTAGTCTTTAAACATAGCTAGATAAGCAAAAACCAAAGGGGGAGGAAAAAACATTTTAAGCCAAGACAACTTACTGAAAACATTTCTTCCCCCTAGAGAACTAGAACTGAGTGTTATTCATAGCACTAACCATGTTGAGCATTTAAATGTTTCTGGTACCAAGCTAAGTGCTTTGTACGTATTCTTTCATTTAACCAAAACAAGGAGATATGATTATAACCATTATGCAGTTAAGAAAACAGAAGATAAAGGATTTTCCCAAAGTCACTGAGGAGGTAGCAGCCTGGTAGTGAAATAAGGTCTGTCTGACAGGCTGTTCAGGAGCTAAGCAGAAGAGAAAATGGGAGTAAGTGGGGAGCAAGGGGTATGCTGGTAAGTTTCTCTGTTTCGGCCGCCTTGTTGATACACAATTGCTCTAATTAAGGTTTTTAGTCATGGTTACTGCCACGGTTACTAAAAATCTTCCTGATACCCATCAATAAAACAAAACCAAAAGTTTGGCTCAAGAAGCTGGTTGCCAAACAGTGAAACTCAGTGACATATTACTTCCTTACTCCCAAACCAACAGTACAACATTACTGTGAAGGAATATTACTAAGGAACACTAAGGCAACTTGCTTTCCTTTAAATCTTCTCAATATACGATATGTAATCTCAACAAAAGTTTAACACTTTCTAATATGATATTGCTACATGTGAACTAAAGAACAAATCCCCCTCACTAGCCTGTAAGCCCCTTGAGGACATGTGTTCACATCCTGTCTGATAATCCCACTCTGCGCCTGGACCCAGAGCTTTGTGTGTTTGGCAAGGAAATATAGACTGGCGTTATGATAGAAAGCATGTCGCTGCTGCAGTGATTAAAATACTGTATGTTGAACAGCTCTGTGGTACCAGGAGGGAAGAGAAGTCAGCAAGCGTTAGATGATGGTGAAGTATCTTAGAAAGGAGTTTGACATCTAGGGAGAAATACATCAATCATATCACTTTCTTAGCTGAAACAAGAGCTCTACTTCCACTGGAAATCTATTTCCTCTCAAGAGCGAAGCATCTCTGAACAATGTCCCAACTCTATGACAGGTGGACTTTAAAAATTCCTAGTTTAGACTTCAAAACACCAGGGACACTAGACAAATTATGATTGATAGTGAGAATTATAATTCAGGGAAAAATATGAGTCCTAATAATCTTAATCTTATTGCCTCTGGATACAGGAGATATGTGGGAATCTGTCTTTTCAAAACAGATTAATCAGAATTACTCTAAACCTTCAAGAAGATGTAATCACATTGGGATCCTACTGCCTTTGGTAATGGCCACATCTGGTCAGGCAGTTGTTACTCATTCTTGCCAGGATTCGCTTTATTAGACTCTCAATTGAAAAATGACACCTTCACTCCAATCCTTTTAATTGATTTTTAACCTTAGAGAAGTGTAAGAGCGAGAGTTATTTAGAAGACTAACTTCTTAATGGAGTCCTCTGAGTGGTGCGATAAAATTCTTTCGGCCGAATGGCTAAATGACACCCCTCCTCTCCCCCCCAGCAGGACTTAAAAAAAAGCGGGGAGAGAGAAAAGCTACTCCTTGAGATGCACCTCACCTCTTTAGAAAGTTAATTCAGTGTAAGTGTAGCCATGCTAATACCATTTAATGTAATTTATTTCTGTCAGGGATTTAAAACTCAGTTTGTACAGTAACTACAATGTTAGATATGTGCATTAAGCTCTTCAAAAGTTAAAGATAAAATATAAATGGAGACAAAGTGAAAATGGCTGCATTAGTTTTCAAGGGCTGGTGTGGCTTATAACAGCAGATACTTATTCTCTCACAGTTTAGGGAGCCAGAAGTCTGCAAATCAAGGTGTCAATGCTCCCTCTGAGAGCTCTAGGGGAGAATCCTTCTTTGCCTTCTCTGGCTTCTGGCAACTTCCCCTGTTCTTTGCCTCTTGGTGACATAACCCCAAACTCTGCCTCTGCTTCACATGGACATCTCTTTTGTGTCTGTGTCCTATCCTCTTTTTATAAGGTCACTAGTCACTGGATTTAGGGCCGACCATAAATCCACCTTGATTTCATATCAAGATCCTTAACATATGACATCTGCAAAGATCCTATTTCCAAAAGAATTCACATTCTGAAGTTCTTGTTAGATAGGAATTTTTGGAGACACTATTCAATCTACTACAGCAGCTTTCTCTAAAGGTCGATTTTGACTCTCTCAACCTTACTTTTAAAAACCTGAGATATGTAATCAAAACATGTATAGAGTGGGGCGCCTGGCTGGCTCAGCTGGGAGAGCATGCAACTCTCTGATCTCGGGGTCGTGAGTTCAAGCCTCATGTTGGGTACAGAGATTACCTAAATAAATAAAACTTACAAGAAAAGTATAGAGAATTATCTTACATAAGCACCAAGGTATATTACCAATGAATTCTTTAACCATAATTAGATCCAGGAAGAAACTTCTATGTCATCTTGTCCATCCTCATATCCAAAGTAAGATATTTCTCTATGGCACAGAAATTGGGGATGAAGGTGGGGGATCAGTACAGACCAGCAGATGCCCCAATGGGACATTTCTCATTGCCACCACATGTAAGTCCTGTCTCCTCTTTTATTCGAATTTAAACCTTTAATGATAGCTACTATCCCTCCAGTGGTATTCCTTTAAGGCTCCAGACAAACGACAATAACCAACAACTTCTTCGGCCAAGACAACTTCTAAGGAGGAAGTACAGCAATTAGGGTTGAAAGGATGGATTCTGAAATTGGACCACTGCCATTCACAAACTGTGACTTTGGGCAAATTATTTCACATCCCCATGTTTCATCTCTTCCTCTCTTAAGTGAGGACGATACCGTCTATTCTAGCTCGCCGGATGGTTTTGAAGATTGCACAAGCTCATCACAGTAAAATGCCCAGCCAGTGAGAAGTGCTCAGTAACTGTCAGCTGCACTTGAGTTCATCTTTCTCCCAATGTCCGTCTCTAAGCCTGGCATCAAGATGGCCCTGAGGGCTCTCTGCCCAGGGCAGGCACCACCAGACCAAATCTTAAAACTGACTTCTAAGTACTTTCTCAATCCTCTCCTGCTACTCTGAGGCTCTTTTGCACAACCACAATAAGGGAAAAAATGGGAGAAAATGGAAAACAAACAAAAATGACCCTGTGGGTTCAAAGTAGAAGTTGCTGCATAAGGCAGGTAAAATGGAGGTGGGGAGATCTAGGGGTGAGGGGGGATTTCCCAGGAAAGGCTCCCTGGAAAAGCTGGCCTGATCAAACCTGATCAGTCCTCACATTCCCTGGACTTTTTCACCTGGGTTTAGTTTTATCACTTGAAATTCTAACCAGAGATGCCTTTTGGTTAGGGCCCCTCTTTGAAATCCCAAAACTTCCAAGCTATGATATGGGGAAATAATCATGTAAGACAGGTGAGAAGAGCATCAGCAAGAAAATTTAAAGATGGACCTATGTTCCATTGGAGGTTGCCTCACTTTTGTTATTCTCAATCTTCAGAGAGGGAAGAGGAAGAGTGCAAAAGGCCATCCAATTTACATCTCTCAGTATGATCATTAGAAGTGAGAAAGCGGTTTTTTCCCCTCCACCTAATGTACCGTGTGACAACCCTTTGCTCACAGGAGACTCAGACCTGGAGCTGCTACTAGCAGTTCCGAAATTCCATTAGAAGACTGTGGGGGTGTCTGCGTGGCTCAGTCGGTTAAGTGTCTGCCTTCAGCTCAGGTCATGATCCCAGGGTCCTGGGATGGGAGTCCCGCATCCAGCTCCATGCTCAGCAGGGAGTCTGGCTTCTCCCTCTGCCCCTCCCCCTGCTTGTGTGCTCTCTCTTTTAAAAAAAGAAAAAAAGAAGACGACTGTTCGCTTTGAGGCTAACCTGGGGTTCTATTATAATAACATTTCAGTAGGAAAACCTGAGAACTACACTACCAAATGCAATGTTGCTGTGAAAAAAAAAAAAAAGTGTCCTGATTTAAAAAAAAAACAATGTAGAGATGCACTTTAGTATTAGAACTTTTAATGTCTATGCAGTAGGATGATCTTATTTCTTTACTGAAATACTGTGATTTTATTAATGTAGGTAAAGCTATGTTAATGGTCTAAGCAGCTAAGTCAGGTTATTGGCTAATACTCATTTATGGTCAAACCAACCACACAGACCTTTTTGCACACTTAGTTATACTCCATTTCCCTCAGTATTTTTCACTGAACTGCAAGACTTTGATCACTTGTTCCTATTAACCCTCCTTTTGTTAGCCTGGGCCCATTTTCCAGCGTGCTGGTATCTCTGGCCTAATTGTTCCTCAACACAGGTCACCAAATTTTATTACAGGACATTCACTGTCTAGTTTATCAAATCCTGAGACTGCCCTCATCTCTTGATTTTCCTGGCTGCTTTTCCCTTCTAGCTACTCAATAAACCTCTATACAGCGGTCCAAAGAGAAGTTCCTATTTTCACGGTCCTGTCACTCGCTGCAGTGAGTGGGGCTGGGGAGGTGGTGAGGATGGAGAAAAGGCTGAGGCACGTGACACTGCATCACAGCAACCATCCTTTTTACCAGACTGCTTCTTTCTGTATTCTTCCCTCAGGAGGGATGAGTAAGAATTGAGTAAACCTCAAATTTTAGCAAGAGCTTTTCATTAGTAAATGCTATTTCCTAAAATTAACAGTAACTGGTAAGTTCTGGGGACTGTGGCTGAGCAAGCAGAGGAAGTGTACTTGAAAGTACAAGGAGCAGGGTGCCACTATCTGATGGGACAGTCCTTTACCTGCCTCTGTACATCTGTCCAGCTGGGGTAGGGGATGGCGGGGAGGGGGTGGTCTCTGCAGTGGTGTTGAGCCCTGGACCTTTCCTGTCTCTGCTGTGAATGGCAGTCTTGCCCACTGTGGGTGTACAGCAAAGAAGGTGAGGGAAAGGGTCAATGAAAGACAGAAAATGGAAATGGACTCTCATCACTCACTGTATTTTGGGCTCTGAGATGTCCAGAATCTCTCCTTTCTGCCATGTCCTCCCCCAAAACAAGATAACATAGAGCCAGTCAAGGATCTACCTCCCCCAAACCCCCAACACACATACATACCATAGGGAGTTACTTCAAAAAAAAAAAAAAAAAAAATCCATGGCAAAACTCGACAGGAGCAAAAAAAAAAAAAAAGCTTTTCTGTATCCTGGATTTCAAAGATTTTTATCTGGTCTTTAAGATTTATGGCTGGCCCTGGAAACTTAGTTGGCTCAGCACAGTAACAGACGCCTCCAAAACCATTTCCAGTTTCTTACAGAAATCCAGAATGGCTCAAAATGCATCAGCCCAGCTAGTCCAGTACTCTGGCCAACCAAGTTTCCAAGGGACATGCGTGGTTAGCTTTTCTGATGTCAGTCTTAAGAGATAGATCCTAATTTTTCTTTGGACCCAATTTTGACTTGGTTACTCATAAATTTGTCATTCTCTACTTGGCGCCCATTTGCATTTCCTGCCTGCATCATCCCTGGACTTAAAAGATCACTGCTCTGTAAGACAGCTCATTCTTCATCACTGAAAGATTCAAAAAAATCTGAGGAATATTTTACTCAGCGGTCCTTAGACTTCAGTGAGCTTCTAAATCACCTGGAGACCTTAAAATGGCCCCACAGTGCTTGAGTATGCCTGAGGCAGTGGGGCTCCAAAATTTGTATTTTTAATGAGCTCCCCAGGAGTTTCTGATGCAGGTAGCCCTAGAACCTCTGAAAAGGGCAGAACCAAGACAGTGTGTCTTTGAAATTCAGAATCCTGGTGTTCCTCCTACTCAGGAAAGTCTACTCTGTGGTCTCTAGAGCTGATGTGAATCTTCAGGGCCCTGAGGCTGCCCTACTCTCTTCTGCCCCAGCACCCTGACTCTGCAACCATGCTGCTCCCAGAGCAGCCACCATCTTGTCCCTTGCTCTCTCTCCATAGTGTCTCCTTCAACTCATCTAAATGACACTTGATCCCTTCACTTGCCAGCAGGAAACGACATCTCCTAGTTTTAAAACTGCACACTCTGGCCACACCTTTCAGATCCTCTTTTGCATCAGCTGATCTGAGCAATTTCCGGTTCCCTGATCTGACAGTTCTTACCAACTCTCCCTCCGAAGGCAGAGGGTTTCCTGGCTCCTCACTAATCGACATGTAGAGAGTTCAGTGTCCAGTTCTAGATTAACAACTCTACATACCTCACTGGGTACAAACAAATACAAATCCTCTCCTTGGATGATTCCCCCACAGAGGCCTTCCACAGTGCCTCTCCTACACAACATGACAAGACCTTCCTATTCAGTCATGGAGTCAATTCCACACGTGTTCATTTTACCAACTATCTCAATCCTTACTTTAGTGTTTGTGACTATTTGTGGTAAAAAAAACAAACCAAAACAAAAAACAACACTTCAGAAAGTGGCTGTTTTTGTAAACTCAACAACCTCATTTTGGGCAGGAAGGTATAATCCCTGACACACAGCTCTGTAGTCACTGATAAATTCTGGCTGAAATAATGACTAATAAATATGCTCAACTACACACACTGGATGTGTTTCTGAGAAATCTTACATGAGCAATTCCATGCTTTAAATGCAGCAAGGAAACAGGACTTTTAAAGAAAACCTGAGAATAAAAACAGCAACTACTGTGCCCCAAATATACGTGTAAAACACTACCCTACATAAATCAAATGCCAGAAAGAAATGCAGGTTCCAGGGCTCAAAAATATGACACAATCTAGTTGGTAATGAGAAACATGCCCAAACAAAAGAACAACTCATTGATTAAGCAAAATTTATATATAATGAGGCATTCTTTTGTAAAGAGAAATAACTAATTTATTGTTTAAAAAACTGCTGCCAACCAAGATGTGTCCTAGGTCTCAAAAGGAGAGGGAAGGAGAGGAGAGGAGAGGAGAGGGAGAAAACAGAAGGTTGAGAATAAAAGAAGTGAGGTACCTCTAATGGAAAAGATGAACATCTTTAAAATTTTTTGTAAGACTCAAGAGGCTTTAATACCACTTCACATTCCTACAGAACTACAGCTCTATAACGGCTTTCAAAACAATACTTTCAAATGACCAGAACCTCTGTTGTTATGGAGGACTTACCTCATAACTACAGTAACACTCCTATTCCAAGTCCCTAGAGGTAACCTGATGCCTTAATGGGTAGTGGTGCAACTCATCCTCTCCTCAATAGAAAGGGCATTATTGCTGCTCCACTCCACCTACACACAAACCCCAACTGAGATGTGGTAGATGGAAAACCGTATCAGAATTCTCTTTTAGTGTAATAGCAGGAACTGAAAAAAGGGAGAGCACAATGATCATCTTCCTGGAAGAGGTAGACCTTAAATTTCAATTTAAAGAAGAGAGGAATGTGAACTTGAAGATGAGAGAATAGACTTCTGCGGCCATTTGTGACAGCTTAACAAAAGCTTGGAGGAGAGGAAGGAAAAACGGACCTCAGGGAGCAAGGAAGTAACTTTTGGCTGGCATGATAGGTATGGACTTGGGCAAAGCCGATCAGAGGAAGGGGCAGTCAGTTACTCAACGTCCTTGAAGCCTGTGGTTGGTAATAGACACTTCCAGAGCCATTTTACATGGTTAAGCTATTTCTGTAAAGAAGTATTTTTTATCTTGTAGGTTAAACACACCACCACCACAAAACATAATATTTCTTTATATGTTGTGTACAACAGCGCCACCAGTATAATACTTCTATTTGAAAGCTAATGTGATCATGAGTGAGTCATGAAGCATTATGGCTTTATTTTGGGCCAACCATGTTGCCCAGTTGAGGGGTTTTGACTAAGCTGAATGAATGTCTGGTACCAGGTTGTTACGAGTTGAATTGTGCCCGCCCAAAAAAGATACACTGGAGTCCTAACCCACAGTATCTTAGAATACGACCTTATTTGGAGATAGGGTCCTTACAGAGATAATCAAGTTAGAATGAGATTATTAAGGTAGGCCCTAATCCAGTAAGACTAGAGTCCTTAAAAAAAAAAAAGGAAAATCTGGGCATAGAGACAGACACATACACAGGAGAATGTCATGTAAAGACTGGGGTTAGGAGAGAGGTCTGGAACATTCTTTCCCAGCACCTCCACAGGGAGCACGGCTCTGCCAACACCTTGATCTTGGACTTCTCTTCCAGACCTGTGAGAAATAAGTTTCTGTTGTTTAAGAACTCAGTTTATGAAATTTTGTTATGGCACCCCTAGCAAACTAATTACAAGGTGCATCAGTAGTTTGCTTGGACCAGGATGTTCTGATAATAACTAGTAAAATACAGATTTAGCCAAAAAATATCTTTAAATTAAAAAACTGACATTTTACTCCCAAGATGCTATTTCTGTTTTACCACGGCTCTCTGTCTCACCACTTCAGAATTATGGCCAAGTCTTAGGGATTCAAAATACAAAAAACGGCTAAGGTAGTACTGATCACATAGGTACATGAAGGATGCCTCCCCATAGAGAACCAAACAAAATACCTAGTCAAGACTGAGCCTTTAATACAAAACCTTTGGGTCAAAGCAATGAATCAGACCTACGTTCACTTGGTTTTATTCTGTGTCTAACCTGTTTTGATGGTGCCAATGCTAATAAGTATCATTGTTATCTGGTTTGAATTTCATTTTCTTGCAATTCCTTCTGTGCACCTTTTGGTAAAAGAGCCAATGACGGATTCTACAGATTAGGGGTCTGCAAATACTGTCCACAGGCCAAATCCTGCCTGCCACTTGCTTTAATAAATAAAGTTTATTGGAACACAGCCATGACCATTTGTTTGTGCATTATTCACAGCTGCTTCTGAGCTACAAAAGCAGTGCTGAGCAATTCTAAGAGAGAACTTATGGACCGCAGAGACTAAAATATTTATGATCTGGCTGGTCACAGAAAAAACATCTGCCAAGCCCAGCTATCGACAGTGTATGAAATGTATGAGCAATTCCTCTGTAAACCTTTATTGATTGTTTACCTTGATTGTCAACTATCCCAATTCCACAAGTACAATTTTTCAATCCTATTTCACATATTCAACTAGAGAACAATGAAAAGAAGAGCCTCTGAGAAGTTGAAATAGCATCTTTTTTGCTTGAATTTCTCTTAATGCTCTCCAGTTTTCCACATCCCTTTTAAAGAACTAAAACCAAATCTGGCAATGGATTGACACCACGAAAGTGGACGACCTTCTTCCTTTTCTTCTACTTTGCTTTAGTACCCCAGTAAGCAGCTCAATATGGCCCATTAAAGCATAGAGGAATTCTAAGGTTGTCACCAACACAATGATCAAAATTGATCAGCCAACTGAGAATCTTGCTTCTATCTTGGACTCAAATCAAATGCACCTGGAAGTCAAATAGTCTAAATTCAGGTCAGTTGGAGCACGATGGCTGTAGGTTAGACATGTTCTTCCTATGAATTTCTTGAAATACCTGCCCTTCTTGATAGCATTAGTTTCTACTTACATGGATATTTATATACCCGCTCCACAGCCGCTGTTAGACTGTAAGGTTGAGAACAGGATCATCAATTTGTTCTTTTCAGGGCCTAACATAGGTGGTTGGCCCAGAATGGGCTCTAAAACATTAAATGAATGACTGATGATCCAAGCCAGATTTGTTTGAAAAGGTCCAAATTGCACGATCAGGATATATGGGTTCTAGCCCTGGTTTTGTTACAAATAAGCTGTGTGATACTGAAACATCCTGATCTCTAAAATAAGGACTTAGAAAAGCTGATCTCTTAAGATTCTTTCAGCACTAACAGTCTATGCTTCTTTTGTGATACACATAACAGACATTATGACACATCACTTCATCCAAAACACTAGAATCACAGCACTGGATGCATTTAGGGTTAATTCTCATGTTGCACACACCAGAATGAATCAGTGAGGGTCTCTGACAGATACCTACCTACTTTTCTTTAGGCAACCAAGAACCTTAAAATACATAAAAAGAGAAACGCTCCATGTGAACTCTTGTGCCTGAAATATCTTAATTATAAAAAATGGCAATAAACTGGTCATTCAGATTTTTCAAGAACACAGAGCACCATGTGGTGGTGGGGCCTTCAGCACAGCACGGTTGTAAAGCCTTCACTGTGGTTTCTTCTATATGGGAACTTAACCTAGAAACCACAGAGCAAATTTTGCATGTTGTAATAAGTCAGGCAGGAAGGGGCCAAAAGTATGTAAATTTGTCTACCCACAGGCAATTATACAAAAAAAAAAAAAAGGACAAAACAGATTTAGAGGACATTAATAATTAGAATGTGTGGGTTTTCTAGATCACTGATACTTTAAACAAGATTGATTCCCAAGTCAGTAATCATGACTTCATAAATGCTTTAAGAAGCAATAAAATAGGTGGAAAAATTAACCTTAAGAGAGAAGAAATTAAAAACAAAAGAGATGATAGTTGGCAGATACCCATTTATTTTTTCTGAAAATAACATGCAACATACCATCCCCAAGAGCCTATTCAGAAAATGATTTTAAAAAAAAAAGTCATCTGAAAACTGGTGCGAGGATGTGCCACACTTGGAAAAGCCAAGACTTTTAAGGTGAGGTGATGGAAAACTAAGAGTCAGAAGACTGAGGCTCTTCAAGCTATGAGACTTTAGACAAATCACTCAGTGTCTCTGGATTTTAATTTCCTTGTGGGTCAATTAAAGAGGCTGTACTAGATAATGTCTAAGATCCTTTCCTACTCCAAATGCAAATGGCTCCTTAAATAAGTTGTTGCCCAAACATCCCCAGAGAATACAGATGATGATAAATATTCTAGGACTAAGTAGTTCTATGATCAAATAATTCTAGGAAACAATGAAATGCACAAAGTTGGACAAATGTCTTTACCGCAGGACTTCTCAGACTTTTCATGCTAATTTATGCTGTTATTCTCCAAGACAATACTACATAGTATGTAGTGTTTCCCAGGTTTCTTTGAACACTGAATATTTTAATTCCTGGAACACTTTCAACATCTAATAGAATCCGAATATCTCAGTGAACACAATTTGGGGAAAGCAGCTTTAAACAATAAACTTCATGAATTTAAAATCAGATGCTGAAAGAAGCAAAATGATCACATCATAGTTTAGAGCATCCATTTCAGAAACTGTAATAACATCTCTGCAGTGTCGACATGTCACCAAGCACTTTATTTTACATTAACTCATTGACCCTTCACTCTAGAAGTCAGGGACGGAAATAAGCATCATTTCCATTTTACCAATGAGAACGGAGTTTCACTTCTAGATCTTTCTCATCACAAACTGTTTTTGCTAATGAACAGAATGATCAATCTTCCACCACTGTTATCATTTCAGGCTTTGCTTGAGCCATCCTCTAAGGTCCTCTTGTGCAAACGGACTTAGGGGACACTCCAAGGAAGGAGGGAGGCAGAGAGAGCCCCTGGGCCCAATACTGTGCTGTCACATGTGTGACTTCACCTGATCATCTCAGTAACATGGGGTAACTATTATATCTAGTTTTGCCACTGGGGAAATTAAGATCAAGAGTGTTTAAGAACTGCATTCACTGTTACTGTGAAGTAAGGAATGATGAAGTTGGGAATACCCATGTCCACCTTTTTTTTTCTGTGAAAGCAATATACGAGCTCCTTCCTGCTGGAGAAGCCCTGGAAACTGGGTAAAAATCAGGGCTCTATATCTATTCTCTCTGGGATTTGGGGTGAACAAGTTATACTGTCCAAATCTGTGAAAGAAGGATAAGAGGAAATATCTCACAGAGGTGCTGCAGAAGAATGATAAGGAAATGTAAAGGGACCCAGCCTTATGCCCAGGGCATACAGAGTGCTCAGCAAACAGTAGCCCCCTCCCTTCAGAAAGCTACACATTTGGTGAGGAAAAGTAACTAGAAAAGATAGTTCAGATGCTAAGGTACTAAATAGAACCAAAGGCAGAGAGAGACAAATAGGTGTCTCTGGAACAGTGTGTGAAGGCTCCTGGAGGAGGGGTCTTAACAAAGTGGTGATGATGAGGAAGATAGTGCTGATAAAGCCAGAAATCCATCCCATATTCTGCTCTGAGGTGGAGGAAGAATCTGTTTGGCACTAGTACTTCCTAAAGAGCAGAAAAAAAACAAAAGGAAGGAAGGAAGAAAGGAAGGAAAGGAGGGAGGGAGGGAGGGAGGAAAGAAGGAGTGATGGAGTAGGGATCCACACAAATTTCCACCTTTTTTTCTTTAAAAACAACTTAAGATGTTTTGAAATAGTTTGACAGTGTATTTTAAAACTTAAGTTGGGATTGTGGTTCAGTTAAAAAAATTAGTGTTTTATTTTGGTTTGTGGTTCATGGTTCGTTGAAGTCTGTTTGAAATATGATTTGATTTACAAAAATATTATAACAGTAGAGATAGGGAGGTATAAATTCTACGAGAGCCACATCTTCGTAAGTATAAGCACCTGAGCATTTACTGCATGCCAGACACACCCGCACAATCCCCCTGAGTCCTCCCAGCAGCCCCAAAAGTTAACATCCCGGAAATACTCCACTTTCAAGAGCCTGAACCCAGAATTTCCTCTCACATTTCTCCTTCCCTCACTCCCAGAGACCTCTCTTTATCTTATCACAACCTGCATGCCCCTCCCCATTCTCACAGTTCATTATCTCTCTTCATTTCACCTGGCTCCTTAATCGTCAGAACAAGGCTCTCAATTTTTACACCTATTCACCTCAGCAATGCCAAACCCTCTTTACCCAGATACTCTCCCTCCATTTGTTGCTGGAAAAGGGTCAAAATATCTTGCCAACTGAGACCATTGAACTCCCAGGGGCCCTCACCATAGCTCGGTCTTTTTACTCATCTCAATCTGAATACTCACCAAATTCCCAAAAGCGATTATTCCAAATCTTTCGTCACGTTCTTTAAGCCTAGAATTACTTTTCCCCCCCCACCCCCAGTTTTTTTTTTTCTTCAGTCTTTACAGATGACCAACCCTCTTTACCGAAATGGAAGTTTTTAAAAGACTGAGCATCACTGTTCTTCCTACTTTTCCTTGACATCCCTAGCTTAACCAACCTCCTTCCAGTATCATTGACTGAAACTCACTCAGATCCTCTTCCTGCAAGACTAACCTGCCTCAATCTTTCTTAAAATAAAGACCTATTTCCAACTATTCCTTCTGTTTTCTATTACCTTGCTCTACCCTACATCCATAGTCCGCTGCGAAGATAATCTTGCCTCAAGGCTGTCTGAAGAGACTCTTACCTTGGACACCTGATTTCTCTAAAGACACACCCTTCCGCACTCATTCATTCCTTAAATCCTCTGGAATGTGCTTTCTACAACTCTCACGCCCACCTGCCCTTCCTGGCCCCACCACACACATACTACTCTATTGAAACTTCTGTTTGAAAGGCTTTCAAAGACCTCCCAATGGTATTTCCAATAGCCTTTTACTCAGCCTTTGTCTTCCCTGATCTCCAGGAAACATGTAACAGAGCTGACCATCTTTTCTTGAAGCTTTGTTCTTCTTGGGCTTCTGTGACACTGGATTCCCCCAACATTTTGCCCTTTCTTTCCCCTTCCCTTTACCAAAGGCTCATCTTCCTCCTTCCCACCACAAAATCTGTGTTTCCCTAGGTCTGTCTAGCCTCTTCTGGACACATTCTCTCCCTGGAGTGCTTTAACCTATTCCCAACGCTCCACCTCATGTTTCAGGAGGCTCTGAGCTTGGGGGCCACGGCTCCAGCTCTGTCTGGGAAGGGTAGTGATGTGTGATTCATGTAGCCAAATTAAAGTGGCCAAACCAAGCTCACTGCCTTTCCTCGGAAATTTTTAGGGTGGTAGGATGAATACTCTAACCCCTTAAGCACCCCCTCCACCCATCTTCCGTACTTCTGTTGAAGTGGGAGACCTTTTAACAAAACGAATGCACTTGTTACACTATAGATGTACAGATGACTACATGTACTATCAAGAGAGTTGCTGTATAAGTGCTCCACTCCAAAGGATGTGGGGATCCAGGCCAAACACAAAAATCCATGCACCCATGTGACACAGCCTCTATATACTGACTTTAGGAAAATCCCAGGGGAACAGTAAAAAAATGTTTATGACCATCTTCTGGATGCAAAAGGAGTTCTTACAGTGGTTCATACTGTGGGTGCTACTAACTCTTTAGGCTGGACAATTCTGCCTTAATGAGACTGAATTGCACATGGAAGGGCCTTCTGCGTCCCTGGTGTCTGAACATTTGAGTATCACAATTTAGCACTTCCCCCACTCCACTTTAACACATTAAAAAATGCAGAAAAATCCCTGTATCAGAATGGCTGGGTTCTTTCTTATGCGAGCCCAGAACAAGCAAGGCTCTACTAACTTTTTATTTTCCTAATCATCTAAAACTAGACATCTAGGACCCTCGTTTACTAAGCCACCCCCGCCCCCGCCACCCAGTCACCAGCCAAATCTTGTCAATTCTTTCCGTACAATCTTAAATCACATCTCATCTAATACCTCCACACTGCCACTACTCTTTTTTACAGCTTTCTTTCAACTGGGCACCACCTTCTAAACTCAGGCTTTCTCATCCAGCCATTCTAGCAAGCTACACCATATTACCCCTCCCCACCCACCCCACCTTCCAACCTCTACCCCCCAGTCTGGCCAACCTGAATTACTCACTCTTCACCTAATATATTAAGCCCATGCTTTCTATCTTCAGATCTTTGCTGTCATGTCCCTTCCGCCTGAAATATCACCTTCCATGATGTAACCACCGATCCCATCTCCTGAGTTAGAAATTTGGCATCATCTTCGGGGCCTGGGTGGCTCAGTTGGTTGAGCTACTGCCTTCAGCTCAGGTCATGATCCTGGAGTCCTGGGATCGAGTCCCACATCGGGCTCCCTGCTCAGCAGGGAGTCTGCTTCTCCCTCTGACCCTCCCCCCTCTCATGTGCTCTCTCTCTCATTCTCTCTCTCAAATAAATAAATAAAATCTTAAAAAAAAAAAAAGAAAAAAAAAGAAATTTGGCATCATCTTTAAGTTCTCCATCTCCTTCCACATGTGGTCATAAAATCTTCTGGAGGACACAGATCCCTTTGGCACACTGATGAAAGCTAGGAACCTCTCCCCAGGAAAGAGCTAATATGTGCAACATTTTACATACGATTTTAGGGGCTTTATGTACTCAAATGTCTAAAAATTTGGTTGTTCCTCTTGTCCACAGTTTAACTGCCTTCTTTTGGGTCCTCTCTATCTCACAGCTGTCCTAACAGCTAGCTAACTGATTTCCCTGCCCAGCCTCTCCCCTGATGAGCAACAGTGTATGCCCTGCATGCCACCAGCTTACTTCCTACAGAAGGATGGCTGTTCCCGACCTGACTTATGTTACACACTCAGTAATTATTTAACTCAATGTTTTGGAGTCTGTTAAACTTTCAGTTAAACAAAAGAACATATCCACTCCCTTGGAATTGGTCTGATGCATTTGACCTATAAAACTGTGAACAGAGAGAGAGAAAGTAAAGACAAAGTCATTTCTAGAATCTTTCACAAGGCAGGACTGGTTTGATCATAAATGGTCTCCCAAAAGGGCCATTTTTAGGCAGTTCCCTGAGGGCAGGGAGAGAGACAGATCTTGTCTTAGAGCAGAGCTAAAAGGAAATTCTAGGTGATGGGAATGACACGAAGAAAACAATGGAGTGTAATAACCTGAGATCATACAAAACCCGAAGCTACATATTTGCATCCAACCTACATACACAGCACCGAAACAATGAGACTTTACAGATTCTGTAAAGTGACGCATCAGCTAACACAGTAAGAACCCAAGGAGGCAACACTGCTTTCCTTTCTCTCTCTCAGCCCCCACCTCTTCCTTCCTCACTCAGGCTCTCTCTCCTCTTCTCACTGGAAGCCTTGCAGCCTGGACCGTACACATCTAAAACTCCCCTGATATACTGAAAATGCCCGTGGGTCACACAGCAACAACAGCTTCTGAGGTGCTGACATTATCTGTATGGCGTCTTTCTTACAGAAACCTCATGTTCCATTAGAAATTAAAGAGGCCTAGAAAGAAGCCACGCCTCCTGTTCCGCTGCCCTTTCAAAAAGCTAACGCTACAAAGGAAGTATGTGATGAAGATAGTCGTGAGTATTCGTAATAAAATAAATCCAAGGATTCTGACATAAGGAGTAGGACAGTGCCGATTTTTCACATTTAATGTGGAAATTAAACGCAGGGGAACTTATCTGTCCACAAAACAGCTATATTTAAGTGCAGCTGTAAGTCAAATGAAAACAGAGACAATAGTGGCCAATTCCTCAGTATTCAGGATATATTTAGGGTGGCTACTTTCTTGAAAAGCAATCTAGAATATGAAATTTCATATATATAGCTCCATTTTCCCCTTACTGACTCATGTAGATAAACTGGTGTCCCAAAAATGTCTTAAAAACAGTTTTAAAACATCAAAACACAGAAGGCCTGTTTGGTCTATATAAAACAGGAAAATACTGGGCGCCTGGGTGGTTCAGTCTTTAAGCGTCTGCCTTGGCTCAGGTCATGATCCCCGGGTCCCACACTCAGCGGGGAGCCTGCTTCTCCCTCTCCCACTCCTCCTGTTTGTGTTCCCTCTCTTGCTGCCTCTCTCTCTCTCTCTGTCAAATAAATTAATTTAAAAAATCTAAAAAAATAAATTAAAAAAATAGGAAAATACTAAAGTTCATAAATATGAAAACTATCCATCAGTAATAGGTGACTTCCAAAGAGATGGTATTAAGAGTTTGCAGTAAAAAGAAGAATAGAAATTCATAAAGAATAGGAAAGGATATCTCAGAGCTCAGGAACAGAACCAAGGAGTGCCTAAGTACAACTGGCTGAAATTCTCAATGACGTGAATTTCTTGGATTTTCACAATTTTTAGACATTAAAATAATATGATTTTCTAAATTTTTGTTCACTTTTTTTCTTGACAACCGAAGAACTATATATTTACTGGAGGAAGCAAGAAAGACTGGAAGGTCGAAAAAAATGTAAACAATCCCTAAAAATAAGTCGCTTGTGATTCTACCTACCAAGAGAGGAAAATATTTGTTAATATTTTGGCAATTTTCCTCCAGTCTTTTTTTTTAACGCATTTTTGAGACTGTAGTGTATGCATGATTAACAAACACGAATATAATCTTCCCTAGTTTACACTTTATTGTTTTGAAATTCCATATGTTTAAATAAGCAAAGTGGAACCCAAATACAATTCTATTTATTAGGGTAGCACTCTGTCTCACACCAAGTTTTGTCACTGCTGCCACTTAATAAGTGCTAAGTAACAATAGCTGTATTGATTCATTTCTTGAACACACAATTTAGTTTGTTCCATTTAATTTTTTCACCTGTCCTTACTCCAGAAAAAGCTTGCTTCCTTTCCTCATGGCCCACCTATCCTATTTTAAAATTTACTAAGCTTTTAAAATGTGTTAAGCAAACCATTCTCTACAGATGCAAGATTAAAAACAAACACCCACCAAACACCTACAGATGTCCAAGGACAAAAAAAAAAAAAAAAAAAAAGTTTATTTTTTCTGAGTAATGCAAAGACGGCATCTTTGAAAACCAAACGTACAAACAAGACAAAGGAAAGAATTCAGGAAATCATCATGCATATACTAATAATCATATCTGTCTGTTTTCAAGCAAATTAAAAGGTACAAATTCTCATTGATAAGAGTCATCAATGCTCTTTTTTTTCCTTCTCCAATCATATCTTTGCATAAAATAGAAAGGATTGGAAGGCTTTCTTTCCCCAGAGAGAAGGCAAACTCTGCTAATAAGAGCATGATACAGGAACAATTGTTTTAAAATATGGTGGAGTGCACTCTTCTACTTTTTGGTTCTTTCTCTCTCTCCTTCCAGTGGTGGAGAGTCTCATCTTCATGCTCCAGGTCCTTACCCGTCTGGAGGCTGCCCCCACTTTCTAAACATAGTCCATTCTTAGAGGCTGTGTCAAGGTCTCCCAGGATCACACAGAGCCTCCCAGGACCACCCGCTGTTGCTTGCTCTGTGGGGACATTAATAATAGTAGCACCTCAGAAGGACTGATGGCAAGAGCCCTGTGGAATGGGCACTATTATCCTTCCTTAACAGAAACTGAGGCCTAGACAGGTTAAGTGAAAAGCATGCAAGTGGTAGAGCCAGAACTTAAGCCAGGGTCTTTCAATTAGGTGAGTGACCGTCAAAGAAGTTAACAGTGTGAAATCCACATTATCATCAGGGTTTAAGGTATATGCTAAGAGGCAAAATGTTAGTGGAAAAAGAAGGAAAAGTATGGTTTATAATTACGGGTTTTTTTTTATAACTAGTTTTAAAAAGCGAACTGGGTTTTTGGGAGACTGGCTTACTGGACTGGGCGAATAAAAATACACAGTACCACGCGATACTTGGGACATATGGATGTAAGAAATTATTCATTGCTTATTGGAAATTCAAATTTATCTTGGCATCCTGGATGTTACCTGACAACCCTAGAGTAAAGGCCTTTATGAAACAAACAAAAAACACTAATAAATTACAGAGCTACACTTCCCAAAGCTGAAATCTGGGACGCTCTGTGTGCCACATGTCTTTGGGAGGCCAAGGAAAGGGAAGTGTAGTGGGGCTCCAGCTGTTCTTAGCTGGGCTTCCTTCTCTTTTTCCTAGTAGCAGACCCAGCCCTTCTTGATGTCAGAGACCTCGCTTTTGCCAATTAGGCCATTTAATAAATTCATGGCCTCAAAATTCCTGACCCTTCTCTTCTTTATATGGATGTTGTGAAGATTAAATACAATTGAGGTTGGTAGGGACTATCATCTATATATCTTTAAATACTTATTTTTGGTGGAGTGCTTTGGAAATATATTCTCAGAAACCTGGGCAAGACAGACTCCCCCCGCCCCCCAACACACACACACATACACGCCCTACCACCAAGAATGAGCTTGACAAGTATTGCTAATATGTGATGAGCCCAGTTGACATCAGCCCCTAAATGGAAGAAAGAACAAAAACAAGAAATGTGTTCAAAATCCGAAGTGAACTACAGAAAATGTAGTGAGCCGCCAAAAGGGGTACCCAGCAGAAAAAAGGGGTAATCACAGATAGAGAATTCTATACTTTTCAAATGGCTATGGATACATATTTAAAGCACAGTTCCTTGATTCAGAAATACTACTTTATCACCAACCCTCTGAGATAGCCTAATGTGAAATAAGGATAAGACCTTACTTATGCATACCAATTTAGTTTTCTGCTACCTTCCCCTCAACTGCCACTCTCTGTGGCCTAAGTATGTTTACCTTCTTCTAAAAACAACACGTTGGGAATAGCTCAGACAGTGTTCATTTAAATATTTCTATGCACAACTTTAATCTTCAAACTTAACAAAATCCCAATCTACTACACATCGATTGCTGTGAACAGAAAGTGCTTGAAGAGGATTAATCAACAGCTTTGTATGTCATCCTCCAACAAGGCCAAACACTGAATCACTGTTGGATTCTTCACGTGCAGCTACACCCAGTTAATCTTCAAGAAAGCAGCAAACTATGTAAATCTACTTGAACTGGGGAGATAAGTACTTCACTCATCAAAAGTTAGCAACATTTAACAAGTACAGCTATTAGCTGGCAATATCTTTGTAAAGAAAAAGAAAGATACACACACACACACACACAAACACACACAAATTCTTGCATTCACTCCTCTTCCTCAAAGGCCCCATTGCAAACCACGACAGCATATAGCAAGAAAGGAATTGCTACATGCCACAATTTGTAAAAACCAAATTCTATGACATAACTGAGTCAACTACCCAGAGAAAGCAGTTCTAAAATGGAAGTCAGAAAACATGGAGAGAAGTGGCTTGTAAAAGAATTCAAAGCAAAATGGAAATACTTGTTTTCTGTATTTAAAGCCTTTAACATAAAGTATTTTTTTCTTTTGAAACACAATAAAATATGTTCATAACTATAGAAGTCCTGATAAATGGTTTTTGTTTAGGTTGCAGGGCATTTTCATACAATCAGACTGGATATGCTTAAGGAATATCATGTTTCTGAAAGTCACAGTCAATAATAGGATGTACACACTTCTCCACTGAGGCTTGGACAAACAATCTTTGTCTAGATACTGCCTACTGGCTTATCACTTCACTCAAAAGTGTCTCACTTTGACCTAAGCCAAGCAGGTGTATTTCTAATGTGCTCATAGGCCTGTGATGCAGGAAAATCCTATTTATCCGAGATGATGCCAGAGATCATGGGGCAGGAGGGGGATGAGCACCACCTACCTCTGCTTTAACTGAAACTGGCTGACTCCGATACATGTAAAATATAAAGTTTTTAAAAAGAGATTCTACAGTCATTCACTGAAGCAATACTTTGGCTTTCAAATGTCATGAACCCATCATCCATACCATCCACTTACTTCATCCTTCACTTTCAACCTCACAACCTCCACCCTTCCCCTCAAAAAAAAAAAAAAAAGGCAGGAGGAATCCCTAAACTGGACTTTTGAGATGAAAAAGGCAATGGGCAGTGATGCGGATGAGCTCTGTATGAGTTTCTACTGAGATGTGCCCATAAGCAGGCAATTGCAATGTGATGGTTTTAAGAGCTTGACTGCCAGGGTCCAAATCCCGGCTCAGCACTTTGGGTTGTACAGACTGGGCAAGTTACTTAATCTATGCCTCAGTTTTCTCAGCTGTAAGGGAAATAGTATTACTTGTCTCATAGGACTGTCAAGATGACTAAAATTAGTTAATCCACCTAAAGCACTTAGAACAGTGACCTGCAGCAGGCAGTAAGGTGCTCAGTGATGGTTAGCTACTACTAATATATGTCTAAAAAACTGTGATTCTCCTATCTTTCTCCAAGAGGTGATTTTTAGGTATTCCTCACATTCCATTTTTTCCTCAGGCAAATTATCTGAAATCAGCTCTAAGAGCTGCTTATATATTTGTAGATTAAAATCAAATCACATTGTACACCTAAAATTTACCTATTCTTTCATCGAAATGAACAAATTCATACAAACCGAAAGGTGCAAGCTTAACATCACAAAATCTTATAAAAGACATTAATTAGACTTCCCGTTTAGACGAAGCCAGGATGAGATCACAAAGTCACTCATGGTAACCAGGTCCCCACGCTGGAAGTGTGCTTTCCCAGTGAATGGCTAAATACTAACAAAAGAAGCCTTTGACTCAAATACCACTGGTACCCGGGGTCTTGTGTCTGTATAATGCCTACACATTCATTTCTTTCTTTGCCTATAGAAAAAAGAAAGTCTGTTTGTTTTTCTGATTCAGTCAGCCCTTTTAGTCTCTGAATCTAAGGAGAGCCCAGTGAAAAGAAGAGCATCTTATCAGCGTGCTCCAGACCAGCAGGCTGTCCCCCTCCACACACAAAACCTCCAGCCCCTCACAGCAAAAGGGCCTCGCCCTCAGAGCCTTTTCCCATTTCAGAGCTAACACCCCACCGGGTTTTGACAACAAATAAATGAATACATGAGGCCTTTACATAATTAGCCATCTTTTCAGGTAGAGAGAGGTGGGTGGAAGAGGAGGGTTCAGGAGAAGAATATTTATTGTAAATCGGCATCATTGATGAAATTGATGTAAGTGTGCTGGATCCGAGGACATTTATTTTAAATGAGGCCACACGAAGTGAGTTTAGAGATGCCTGGTTTTGAATCTAGACAATTTTAGCATATACTTCAGACAAGTCAGAAATGCAGATTTTTTTTTTTCGTGGAAAAAAAAGGAGCTTTTCTTAAGCCAGGTAAAAGTTGCATTGACTTGGACAGCAAAGGACACAGACCAGGGTGTTTACTACCTTTTCAAGGGAAAGCTAACAAGTAAAAGAACCCAAGACCAGAAAACAATACTTTTTTGACACCGTCACTGTTTGACCAAATTAGCCCTACTTTCAGATATACTTATGCTAAGACATACCCCCCATCAAATGACTTTGAGAACAAAAAGGACTACATATAATCAATAATCCTGTGAATGTCTTTAGGAAAGCCACCAGGCATCCCTGTTATCTGTCATGATCTTAACAGAGCTACGGTCTGCAAGGAAGGATAGAGTTCGCTTGTATCATTATTGGGATAATAACTTAATTGATTTGTCTCCGTGGCTAAGGATGTAGACAAGAGATTTATTATGGTAGAAAAATATCTGCAATCGTGTTTTTGTTTTCTCAACAAGCATCTTGCCGCTGACCTCTAAATCAGTTTAACCTTTTCTAAACAGACCTGCACATTTTTTACATAATTTAAAGCTAGGTTTTGTTATTGCTGCTGCTGAAAGACTCTGTGAGATTTATCACAACATGGCTTCAGTAACCTTCTTTTAAAAACAAAGATGAAAAAACAAAACAAAAGGCCGAAACTATAAGCTCCCAGCTCCACTCCTTTTCCCGGCAGGGGATTTCGATCTAACCACTAAAGTGCCTTTGGAGTTCAATCTGTTAAAAAATGTATGAAACGGTATTAAAATAGGAAAAGGCATGTGTATGACTCAGGCTTATCCAAGTATCTCTGCAACTAGGATGTCACAGGATTTCCCTGTGCTTCTGAAAACTGAAAACCTTGAGAAAGTGACAGAAGTTCCTGTTTCGTCTCTCTTTTTTTTAATATATATATGGGGGGGTGACGCGCGCGGACACACACACACACACACACACACAAGCACACACACAAATTGGTCTTCCGGGTTTGCTATGAATCAGGCAGGTTCTTTCGGGTTCCGAGTGAAGATTGTTGCAAACCAACGTTACGACTTATTATCGTACTCTTCTACACACAAAGGTTTCAGGGTGAAAAAAAAAAAAAAAAACCAAACTTGTTGCAGAGCTGGGGAGAAGCCCCTGGCCCGGCGCGCTGCGCTCTCGCCGCCTCTCCACCCCTTCCCCTTCCTCCACGTCCCACCCGGCGCGGCCGGCGGAGACGAGGGCATCTCCCCAGCTAAGGTCACCGGCCCGAGCCGTCCCCGCGGGCCGCCTCCTTCGGAAACAAGGTCACCGCCCAGTCCGGTCCCTCCGAGGAGAAGAGCGGTGTCCGGCCGAGCGCTGGCGCCCTTTGTAAAGCTGGGCGGCCGGCCTCGGCGCGGCATCCCGGCCGCCGCCTCACCTGCTTGCGATAAGGCGTCCTGCAGTTGCTGCTGCCCCCGGGGTTGCCGCTGCTGCTGGGGAAGATCATCGCGGCGGGCGCGGGCGGCGGGCGCGGGCGCGGGGCAGCCTCGCCGCGAGGGGGAGGGCGCAGGAGGGGCCGGCCCGGGCCGCGGCGCTCTGGGAACTCCCTCTCGCCGCGCGGCGGCGGCCGGCGGGGGCTGCAGCTCGGGGCTGACTTCTCCTCCGCCCTCGACCGCCCGACTCGCCTAAAAGTGCGGCGCGACGGCGGCGGGCGAGACTCGGGCAGCTCGGGCGGCCGCCGCCCTGCGTGCCATGGACGGGAGTTCGCGCGCGGAGCTGGCGGCGGCGCGGACTCTGCCGGCGGCAGCGGAGGAGCAGCGCCGCCGCGTCCCCACCTACCGCGGCCTCAACCACCGCCCCGAGAGCGCGCCGGCCGGGGGCGGGGAGGCGGCAGCGCACCGCCTCGCGCCGCGCCCAGGCCCACCCGCGCCTCCCCGCCCGCCCTCTGGGCGTCGCGCCCGCAGCCCCGCCAGCCGATCGGCCCCCGCCCGCTCCCTCCCGGACTTGGGGCCGGGGCCGGGGCCGCGCCGCCCCGGGAGCCGCCGGCGCCCCCGCTCGGTGCAATGGTTGGGTCTGGCTCCCCGCGTGCCGCACATTCCTTGGAGTAGCCACCCCCCTCCTCTTTTCTTTTTTTCCCCTCGGCTCTTTGCCTAAGCACCAGCCGTAGCTTTGCACCCCTGCTCGAAGCCCCTTTTAAGGGTATGGCTTCGGGGAGCGCTCTGACACCTGGGTAGTAACTGAACCAGTCCCGGGTCTTTTTTCTTTCATCCTTCCAAACTACCCACCACCCCGCCCCCAGTCTCCCAAAAGGGTGCGAGCAATCACTCCTACTTCAACCAAGAAACCAGCCTTCCATCAAACCTCTGCAAATCCGCGTTCCCCCAAATCACAACGCTAAAATTTTAGCACGGGAAAACAGGTCTACACTCCCCACCCTCTCACCGCAAGTACGCACGGTAAAGTTCTATACTTCATTCCCATGCCAGAGTTTACCAGCTTACCTTCAAGATGACAGTATCAAATAGCGAAAATCACTTAAGGCCATTGGTTTGGTAAGCCTTCCTTTAAACTGGAACAGTGTAATCCTTCTATACGTTAAATAATAGATGCCACCGAATGTGTTCTACTGAAGGGACACAGAAACTGCAAAAAGGACACAAAGGGAGGAGGTAGTTTCCTTTGTTTCCCAGTTGAAATTATCTAAGGCGGCTTAAGATGCCCCTTTTCTTGATCACTTTCAAGTTGGTGTTTGAAGCCTAGAACCTGTGCATTGCAGAAGGGCCTCTACAGCAAGTTCTACAGGCAGACCCCGGGCAGGGTTGGCAGGCTTGCCATCTCTCATGTTGGCCTGTTCAGCTGTATTACAGGGTAGTATCACAGCAGTATTACAAAGTTTTTCCCCTGGCCTCTGGCCTCTAACACCTTGGAAAGAGCCATCTGCCATGATAATGAAAAATCCTAACTCCTCTAAGAAGTGAAGACACTCAACTTGTGGCTACCATAAGGAAAATAAAGTGTCCCCTAGGGTCTTCTAGTGAAGCTGTGGCTATTTGATCTCAGTGTTCTGAGTTTGAGCCCCATGCTGGGTGTAGAGATTACTAAATAAATAAATAAACTGTTAAAAAAAAAAAAAGGTGTGGCCATTCAAAGGTTTTTCCAACAGCAAGGAACTGAAAATATTCATCTTAGTTAACCTGCTGGTAACTTAGTCACCATATTCCATCTCCATATTCCAAGATGCTCCCAACATTCTCCAGCAAAAATGATGAGAACTAGCAAGTCTCACCTAATTAAAAACAACCATATACACAAAATATACATATATGTAATTCCTAATTCTTTCCATTAAAAACAAAAAGCAGCAACAAAGGAACTTATTCTAGGCACAGTACTAGGTATACCATGGACAAGTAAGAACTTGCTAAATAAAATTCACAGAAACATATCTGTCCTTTAAAGTGATTTAAATAAATACAGCACAACTAACATTCAGTTGCGTGTTAATATTATATACATGCTAGAACTATTTCCTACTACTCCATGAGTTTACAATTGTTTCAGCTGCCGATTTGCTATCTCCCGTCACTAGGATGCTTTACTGCAAGTTATCAACCACAGGTATAAAATATAAGGTGTTAGGTAGAACTGTTCAAGTTATAGGCACCTTTTCCTGAGAACTTAATGCCCAGGAACCCAGAAGTTCAGACCTATCATCTATGGAAATATTCCATGTACAACCTCAGTTGTCATGATTGGTCTCTTAGGAAACCACAATTTAAACCACAAAGAACAGCATAGATTAATTTTTCTACGGCTCCGCTCTAAGTTCACAATACTTTTGATGTTGTGCTATTCTAGAATGCTAAGCCGTGATTTGATACCCTGCAATAGTTTTACAGGGATAAGGGAAAATTTCAAGTGATAACAAAATTTAAATTAGAATACTAAAATATACTAATAACACTTTATACTAAGTATGCTAAGAATACATTAGTATTCTTATTAAATATAAATAATATTAAAAAGAATCTTTTTAAGAATAAAAAAGATATCTAAATATCAGAAAAATGCAGTATCCTATACTGATGAATGACATACAAGGAGAAAACAAAAGGCATATATTTTTAAAAACAATGTCTACCAGCCAGGGTTCAAAAGTTTCAGGCTTAAGTAGGTACTATACTCTTAACTAAGTAAAGCATTATAAAGAAAGGAGAAGATAGCCTCAAAGACTATAAAATGTAATGAAGTCACTAAAGCCCAAATGATTCCAACCTAAGAGAGATAACAGAAATATGAAATCATGTGTGTATATATAATCAGTTATAGATATTCACAAGTGCTTAGTCGTAAATGATTACAGGGATAGATCCTAGTGAGATTCATCTGGGAAAGTTTATTGACCTTTGAAACAAATATGTTTTAAGACAGACAAAGCAAGGAAACATTCCAGAGAAGCTGCAAGTTATCATGGGAAGAATAAGGGCTTTGGAATCTGTCCTGTAAATGCTCCTTCTCCTGAAAGGGAAACTGAGACTTTGCTGTCCAGGCAGTCCTACAACACCCTCCACCCCCAGCTCAGCTGGTGGGTAAAGTTATGGGAATCTGACCCAAGAGCAGCCAATCCAGAGACTGGCCAGTGACCTATGACATGGTTCGGATAGAAAAAATGAACAGATCCAATCAGATTCTCACCCTTGGGAATCTGATTCAGAAAACTCCAAGAGCTTAACTAGTTAGGAAAGAGGCTGAAACTGCAACAGTGCCAGGGGGTAGAGTTGAGGCCACAAAAAGCCAAAACCATATGCAAGCCAAGGTTATGAAGAAGCAGAAACTATGAGTAAACAGGAAGCTGACTGGCAGCAAGCAGAGAGTAAAGCAGATGCCAGGAGCGGTGAGCACTTGGCCGTGAGATGATGAAGGGAGCAGCAGTCCCTAGAGCTGCTTTGGCTTCCAATAGCCCCTCCATGTGTATACTTAACCCCACACCCCCCTTCTTTAGATGGCTTAAGTGAATCTGGATTTCACAATCCAAGGAACAAAATTTAAATAGCCGAACAAATCTGGCTCCACATTTCAGCTTCTCACTTACTAGCCACGTGGCCTGCGGCAAGTGAGTTAACCTCTCTGAGTCCCAGACTCCTCACAGATTGTCTTAAGTATACCTATGGTATACCAACAAAATGCCAAACTCAGTAAATGGCAGCTGTTATTATTGTTTTTCCAGGTTCTATAGTGGTGGTTTGTAGATTTAAGTGGGTGTACTGTATACATAACTGATGCCTAGGACGTCTGGCTGACCATCGAAAAGAACAGGAGCAAGGGTATAGATGGAATTGACAACAAGTAAAAAGAGCTTTCTAAGTCTGTGTACACCAGACTTAACTTTCAGAGGTTAAAAAAAAAGTATGGCAAAAAGTCTGTTTCAATAGCCTAGGTGCCCTGAAGATTTTCTCCCGCATTTGTTTTTGTCCCATTTCCTTTAAAGAAGTTATGTGTTGAACCGGGACCATTTCGGTATGAATGGGAAGACGGTGGGCAGCATCAGAGATCACACTCTGTAAGGCAGGAGGAGTCTGTGAAGGAGGCTAATAAGGACTGAGCCAATCGGTACAGGCAGAAGCCTGCGATCTCAGTAGAGGAGAGGGGACCCGCGACCTCCAAGCATTTGTAGACCTGGAATTTGAGAATCTGAACTTAGGAGACATTTGTCCCAAGAAACAATCTGAAAATGTGACTTTCATTTATATAAATCATTGACAACAACCCTATGAAGTGGGAAGGGTGATTAGGCTCCATTTACGGATGACAGGGAAAAAAGTAGGACTGACTGACCTACCCATTGCTAGTAAGTAGCAAGCAGTGTTAAAACTGAGACCCAGCTAGGGTTAAAAGACTTCATCCTGTGCTGCTTTAACTCTCTAATGCTGTCTCCCCACAAAGCCTTATAAATAATGCTCCAATTCCTAGGTGAGTACTGTAACCCGTACAGCACCCGAGTTGCTATACACTAATAATGCAAGGCATAAAGTGATAAGTCCCAGCCAAGTGGTCTAGACAAGTATGTGCTACGGGAGTCCGCCAGAGGGAAAGATCAATACAGGATGCACAACACGGGTGTGGGAAGCTCAGATGTATACATGTTTTGTTTGAGAGACATTTAGAAAGAAGCACTATGCAGATGACCAGAAAAACAGACCTTGAGATACAGGGCTTGTATGAGACAGCATGTGGATTTGGGGTGATAGCTGCTGAAATCATGGCTAATTGATGAACTCCCAGAAGGGAGCAGATGACAAAAAGTCAAAAGGCTAGGGAGCCCCCTCATTCCAACACACACTTTACTGAGCCCCGCAGAAGAAAGGAGCCTTTGAATGAAATTACTACAAAGAAAGTATGGTGAGGAAACTAAGCTTTGAAAGAAGAAAAAAAATGGGAGCAGAGGAGATGTCCAGTGAGATAAGAGAACAGAACATCTCTATCAACAAAAGAACAGATCTATAGCAGGTTCTATCCCTCTATCACTGCTAAAGCATTTCAGGCACTTTTTTTATTTGGACCACAATTAAAAACAGAAAGGACTCGAGGAAAAATTCACCCAACATTATTTCAAATTACAATTTTTAATGAATAAAATATAATCACATGGTATGGGTTAGTATAAGCAGTTCACACTAAAAAACTGTTTACATTTAAGAGTCTCTATGTTTAAAAGCTCACAAAGCCTCTGGCTCCCAGCAAAAGAGAGAGAGAGAGAGAAAAAGAAAAAATATGAGGTCAGCAGATTCTTTAAATTTCTGTTCTTTCCTAGCACCAAATAGAGTTAATAAAGTACCCAATTTCTAAAGTAGCAGCAATATTTTCTCTTATTTACTATTTTGTTTTTTAAAAAATCTACGATCCTTATTCTAGACTTAAAGCCTCCCTAGACACACGTAAAATCGTATGTATTATAAAAATGAAACCACTATAATAAAACTATAGCTCTATAGCTAAAATCCTAGAATGCATACAGAACAACATAAATATAGCCGTATTCTGAGGAGTCTGACCACAAGCAATATTCCGATGATTCTTAAATCTATTCTGGGGAGCCACACAGAACAGGCTTTGCCCTACTACTGTTTTCTCTGCAAGGACTAATAAATAATAGCTGTCATTTACTGAGTAACTACTATATTCCAGGCACTCTCTCAGCATGTCCCCTGCCCTTGTGTCCCTGTCTCTCTCACACACACACAATCACGAGGAAAGAACATTTATCCCACTTTACTGAAGAGAAAACTGAAGTACTGAAGCTTGGAGGTTTAAGGAACTTTCCCTAGGCCACAGATCCAATACAAGATGGAACTGGGGTTTGAACTCAGGTCTCTCTGACTCCAAAGTCCCCTGCCTCCCATAACACTAATAATGGTTATTATAACTCTTAGCTAAGGGTCAAGTCCAAACCCCATAGGGGAAAACTTAAGAGCCCAAGACTAAGTATGTATCTTTCCCAGTTACCATCTATGTGACCTCAGGCAAGTTACTTAAAAAAGGATACGGAATAATGTCGAATTTTCATTCAGTTGAATATGAAGGCAAGCTTTCCAATATTAGAATATACAGTTAATAGTACAGATATATATTCTCACCTAATCTAGCTCCTAAATCTCTTTTAACTGATGGTTACTAAGATGTAACTCCTCTCTTGGAGTTTTATTTTCTGGGATAGGTGGCAGAATGGAGTTGGGAGAGGATGCAGAAAGAACTACCTTCTAGAAGCTGGGATGGTGACTAGGTGGAAGGTACTTCCAGAAACGTGCACTGGAACTGAAAACATGTTTTCCCTTGAAAGTAGTAGACCATATTAGTGATTAGTTTCATTGTGGGATTCATAGATGTTTATAGGTCAACTAAAATCCTAATCACTATTTAGGACATTTCTCTCTATGGCGAAACATCCTCCAAATCTGAAGCAAATAATTTACACTACAAAACTTTTGGATATAATCTGCTCATAAATTTGTTATCGCCCTGCTTTTATAGAATAGTTAATAGGGGGCGCCTGGATGGCTCAGTCAGTTAAGTGTCTGCCTTCGGGCTCAGGTCATGGTCCCCAGGGTCCTGGGATCGAGCCCCACATCAGGCTCCCTGCTCAGCAGGGAGCGTGCTTCTCCCTCTCCCTCTGCCTGCCGCTCCCCCTGCTTGTGTGTGCTCACTCTCTCTGTCAAATAAATAAATAAAATCTTAAATTAAAAAAGAATAGTTAATAAAATCCAAAGCTTACTCATATTTCTGAAATCATGGTTCTCTGTAAGTTAAATCTCTTTTCCAAAGTTTTCTATAAAAATAGCTATATGGGTTCTTATTCTTTTCAAAAAAAAAAAAATCTGGCACAGGAGAAGGCTATATGACAAGATTTTTGTCTTTATTTTACACTACATTGAATTTACATCAAATTCTATAACAAAATAAAAGAGTCAACTATTTGGAAAACTAGGACAAAGAGCTTCATTTTTCACTTATTGTGGATTACTATTTTCCTAAATTACCTGGATGGATGCCTCAATCCTCTATCTTCTTTGACTGTGGAAATCTAGTATTGGAGCTGTTATTCTCCATTCCTATAGCAAGCCTATAAGAAAACAAGTGCTTATTTTCAGAATACTTCGAGATAATTCAATGAATTGTCCATGAATTCGAGTAAAATATACAAATTATGGAAGATATGAGATGATCTTTGAAATTAGTTTCCCTAAAGATATGGAAGTCACATAATCATCTACTGTGTGTAAGCAAGTAAAAGGGCTGAGGTAAGCAAGAGAGGGGCTACTGTGCTGGAAAGGGCCATCGCATCTGTCTCTTGTTACTTGAGAAGAGACAGAAAGGACTTAGGGTATCGACAGAATTTGTAGAAAACTACAGCCCCCCCCCAAAAAATCTCAAAATCATGAAAAACAAAATTCGAACCTGGAATGACCATCTCCTTCCCATGAGTAAAAATCAACAGCTGGAATGACAACTTTGAGAGTACAGAGTGAACAACTGTACGTGGGACACACAACACCCTCCTGTAAGCTCAGACTGACAAAAGGTTATCCTAAGACTTTCCTAAATGTCTGGGGGACATAACCAATGTTTACCCAAAACCTGGGATCCATAGCAGAAATGAGCATTTAAAAGCATTTAAATGCATTTAAAAACACAGGAGAAAAAACCCCAATGAAACAGTTTCCTTTCTCTTCCATTGTTACGATTACCATTAAATGATGTCTATTTCACCTGAACAGGAGGGTGATAGGACAATTAATAACGTCCTTTAAGTAAATGGAGATGCTGAGGAGCTTTTCGTTCTCCACTGAATTATAAATGTAAAGGTTTAAACAAGAGAATAAAGAATTAGAAATGAATTTCTATTCAGTTGAGTATGTACGATGGCAAATTTTCCAACATCAGAATATTTAGTTAAAAGTTCTGGAATGGGCTACATAGAGAGCTTATAAAAACTCCCCACCCTAAGTGTCCTTAAGAATGACTAGTTCTGGGTTATCTAATACACTTAACACATGGGGCAAACAGATGACAAACCTGTCGCAAATTGATACTCCCCAAGCGAAGACAAGGCAAATGAGGAAATTCTGATGTTGTCAGGACAATATGACTGATCATGACATCAGCAATTCCTAATTCCAAACTATAAAGAACACTCCCAGAATGCTGACAATATATTAAATGGATCCTCCCAGAACCACCCTCCTTTCAGCTTCCTACCTAATACTTGATCTAATGGCAAATATGATGATGTTTCAACTAAAGGATTATTAAGTGTTAAAATCCTATTAAGATCTTATGGTACATAACCGTATTAAAGTCACAGGGACGGAGGCAGGACAGGCATTCTTCACTTTTTTTGAACAGGTGAGACAAAATGCCCTAGGTCATGAGGCCCGGAAATATAGACTATCAGGGTTGGAAAGAATTATTAAGGGTCAGGCCCTGTGCCTAGCATATAATAATCATCCAATAAGTATTGCACTAATGGAAGGAATGCTACTGTCTCTCCTCGGACATCCTGACCAAAAATAAATTCATTCCATCTATCCACATTTAGCCATATCTACTACAAAGTTCTATGTTAAATGGTCTCCAAATCTAAACCCATGTTATCACAGTCCTACCCCAGAACTAGTCTATGTTTTGTATATATTGTATAGTGTTTTTTCTCTCAGTATTCCACACTTCCTTACCCATAGAAGTGAGGGAAGAGTCATCTCATTTTGAGCCTTAACAACCTTATAAGATTGCTTAAAGAGTCTGTAAATCTCTGATGAGTTTCTTAATCCACCGTCCTGTACAGGTTTTGTTAGGGTCATGAATGGATGAGGCAAGCAGCCTTCTTATACACACAGACACACAAGTAGCTGAAATGAGGATTTTCACCCATTTTTCAAAACCATGATTATCTGAAGTTAGAAAGAGCAGGAGCTAAGAAATGGAGTGATCAAATCTTAAAGAATCAGCTTTATAGATTACAGTAAACATGATGGGTTTTCATCCTAATTTTTAGATCACTTGGAATCATAAGAGGGGTTGTAATAAATGACACATTTTGCATTTGTGTGTGACTTATTAAGGAAATAGGAGTCCACAACCAAATGGTTTCTCTTGACCTAAACTGTTCCTGTCAGAATAAATCTTCTTGCTTTACTTTTTGGGGAAAGGAGAAATGTCCTACTCATCTCTCTGAGATGAGTGTCCTATAAATATTTGGCTATAAACTATATATCATGCAATCCAAGATGCCACTGATTAAAAGATGCTTGACAATTACTGAGACATTGACATTTGAAAAAAAATGGACAACAGTAATTATCAGACATCATAAATTATAAGATGGATTCTGATTTCAGAGATGCTGAAATGTGAAAAAGGTGAATCTTAGACTCTGTCTAGATGGCATACAGGTGCATGAGCACAATGCATACAAATGCACACACGTGTTGTTTTTATTCATAGCTTACGCTGGAGAAATATATTTTTTCAAAGGCTCATTTTCAACCTTCCTAAGAACACAGAGCTACTAAGAGGTTACAAGTAAATGACTCACAGACTGATTTTTTTCCAAGGAGATCTGACTGTGTGTCTTACGACTAGTGGGCACAGTCTCCACAAGTCAGAATGAGAACCTTTACCCTAATCTCACAAAGGCTTGGGCTGAACCGTCTACTTCCCTCCTGGGCCATCTCCTCACAATCATATCGAATTACACCCATAGTGTTTCATACAGTGCACTGATGTAATAAGACGGGGTAAAGGGAGATGAACCTAAATCTGTAGATATTTATCAGACTTCTCCATTCCACACTTCTTGCTGTTAGTGCTTTTTTAAAGTTGTCAGTTGCAAAGAGAACTTGAGAACATTCGTCCTGTACTGTTACTTCTTTAACAGGTTTTAGTCACACAAATGCTTGCGCACAGACATACACACACATTCCAAAGATCGGGTGTCAGCGCTGTTTTGGCGCACAGCATGAATTCAAACCTACGAGGCTCACAGACAGATTTCCGTCTTTTTGCAGCACCTGGAATGCCAGTTCTCAGTCTTCCTCTGGCTTCAGATTGGAAAAGCAATTTTTACAGGAATCAGGGAAGTCAGATATAAAAAGACATACATTTAAAATGGTTATCACAGGCGCCTGGGTGGCTCAGTTGGTTAAGTGACTGCCTTCGGCTCAGATCATGGTCCCGGAGTCCTGGGATCGAGTCCCACATCAGGTTCCTGGCTCGGCGGGGAGCCTGCTTCTCCCTCTGACCCTATCCCCTCTCATGCTGTTTCTCTCTCTCTCTCTCTCAAATAAAAAAAAAAAAAAAAAAAAATTAAAATGGTTATCACAATCCTTAAAATTGATATGAAATTACAAAGTGAATCAAAAACAGTAACTTAGCCAATAAGATGACCCCATTATAGAGAAAAAGCGTAAATGGTTTACTTGGAGCAAGGACTATTAGTAGATGCTACTATCCGATATTTCATATTTGTTCAGGAAGTGACCAGCCCCTTTTATTTCCCCCTTCTTCCTTACGCAGCTTTCCTTTTAGTCATTTCACTGTTGGCGTGAAGATAAAGCCAGTATGAAAAAGTGAAACAAACTGGTCAATCCATTAACTGACGACAGGCTGAACCAACCTATAGTCTGGACCAACTTATATTCTCCATAAGCTTGGAGATTACCTATAAATTTCATTTATCTGTAATGGAGTTTCCCTTGTAATAAGAGAAAACTGTAATTGATTCCACAATGAAAATTATCTTATAGGAATTATTAACACATCAAACTGCTAATATATCCCAAGCACCTAACTCAGGGCCTGGAACATATTAGGCATTCAAATATTGCTTCAATGAATGTATGAATGAATGAATGAATGAATGAATGTCTTCAAAATGCTGGCAAATCCCATTTGAACAGATATTATTATTCCATAGAAGTCAAACAAGCCTGTAATTTTGAGACATGTTAATTCAATGACAAATTATAAATTCCAATTTATAGCCAAACTTCTTCAATATTAGAGAATATCATTCTAGGATCTGTAATTCATGATCTCTTGAGTGATTTAAAAATATATCCTATTTTAGGGGCTCTTTTAAGAAGTCCTAGAATTAACTTAAGCTATTTACCATGGACATCAAGTATATCAGGCTACAAAACATTGCAAATCACTGTAGAAACTCTTTTTCCCCTGTTTCTGTATCTCTCTGCCCCCTTTATTTTAAAAAGTCGTAATTTAAGTTTTTGATGATTACCAAATTTTTTAAAAAGTAGGTGTACAAGCTCTTGTAATGGAAAATCATGTACTTTGTTTCATTCTGTCACACAATATTTTTAAAAGTTCTATCAGTAAATAAGAATGAACAAATTGTTGAGAATTGCTGAAGCTCATCTTTCTACTTTAATGTATGTTTGAAAATTTCCACAACCAAAGTATTTTTAGATGATACCAGTGTACTAAAAGCCTTGTGAGGTTAATTTTCAGAGGATCCAGAAACCAAGGCAAATGGATTCTTGGTGCTCCAACACCTAGAAAGGACTACATAGCTGATTATAAATTTTCTTTTAAATAAACAACACTATCTGCCCATTTTACCCTTTCCTCTATGAATCTCTCCTTAAAAAAAAAAAAAAAAAAGCCCAAACATTTAAAAAGTTGAGATACAAGATGATAGTCTAGATAGTAAAAAGGTATTGTGATTCTGTTAGAAAATGCCACAAGTCCAAGTGATTAAACAGGATTCGGCCCATGTCTACACTTGACAGTGAAAACACACTATTTCTAAATTAGTAGCATTTCTTTGGTTCTTACTGACTCTCTCCTTTGTCCATATCTTTTATCTATTAAGTTTCCTCAAGCTACAATTGCTGGAATGTCTTCGGTTTCTCCCTCTGACAGGTCCTTATTAATTCCAAATTGTTAAGTACACTGCTTCCAAACATCTTCTTTATGACCTCTTTGGTCCTATCATTCTACTTCCTGAAATCTCCACATCAAATACAAATCTGTGCACATCACTTGTAAAGCTCTCCACTTCCACCTCTTCCCCCCCTTTACCTCTCTTCCAATCACTGTTTGTGTTTTGGCTGCTCATGAACTCACTCTGTTCTGGCTCTGAGTTTTGCCAGGAAACAGCCTCTGTTTTTCCATCAGCCAAACCACATTCATCCTTCCCTGTTGACTCTGTTGAAATCACAGCTTATGGGCCACCCCCTCTGAGTTTTCCCTGCTCTCATCTATCTTCTAAGAGCTCGCACTATATTTTCTAAGGACTGTATTAATGCCTAAATTAGGTCAACTGAGTGTCTTTACATCATAAACTTCTCTGCTGATGAAACTATGGCCAAGGTTTGCCAAGTACTCTCCACTATTTACTACACTGAAAGGCGTCCTTGGAGAGCTCAGCAAGTCCTTATGGACCTGTATTCTCCATAAGGCAGCTGTTCTCAACCTCTTTGTAGGTCCAGCACACCTGAAGAATGCTATATACTTCCATCAGTCACTGTGTCTTACTCTGCACCATTCAGAGTCAGAGATGAGGAGGACACACACTCCCATCCTTATCTGAACAGCGTTGTTATAAAGAATGAAATAAGAGAGTGGCTACAGGAACACAGAAAAGATAAGCACTGAACTTCAGCACTTCTGTGCTCGTGTGTGCGCGCATTCTCTCTCTCTCTTCCCTCCCCCCCTCCCTCTCTGCCTCTCTGTCTGTCTCCCCCAGCTTTGTCTCTCTCCCTTCCTCCCTCCCTACACACACACACACACACACACACGCATATATATACACAATATATAATGGATATAATACATAGACATCAATACAATAGATATATCTATAACCTATTATACATATATAAAGCTCTGCTGTAAAAAAGAGAAAGAAAGAAACCTTGCTATAAAGTATATGAACATTAGAGCCTCTTGACCTAAGAAGGCTTAGGAATGATTGTTTTCTCAAGTGAGCATATATTTATTAAAACCCAAGATGGTACCAAAATGCATTTTAGAATGATTAAAACAGCTGAGAAAGACTTTCCCCTGATGACACAACTTCCCTTGAAACTCCAGTGGTTGATTCTTCTGTCTTCCCCACACCAAGAGGCATCTGCATCCTCCTGTTCTTCAATGCAAAACGGCACAGTCCTCAAAATGCACTCCATTTCCGTCTATGACCTATAAACTGCCATTTCTGTTGAAAGCCCATGCCTGTCCACCATATGGAGTAATGGCCAGGCACGGGTTTTCAACAGCAATTGCCATGTTCAAAAGATAATTCTACCACTTGCTAGTTTAGCAATATTCACCTAAATCTGTTTAGTTGTAAAAAAGGGGAAAGAGACAGTATCTCCCTTACAGTTTTGGGGAGAAGCCAATTAGACACATCATTACAGAGATTCTTTATCATTTATTTACCTTCAGATAATTTAGCACATAGCTAAGAGCTTTTCCCAGTTGGTATCATGTCATCTAAAACCCCAACCTTGCAGATCCTTGAACTCCACCGCAACAAAACCTGCCTATCCACTTTACTTCAAGGACTAACATCACTGCATGACATCAAGTTCTGAATTTACCGTTCTTCCATCTATTCTGCACTCTTAATAAAAAATAATACTATTAGATAACTTTTTTTGAGTGCGTAATGTGCCAGACATTGTTACAAGTATTTTATAGGTATTGTTTCGTTACTCTTCACACCACCATTATTCTTCCCATCCCAGATGTAGAAATGTTAAGCTTCCTCTTTGTTGTCTTTACGCTCCCATTCCTCTGTTCTATCAGGTCACTGCCGTCACCAACAGCACCCCCTTCCGTCACTTCTTAAGCTGTTTCATTCCTTCTCGCCTTCATTGCCAGAGTTCTCGGAAGACTGTTCATCAGTGGATGTTTGCTCGTCTTCACTTCCCATTCTAGTTATAGACTATTGTATTGTGGCTTGTGCCCCTACCACTCACGCACAAGCACCTCTTCATCCTCTCATCCAACATGATTTAGTTCTGTCACTCATCTTCATGAAATTCCAAGATGTCTACTCTTTTGGTCATCTTCCTTTGCCTTCTTTTCTTCCCTGCTCTAGATTTTTTCCATATAGGAGTTTACCCAAAATTAGCACTCCACATCTAGAGATCCAATCTTAGCTTTTCTGTAGGGATCCAGACCCACTGTTCAGACTTCCTTCAGCCTCTATTTCCCCTGGTCAGTCAGCATTCACTGCTGTCCTCTGATGTCGCAACTGAAATCAATATGCTCCCTACTATGGCCACTCGTATCATATTTTGGTTCTACCTGTGTGTTTCACTGGAATGTAAGCTTGTCTGGATCTTGGGGTCTATCTTAATGCCTTGCACACAGTTGCAACTCTTTAAACAAGTTATTTTACATTTACTGACTTAAGAATCCAAGAAAAAAGTACCATTTTCATAAAATTAAAGAGAATATTTTCCTCATACTCATGTAGCACTTTTATGTTCTATTTTGTTTTTGTTTTGTTTTCACACATAAAATCTTCAGAATCTGAGAAGCACTTTTTCCCTAATGAGGAACAATACTCTCAAATGCATTTGAGAATGCCGATCATTTCCAAAGTGCAGTGGGAATGGAAGCCCCATTAACTGGCAACTTTGGATATTCATGCTCTTGGAGGGACAGCTGAGCAACTGAATTTTAAAATGTTTTTCAGAGTCCTGAACCCAATTTTTAGCGGAAAACTTTTAAATGAAAAGAAAAATTACACATTTGGGTCTAATTATATCTACCATCTACTTATAAACTATTACACAAATGGCAGAAACTAGCAAAGATTTTATTTTACAGAATGAGCTTCAGAACCTTTCTTTCATAGGTAAAAAGAAAAAAAGCAAGCAAAGGAGTGAAGAATTGAGAACTCCTTCTGGGTGTTTATCTTTATACCCTGAGCAACCAAAAGCTAAAAGATGAGCAGCTATAGGAAGGCATGGTAGTTTAAAAAGTCATAAAAGGGATGGTTGCGTTAAGACAACCAGGATTGGAGAATCTATTCACAGACAAATAATTAAGATTAAGATCTGAAGCCAATTATCTCCATTCCTAACAGTTTGGATGTACAGCTGCCTAAATGGGGCAGCACAAAGTGGGAGAATTTAAAGTATCCTTTAACGTGATAGTCTGGACTCTCAAGTTTAAACATATACAATTCTTTGGTGCCTCTGTAAACAAGTAATTTTTTTTTTTGCTATTATTACAGTGAATTCTTTTTAAGCTAAAGGTCTCTTAAAATTTTCAAAACATCTTTTCTCTCCCAGCAGCCCTTTAGTTATTTTGTATATTATTAGTTCCTTTAAAGTTTGATGAAAAGAGAAGATAACTTGCTCTTTAAATCCCTTAACAATGTTCTTCATCCGTTCATTCAACCAGTATTTACAGGGAGCCTACCATAGTCAAATTGCTGGGTGCTGGGCCTCGCTAGGGAGGCCACGAAGGAGCTGGAGGCCATGACTAAGCTGAAGTTGGCAGGACGCAGAAACAATGAGACAGAGGAATCATCACTTGTAATACTGACTCACAGGGCAGGGGTTTTCAACAACACTGAGACTCACAGGAGTGGAGGAATGAGATGCTGGTGAGAAGCAGAGTAGCCAAACACAGACACCAGATAAACAAAAAGCAACTGGGTGACAGGGTGGAAATTCAAGAGGAAAAATTCAAACCTCCTCTTCTGAATTTATGCCTTGAACTGAGAGTGGTCATCCAGCTGGTCTCCATGAAGCCACAACCACTGTGGTTCCTGCCCATCCTAAAGGCCTGGGAAGGCAGCTTTCCTGGGTTCCCTTGAGGTCTAGTCTCATAGCTGAGATTCTGATGCTCTTATATATTCTCAGAACTATCATACCCTTATTACTTAACACAAACAGTAGTGGGTCTCTATTACTTGCAATCAAAAGCATCTTTCTGAACAAATACTAACATAGTTGTATAAGAAATTGCTTCTTGGAAGTTAGCATTTAGCAATATCAAGTTATTTCAAGAGAGAAATAAGATGATGTCAGGCAGTACCACCCGCTTATTAAGACAATTACTAAATTATTTCCATTTTCTTTCAAATCATTTATTATTAACAAAACTGCCCTCACTTTACCTATATGTTCAGCAAGTTTTGTGTTCATCTTTCTTATCATTCCAATTAAAGGGTTGCCTGGGGTCCAAAAAGCAAAGAAAAAAAACACAAGCTTCTCATACATAATCTGAGCTGTCTCAAATTCTGTAAAAGGTGTGACAAGATATAGCCTCCCCTCCCCAACTCCCCCCAAAACTCACATACAAATTAGACTATCCTTCATCAAACTTAGTATGTCTTTAATGTTTATATATTTCAATGTCTCTAAAATAAACTAACATTTGGTATGTAAGAGATATGTTATTTGCTACAAATTCTTCTAAAAAGTATATACGATGTATTATTTAAGTAAGTCTGAGAAATTCTAGTTTGTTAAGTGTATGTGTTTTAAATGAAAGGAGGCATCTTTTTGCTATTAGAAGCCAACAGATTTTTTATAAGATGGTCTTAAGGGTTGTGTTATATTTTGGGAATGAGTACTTCCTTTCCAGATTTGTGCTGCCGCCTCATTCCCTGGTGACTTCTAAACAACCTAGGGGTCACAGTGGCCTCTCTTTAATTAGTATCTCACTAGAGGGAGGGGACATGTCCAGAGGAAAAGAATGCAGGAAAACATTATAAACAAAAGTCTTCAAGGCAACTTAGTGATTTCGTCAAGGAACGAAAAAAGCTTAGTTCCTTCTTTGTTACCAAAGTAAAGCGTGAAATGGTTTTGATTCCTACAAATTGAGAAGGCTGGAATTTTATGTATGTTTGTTTGTTAATTCTAGCTTAATGTGTTAGACTTCATCTCTATTTTAATTTGATGGCCTTGATTGAAATCTACACATTCACTGTTTAGACAGCAAAAGAGTTATCCATAATGTAAACAACGGATTCAAGTAAAATCTTTTCCATTATTTATTAGGGGTTAGCAATATCCAAGTTATAGTCATACAACACTTTCTTTTTTAAAAGTAGTGTTAAAAAAATAAAAAAATAGGGGTCCCTGGGTGGCTTAGTCATTAAACGTCTGCCTTCTGCTCAGGTCACGGTCCCAGGGTCCTGGGATAGAGCCCCGCATCGGGCTCCCTGCTCCGCGGGAAGCCTGCTTCTCCCTCTCCCACTCCCCCTGCTTGTGTTCTCTCTCTCTCTGTGTCTCTCTCTGTCAAATAAATAAAATCTTTAAAAATAAATAAATAAATAAAAATAAAAATAAAGAACAATACTTAAGAGAATAAAAGCCAGTAATATCTATCTACCTGAAAGATAATTTTGAATAGATATTAAATAGCTAAAGCTGTACCTCTTATATTCTATGTAATCAACCAATCTTATAAGCCAGGAACAAAGATTCTATTTAAATTAGGCTCCATGAAACAAATGAATGGCTGAATTAATTAAACTGAATCAAAAATAAATTTTCCCTGAAACTCAAGAATAACCCAGTTTAAAAATTCTGAAAAGCTTAAATAATATATGTATGTATATATGTATATGTATTTTTTAGAACTATATCAATCTATCTATAAGAGTGTGTGTACATAGATTCCACATAAATATTCCACAAGGGAATTATATTTTCAAAATACCAAAGGGTAAAATTTTTGAAAATTATTATGGTTATGTATATGAATAAGCAATGCTTTTGGATTATTAAATTTTCAGTTAAAAACACTGACACTGATTAATGGTTTCTGTTGGGTACCATTTACAAGAAATCACCTCAGCAGGGTGCCCGTGTCCAGTTTCATAATCACATAGTACACTAGCCCTACAGGATTATGTTCCAGGCAAGTTCGCATGTTAAGTTGAATTTCATTCTCTTCAGGAAGTGACTTTTACTCAAGATTGAATACAGCTGTTAGCACAGACCACTGTTCCAAAAACATTTCTATGAGAAGTGGAAGAAAACACCATTTTTAAGAATTGCAAATTCACTTTCATTATTCCAAATCTGTGCAACTAAATGGGAGGGGAATCTTTGGTCTCTGTTAGTTAAATTAGGTTTTCATAAATATTCAAAAGAAAACCTGCAGGGTGGTTGGAAGATGGCTATGAAACTTTCCATGTACTTTGTAGCCTATATATTTTAATAACCAGACCACGAGTTTGTTTACAACAAATTTAGTGCTTCATTTTTTTTGTTACAAAAATCAATGCTATACCGGCACTTAATTTTTTCTTAAGTTTCACTCTCTAATATGACTTGGTTTTCTCTCTTTATATTCACAGAAGTGAAGCCTGGCAAATAAAGTGGGGCCTCAACAAAGGAAACGCTGCCAGCTAAAAACACCGGATGTAATCGAGACCACAAGAGACACATACTGGGTTATAAATGTCGAACTAAAAAAGAGGTATTGGAAAGAAACGAAGTCTAACTTTTCATTGGATGGTTTAATTGTTTTTATGAAATCTTACTAGTTCATTGTTTACTCCCAAACTAAACAAAATCTCTCGGAATTATTATAATCCTGGGTTCCACTTTCTGGAGTTCTAAAAGGAAAAAAAAAAAATCTATAGATTCTGGTTTTGTTTTTTTTTTTAAGATTTTATTTTTAAGTAATCTCTACACCCAATGTGGGGCTCAAACCCACAACCCCGAGATCTACCGACTGAGCCAGCCAGGTGCCCCAAAACCTCTGGATTCTTGGCTACCTTCCCTGCCCACTCTCCTACTATCTTTCGGGGAATATAGAGGGGATGAGAGTCTTCACCTGCCAGGCAAGACAATGCAGTACAAGTAATACAAGTAACCTGGATCAGCCTCAGCGAACAGTTGAGAAAACAGCATTTTCTAAGAATGTCTTTGCTGACAGCATTACAGAAAATGTCCTTTTCAAAAGAAATTGGAATAAATCTGCCTATAAATGGACAGATAACAGAGTAAGTTAATGAGCATTATTAACTCTCTTTGGCGGTGGGTGGGGATAGGAAAACTTCATGTACAAAGTCCATAGTAGCTTTGTTTCTATTCCCACCCTTTGACGTGCTTCCTTTTTGTAGAGTGATGGTGATAGCTATGATGAATATTGTTTCCCAACTGGCTATGAAAATCTAAATGTGAACTTTTTTAAGAGGAACACATAAGGTTTTGGCACCTCTATTTTTTTTTAATTTGGTTATCAGTGCTTTCCAAGCTTCCCATTTCAATAGCTCTCTACTGCTCTCCTAAAGATTTTTGCAATTAAGTACATATATCTTCAAAAAATATTCCTCAGACAAAAATTAAAAACTCAATTTATTTTTTAATCAGAGATCAGGATATTTTAGTTGTCAAAATATAATAATTTTTACTTAAGACTTTGAGTGATGAGAGCAGTTAATAGTTTTTACAACTTTAAAAGGTAAGAGGAAGTCTCCTTTCATTTTTTTTCATAAAATATGACCAAAGTTTCTTAGTAAAGTGAACATTTCTCACAAGGGATGAAGGAATCCTATTATAACTCACACAGGAGAAAGCATACATCTCAGTAAGAACCAGTCATTTCTGAAACTGTTCCGTTATATAGGTCAGCCATCTTACTATTTCAAGCAAGCTCTTTGGGGAAAAAAATGAAATCTTTTGCCACTAGAGGGAGTTCAAAATTCCCTTTGTATCAATAAACATCTAGAGTGAATTTAACTTCTGAAACAATAAAAAGTATGATTGTAGTATATTTCTTTTTTACTAAACAATAAGACTAAATCAGGAATTAGGTTTTTAGGTGATATATTTTCCCCTTTCAACTAGAATAACTACTGTGGATATATTTGATGATTATTATGCACAGCACATTTATATTAAAAACAACTTTGCAATGTTCTTCTCCAGAAGTAGTATACATCAAGAGTTTCATTCTGATTGCTTCACTGAGTATGGAATCTTTTTTTTTTTTAAAGATTTTATTTATTTATTTGCCAGACAGAGACACAGCGAGAGAGGGAACACAAGCAGGGGAAGTGGGAGAGGGAGAAGCCCGCTTCCCGCAGAGCAGGGAGCCCGATGCGGGGCTCGATCCCAGGACGCTGGGATCATGACCTGAGCCGAAGGCAGACATTTAACGACTGAGCCACCCAGGCGCCCCGAGTATGGAATCTTTTAATCTATGAAGCTTTGGTCAAGAATGATTGTGATAGAATGTTCCAAAGCCACAATCCCCTCCGTTCTGCGTATGCTTTCCCAATATGAATTTGCCCTCCTTGGTCCAGATTGGAGCCTATTTTTAATCCCCGTGAATGTGGGATGGCCCTGTGACCAAGCCAGAAGAATGCAAAAGTATTGCTGAGTGACTTGCAGGTCTAGGCCTTATGAGGCCTTGAGCCAATAGCCATTAGCTCTAGAAGTCTGGGCTGTTCTGCCATTCAGGCAGAGAGCCTACAAGGAAAGAGAAGTCCTGCAGAATGAGAAGCCAGAGAGAGGAGAATGGAGGCACTCCAGTCAAGAGCCAGACAACTGTAAGATACAGGACTGTGGCCATTTTGGACACTCCATCTGCAGCCAAGCTCCCAAGTACTTGCAGCTGCAGGAGTAGCCCAAAGCAATATGGAGCAGAAGAGGCTCCGAGCTGATCCCAGTTGACCCAGGGAATTATGCAAAATAATAAATCATCGTTTTAAATTTGAGATGGTTTGCTCCTCGGTAACAGATAACTGAAACAATAACACTAGTAAATATATTTGTATGGTGCTCTATAGCTTTTTTTTTTTTTTTTAAGATTTTATTTCTTTATTTGAGAGAGAGAGCACACGAGCGAGAGAGCACAAGCAGGGGGGGCAGCAGAGGGAGATGGAGAAACAGACTCCCCACTGAGCCTGACCTAGGGCTCGATCCCAAGACTCTGAGATCATGACCTGAGCCAAAGGCAGACACTTAACTGGCTGAGCCACCCAGGCACCCTGGTGCTCTATAGTTTTTATTTTTTTATTTTTTAAAGATTTTATTTATTTATCTGACAGAGAGAGAACAAGTAGGCAGAGAGACACGCAGAGGGAGAGGGAGAAGCAGGCTCCCCGCTGAGCAGGGAGCCCAATGCGGGGCTCGATCCCAGAACCCTGGGATCATGACCTGAGCCGAAGGTAGCCGCTTAACCGGCTGAGCCACCCAGGCGCCCCTATAGTTTTTAAAAGCCCTTTCAAATCCATGGTCTTCTATGAGCCCTACCAGGGGCCCAGTTTCCCAGTAGGAGACTGGGTCAGAGATTAAATACCATGTCCAAGAGCTGAGAGTGCTTAAAAGCAAATATAGTTTACATTTTAAAAAGAATGATGTTTCCTGAACACTTTGTGTCAATTATACTTCAAAAAAATAAAATTAAAAAAATTTTTTGAACTAAATTTAATTAAATATGAGAAGTCATGAGGCACACCCAAGTGAAGGAGATAGTAAAAAGATCTTTCTCATAAGAAAAGACCACACCAAAACAGTTTTCTGTTTTGTATCTAGGATAATAGTGATAATCAAATAATCAAGCACTGACTTAAAACTATTCTTTCCAGCATTTCTTTTTAGTAAGAACTGACTAACCTAAATAATGTATGTAGTTCTACTAGTCCTCAGGATTCAAAAAGCAGAAATAACCTTTCTGGACCTGTGTCTCTTCAGGCACACTTCGACTTTGGTTCCATGTTTAAGAAATGTTAATCATTTAAAAGTGCTATGTACAAAGCACTGATATCTCCAAGCAGTATTTATTATATACTGGATTTTTAAATTTGAAAAGACCCTTTAAGAATTCTTGCCTTCCTTGTTCTCACTGCATTTACAAATTTTACAACTCTCCTCTCTGCTTGAGTTCCAGTTCAACAAAATAATCACTGGACACCAAGCACAGGTCCTTTGCATTTTGGTCCCTCCGCCCCTTCCTTTCTCTCCTCCAGACTTACCAGGGAGACTGCTTACATGATTGATATGGACACACAGCTCCAGCAAGAGAAAAATGCTGGAATTTGCCCTTTGATGGCTAAGTGTTGTGGGGAGGGGGTTGTGTGCAGCAGGGGGAATGGTTTCGGAATTCAAGAAAGGCCAAGTTCACCAAGGCAAAAGTCCAAGAATAAATTGAGAGGAAGATGATTGCTAGAAATCAGTTTGTTTGTTTTTTTCCCAGAATAAACTGAGTGGTCCATGTCTAAGACAGAATAAAATTCAAATTGTGAAAGCCTTGGATCCAGACTGGTAGTCCTTCAACCTACTAGTCAGTTTCATTTCCAAAGAGGCATCTCATCATCTTCCAGTAAAGAGATTCCAAGTACCTGTATAAGTCATGCCTCTTCGTTTTCCCCCCCAACAGTCAGTGCGAAGGAGAACAGTGAGTATAACATTCTGTAACAATATAAGTTACAGAAGCTGGAAGCCAGAGGCTCTTAGGATTTAACTGAATAAATGTGGATTAAGCATCTTCTACTTTCTACCTTTTCAGTGGCAGTTTCTTGATCTTACACTAAAGATTCAAATCCTTCACACGGTCCACAAATCCCTGTGGGATGTGATGCCTATCTACTCCTCCAGCACCATCTTGTCCTCACGCACTTAGTTCCAGGCATTCTGGTCTTTCAGCTCTTGGTAACTGTAGCGCAACCTATCCAGCAATATACTTCACACATGCTGTTCCCTCTGCATGGAATCGAATCCTCTACTGCCTGCTTAGCTCCTACTGACCTTCACATCTCAGTTTACAACCACTCCTACCAGAACATCTTCCCCCTGACCCCCCAGAAGAGGCTAGGCCCTCCTGTTACATAATCTGACATAGAGCACAGTGTTCATCTCCTTTCCAAGTTGCCATTTAAATTATTACTTAATATCCACCCTCTGATGAAAGCTCCTTGAGAGAAGGAGTCATATCTGTTTTGTTCATTGCTTTTTTTCACCGGCATCATGTACAAATGTAGAGTAGGTACTCAATCCTATTTACTGAATGTGAATCCATCATATTTAAGGAACTAAAAAAATATACATGTCTGTGTATAAACTTATATATTATATGGTTATATCATAGGTGTTTCTAAAGGTACAAAGAAGAACCTGACAGTTTCCAGAAGACAGAGACATGCACAGATGACCAAGTAGCAAAGCAGAACCTGATCAGTGGTATGATAAGAGATCTAAATGACAAGCAGCAGGAGAACAGGGAAAAGGAGATTGACTCCAAACGGTGACTATGGAAACCTCTGTGGCAAAGGTTCGGAAAGGACCTGTGAGAACGGTAAGATTGGCACACATTTTTCTGGCCTGCTAGAAACAGTAGAATTCTCAAGTGTGTATCCTCTCCACAAACACTTTTCTGTTCTTCACTTTTCCTTATCACCTGGTGTCTCAAATACCTTCTAAGCTCTAGGAAATAAATAAAATGGAGGTTTCATAGAACAATGCCATGATTAACTCAAAGAAATGTCACTTTAATGGTATCCTACCAGACCTGCGTGTAAAGACTGATTTAACCCCTGGCAACAATGACACTGTGGCATCTGTGGAGGAATTCAGGTTAGGAACTGCAAACCAATCCTGCCCAAGAAAAGTCCTTAACTAAATCCAGATATCAGGGAGGTAGAATGTTTGGTGCGTCGAGACAGCAGGTAGCCTAATGGCAGTGCATCCAAGAAAGGGCCAGAGTTCTGGGAGAAGTCAGGCCCTCCTGCAACACTGCAGGGAAATCTTTGTGACTCCTTGATGTGTCATTACAGTTACTGGGAAACACTGATGACCGGCATTGCATTTAATGGTTTGGAATTCTGGGACGTGAGGGCGATCTGGCTGTGACATCTGTCACCCCATTGATCGCCAGGGTTGATTCGGCTGATCCGGCTGGCTAGGCGGGTGTCCCCTTCCTCCCTCACCGCTCCATGTGCATCCCTCCCGAAGCTGCGTGCTCGGTCGAAGAGGAAGACCTTCCCCGATAGAGGAGGACCGTTCTTCGGTCAAGGGTATACGAGCAGCTGCGCTCCCCTGCTAGAACCTCCAAACAAGCTTTCATAATGGTTTGGAATTCTGTACAGATATGCTAAGTAGCCTGCCCAACTACCTAGAAAAAAGCAGATTTAGACCTGGGACATCACCCTCATTGCTCAACCCTCAAGCAATTCACATCATGTAGGAAATCTAGTAAGAGAAGCTATGAGCTATTCTTCCCTTCTGAAGTTCGAGGCTCCTGGCTAACTGGCTGGATCTCCTGGGTGAGTACCTAATGAGTACCTATTCTCAATGGTTTTGATTAAAAAAAAAAAAAAGGAAAACATGCTTTAAACAACTCTGTTCACGGAATTAAAGTTTTCAGCAACAAAACTTCCTTTTTAGTTTTACAACTGAAATTTGGTCCATGTAGCAAATATTAAGTGGCAGTAAGGTATAATTTGTTTCCTGGTTTTACATAAATTATGTCAATGTTATGTAAAAAGCAGGCTTCCATTATGGAAGACCTGCTTGGCAAACTACACTACTTCACAAATTTTTCTGGTTCTGAATCTGAAGAAATGTGGCTTGGCTTTGAAGACTGTTCTTTTTTACACCACATCTCTGCAGTGCTATCTTAAAGCCTTTTTAGCAACTATTCATCATAACTGAATTTTAATTCCCAGTATATTTCAATATCAATCTCTCAACATGAAGCACTATAATTTAAAAGCAGTTTAGAATATCCAGGAGCATGCCTGTGCAACTGAACTGAGTTTCTTAAGTACAGAATTGTGCAATCCTCGTTTACTTTGGGTTAGGTGATAAGGACTCAGCTCCTAATCATTTTAATCTTACGCTTTTTATGACCCCTCTGTTTAAGTCAATATTTTAATTGGCATATACCAAGATCCGAACATATCTTGGATCAGAAATTTTGTTTAAACTGAAAAAAAGGCACGTACTACTTCAAATGTCTTAGATATGAGCACAGTGGCCTAATTTTCACCTAGTAAAGGGAGTTTGCAGTAAAGTGAAATTTTTAGAAGTAATGAAACAATACTCAGTAAGAAAAGTGCTGTCACCAGCTCATGAAAAGTATTTGGCTAACACATGATTCTAGTCCACTTAAAAACCACATATAGCCACCTCTACAACAGCTGCTTCAGGCAATAGATATAAATTAAGTTCAAAGGTACTTCAAAAATCTTACTCTAGTCAATAGTTTTAGTCCACCCAGTTATCAACCATTTCATCAACACTACTGAAAACCAGATATATTGGACATGAGTTTGAGCTCTTTTTCCCCACTGCTTACCCAAAACAAACAAGCATGAAAGGAAAAGCCTTCAAAGGAGATAGCAGGAGAAAAAAAAAAACAGCAACAGATGAGTTCGACAAGTCTAAAATAGTACTAGCCATTAAAATTTTCTATGATAAAAACGTTCTACCTGCTCACCGTCCAACAGGGTGGCCACCAAGCACATGTGGCTAGTGTGCACTTGCAATATGGCTAGAGTAACTGAGAAACTGAATTTTGTATTTTAATTAAATTTAAAATGTTACACATAGCTAGGGGCGTCCATATTAGACAGCACAGGCTATAATTTACTAAATCCATGAGAAATGAAGAAGCAAATTCATCAGATAAATGTGGCAATTACTTATGGCCAGTAGGAGTCTAGAATTATTTTTATCTGCTGATTAACTGATGATCTCTCAAAATCTTTATTAATTCAGTCATGAAAAGGATCTCTGACCACAAATAAGTAAAAGCATTGTCAAGGAAGGCCAGGAATGATAGAATCAGGGCAGAAAGGACAAGCTCAATCCTGAGTCCTGCGGTTACTGTTCTGCCATGTTACCCAGCTTTTCCAGGGAATTTCCTGGTATTTTGGCCAGGGCAGTTCAGCCTGACTGAAACTTTCGACATAACCAGCAGAACCAAACAAAACTGGAAACAAAAGTTCTTATTAACTCTTTCTGGAAATAATTAGGGTTATTTTAAACCATCCCTATGCCTTAACTAGATATGATACTAGAAATATTCTAAGGAGACATGAGTCCCTTGGGGGGGGATACATATACATATACATATACATATACGTATACATATATATGTGTATATATATATACATATATATATGTGTATTTATATATATATATATATATACACATATATATATGTATATATATAAAGTTCTTCCTCACTTTTTTTGGAATCTCAACACTTCTTTTATTATCATTTCTTATGTATGGCCCTGAAATGCTTTCATCCATCTAAATTTCACAAACATTCTCTGAGGTAGGTAGGTGGAGTATAGAGTATTCTCAAAACAGCCATCACCAATTCCTTCCCTTCCTGAGGTCACCTGCCACTCCACGCATCAAGGGGTGGAGTCTATCTCGCTTCATCTTGAATCTGGGCTGGAATGTAATTTGCTCTGACCAACAAAGTATGGTGTAAGCGATGCTGTGCCTGGCAGCTTCTACTTTTCCTCTTGGAAGCCAGCCACCATTAAGAAGTCCAACTATCAGGGCGCCTGGGTGATTCAGTGGGTTGAGCATCTGATTCTTGATTTCGGCTCAGGTCATGATCTCAGGGTCGTGAGATCAAGCCCTGCGCTGGGCTCAGCTAAGCATGGAGTCTGCTTAAGATTCTCTCTCCCTCCCCTCTGCCCCTACACCTGCTCACACGTGCATGTGCACACGCGTGCTCTCTCTAAAAAGAAAAAAAAATAAGTCCAACTGTCTTGAGACTACTGTCTTATAAGAAAAGGCCAAGCTACCAAGATGGAGAGAGAAAGGGTAAGTGCAAAGCAAGAGACACTAGCTATTCAAAGTGAAACAGTCACAACTTCCCCGCTCATCCAAGCCACCAGCGGAATGCCGCTCAGTGAGTGAACCCAGCTGAATACAGCCCAGCGCCCCCACCCTGAGTGATGACATGTAGAACGGCCAACCCTGACCCTGTCCAAATTCCTGTGCCACAGAATCATGAGAAAGAATAAATTCTTGTTGTTTTAAGCTCTAAAGTTTGGGGTTGATTTGTTATCTACTCCATACTTTAGTACCAAACTTGTGCTTCTACTTTTTACTCCAAAGAAAAGAAATAACTTGGAAATACTGGCTGTCCGCTTTTACCCATGCTTCAATATGGCATAGATACGAGGGTGTTACTGCCACCACTAAGTAAAAAGAAAGTAAAATTAAAAAGGAGCCAACAGAGTAATAATGGGTTCTTGGACAACTGTAGCGTACGTGTTTATACTGTTAGGAAAGAATGTATTTAGAAAAAGAATCCTCAGCTAAGACCTTTAAACTGAAATGTGAAGGGTGATGAACAAAAAAAAGCCAGATTAACTGAATGCAAGCAGCCAGGCTGTCTGTCTCTGGAGTATATCCTAGAATCACCCCTGCCCCCACTCTATTTCTTATCTTTTCTTTTTTACCATGCATATTTAATTCAATGATGGGATTACAACTTTAAATCATTAAAAGATGTAAGTAGATAAGGCTAAGTTTGCACATTAATCTTGTTTGCCTTTAGAGGAGGAGACTACATTTCCCTACAATGAAATGATGCTGGGAAAATATTTTTAGTAGGCAAAATAAGTATGAATGATATGAAAAAAAATTTGCTGGACAAGTCTAAAATGCTAAAAGGAATACTCACCAAGGTAAAACCTGCTTGAGAGTTCCCAAGTCACTTAGACTGAACCTTGAAAGAATGTTAAAGGGGGAAAATCTTACATAAAAACAGAATAATAAATTGGCAACTACTATCCTGAAGGCCATCATCCCAGACTTTTAGGATTATTCTTCATGACAATGATTTAACTTCACCACAGCCACCTCCTTAGTTTTTTGTCTAGGTTTGTGGCTCCCACCTGAGCTCTTTTTTTTTTTTTTTTAAAGATTTTATTTATTTATTTGACAGAGAGAGAGATAGCGAGAGCAGGAACACAAGCAGGGGAGTGGGAGAGGGAGAAGCAGGCTTCCCGCCGAGCAGGGAGCCCGATGCGGGGCTCGATCCCAGGACCCTGGGATCATGACCTGAGCCGAAGGCAGACGCTTAACGACTGAGCCACCCAGGTGCCCTCCCACCTGAGCTCTTTAAAGGCATTCTGGGAAGGCAGAGGTACAAAGCACAGACTGATCTCATTTCTCTTGCAGTCTCTCCAAGTTTAGCACAATTAGCAAGAATGGTATATAATCCATAATAAAGTGATATATAATCCATAAAGCAAAGTCTACCTAACACCTCACTCAATTTGAAAAATTGCCAGTTCTATCAGAAATGCCAACACTCCAATCCAATATTCACTGCTCAGAATCTTCATCTTTCCATCAGTATGTGCCAGAGTAACAGATGTTGAAATATGACCAATTTTGTGGCTGACAAATGAATCTTGAAATGTCTATAACCATATGAACAAAGGCATCCCATGAATATGACGCTTCCTCTGGGTCAAACTCCCAAGGGTTCTGGGAACAGTGTCTCACGACATTTTTGCATCTTATAATATATAACATAGGAAATGTTCAAATTGTGAGGGTTACAAGTACAAAGGAGCAGTCCATATCACAGGCAATACACACTGCTGTCATTCAGGGGGAAAATGAGAGGCACTGATTATTAACGGATGCAAGTGATACTTCATGGTTTTTCTAAAACCAAGTTCCAAACCAAAACCAAGTTCCAAACCAAGCCCTATTAGATACTTCCCCATTTAAGGGATTAAGGACATATAAGTAAATTTCTCTAACAGAGTTTTCAAGAGGCTGACTCCAAAAATGCAGGGGAATCACCCTATTCTTACCATTTTCACTGCTGTGATCGGCTGAGATTTTTGACAGGACCTGGATAAGAAGTAAGAAATGCCTTAGGGTCCTGCTGTTCCTACCACTGCAGGAAGGGAATAAGCTACTCTGATGTCAATGCCCTCTCTGACTTCCTATCAAGTCCTTTTTGCTTCTCAGCAGCATTGAAAGCATTCAGAAGTCAAGAATACTCTTTGAGATCATTATAAGGAACTCCGTAGGGGAACTGAGTTATATAAAGTCCATTGTTTATGCAGATGAAAGGCAATCTTTGGAGATCAATGCTTTCTGGTAACTGGGAACACAAAGGAATTCTCCTTCTCCATCAGGAAAGCTGATCACATGGATCCAGCCTCATGTCTGAGGCAGAACTCAATATTTCTGGCCTTAAGAAACAGGGTCCAAGGTGTAATTCTGATACCAAAAACCAAACCAGCATCCCTGACTTCTGGATGCTGCTACCTCAGCTCCACCTTCGACATACACTGACTAACTGATCTTTTGGTCAGTCAACTCTCAAGCCAAGGAACACTAGAGGTATCTTCAGAAGCATCCCCATGAACCACATTCTCCCCTCGGTGAAGCATGACAGTCACCATCTTAACTGCTGGCAAAGCCCACTCCTGCTCCCTACAAACCCCCACCAAAATCTGTGTGCTTTAAAATAGTTTATTCAGTGATGTCCCTAGATCTGCTGGTATAACAGCAGTGCTTTCCATTTGCATTTCCTTAGTAGGTTGTTGGCTACAGGTCCTCCTCTCTAAGATTCTTTTGAAGGGTCCTCAGAGCACAGACATACATATGCGCATTGGAGGCAGCCAATTTCTTCTTTTTCCAAGAAATCACACATATAACATTTTCTCACATTCTCTAGGCTCCCATCTTGGATTATTCATCAGTCTGCAATCATTTTGGTGGAAGAAGACAGATTCTTCTTATTTTTTTAATTGAGATATAATTAACATAGAATAAAACACATGGATCTTAAATGTTTAGTCCACGAATGTTGACAATTACATGCAGTTGTGTAACAACCACTCAAAACAAGACACAGGTCATTTCTGTCCCTAACAGAGTTACATCGGATCCCTTTCCTGTCAATCTCCCTCTCCAACCACTATCTGACATCACCATATAGTTTTGCCTGTATTTGGAGTTCATGTAAATGAAATAATAGAATGAGGCCCCCCCCCTTTTTTTTTGGCAACAGGCTTCTTTCACTCCGCATGTATGTGAGATTCATTGATGTTGCTTCAATCGGTAGTTTATTCTTTTTTATTGCTGAGTAGTACTCCATTATAAAGAAATTTGCTTATTCATTCTCCTGTTAATGGACATTTGGATTGTTTCCAGTTTGGGGCTTTATGAATAAGACTGCTATAGACATTCTTATGCAAGCCTTTTTGTGGGCCTATATTTTTATTTCTCATTGGTAAATACCTAAGAGTCAAACTGCTGGGTCATATGGTAGATGCATGTTTATCTTTATAAAAAAAATTGTGAAACGGTTCTCCAATGTGATTAGACCATTTTATACTCCCAGCAATGACTGAGAATTCCAGGTGCTCCACATCCTCCCCAATAATCAGTGTTGGCAGTCTTCTTTATTTTAGCTATTCTAGTGGATGTGAAATGACATCTCACTGTGGCTATAATTTGCATTTTCCTGATGTCTAATGATGTCGAGCACCTTTTATGAGCTTATTGGCCATTCACAGATATTCTTTTGTGCAGTATCTGCTCAAGTCTTTATGTATTCTGGATTCAAGTCCTTTGTCATGTGAATACATGCTGTGAATATTGTCCCAGTCAGTACCTGTCCGTTAATTTTCTTAAAGGTACATTTTGGTGAGCAGAAATGTTTAATATAGATGATGTCCAATTTAACAATTTTTTTAAGTTTATGATTTGTCTTTTTGTGTGGTGTCCAAGAAATCTTTGCCTACTATGAGATCACAAAGACATCCTCTTTTGTCTTCTAGAAGATCTATGGTTCTGAGTTTATACTTGGGTCTATGATTCCAATTAAACCAATTTTTTTTTTTAATTTTTGAAAAAGATTTTATTTATTTAGTTAGAGAGTGAGTAAGCAGGGGGAAAGGCAGACGAGAGGTAAAAAAGAATCTTTTTTTGTTTGTTTGTTTTGTTTTTTTTAAAGATTTTATTTATTTATCTGACAGAGAGAGGTAGAGGCACAGCGAGAGAGGGAACACAAGCAGGGGGAGTAGGAAAGAGAGAAGCAGGCTTCCCACCGAGCAGGGAGCCCGATGCGGGGCTCGATCCCAGGACCCTGGGATCATGACCGGAGCTGAAGGCAGTCGCTTAACCAACTGAGCCACCCAGGTGCCCCAGGTAAAAAAGAATCTTAAGCAGACTCCGTGCTGAGCATGGAGCCTGATACGGGGCTCAATCTCACAACCTTGTGATTATGACCTGAGCCAAAATCAAGAGTTGGACCCTTAACTGATTAAGAGCCATCCAGGCATCCCAAAACCAATTTTTTAGTATGGAGATAGGTGTCAATGTTCATTTTCTTTCCAGAATAAGAATATTATATTATTATGTATGTATGTGTGCATGCATGTATATATTTATTTACACTATTCAATACTATTTCTCAATAAATAGTTGGAACCCAGTACATTTAAATATAATTTATGCTTAACACTTTAGTTTACATGCAAGTTGTACATGCCCATACCATGCTGATTTTATTTTCTATTGCATTCAATATTCTAGTAGAACTGGCCATCCCAACACTGAAAAGTATTACAGGGATAGATCACTTAAATTGCACATCCTACAGCAGCTAGACACTGCACTATATAAATATTTCATTTTATTTATTTTTTTAACAGGAGCGCAGATATAAAGACTCTTAGGTTTCTAATTTTAGTAAAAGTCTTATAATCTCACTCATAGGTACAACTATTTAAAATGAAATGTTTATAAGGATAAAATATCCATGATTCGTTCACGCACTCAAAATGGGATAGGGAGGTAAGAAATGGGCCCAACTCATACAACATGAATTCAGAAGGCAGGAAAAGACTGTTTTCTATGAAGAGGGCTAAGAGAATTCATGGGCATTTTCTAGCTTGCTTTTTCTCCTCTCCCCAACCCTCCCCCGCCTTTTTAAACCTTGCCTGCCAAAGAGAAACCACCTTGATTGATATTTATTGAGAATACAGCTCCTCCTTTAGACTTAGAAAGAGCCACAAAGGAATGACGACCATCTGATAGTATGTGCTACAAATCTTGAAAAAATAATTATTTGAGAATCAGTTAAAGTGTACTTTCTCCACCTTTTTAATTCAATTCAAATTCCAGTCGGTGTTCAGTTTAACATAGGAAATAGAATATTGGCCAATAAGTTGGGCAACTGTACCTTGCCTGTAGAGCTACTGGTAAGTTGTCCACTATTTTCTACTTAACTTTCCAAGACACTAACTAAATAAGGCTATCTTTGACCCCAAACTCCCTATAAGTAGAATTGAAAGACTACTGCATTTCTAAAATAAAGTACCTTGATTTCCACAGCAATAAGTTATATAACCATGTGTTTTATTTTTAATTTTACAAGAAGGAAAGCATGTGTGTGTGTGTGCATGCGCTAAGTAAAGTAATAGGAAATGTAGAGAATTCCTTTTTCTGTTGCTAGGACAGTTACTCTGCCCTTGCTTTTTGGTAGAATGCACACAATGTCATCCTGAAACCTTTCAGTGATAAACAGTAGAGGGTCCTAAGTCTTTTTGGAGAGTAGACATTCTGTAGTGCTGGACAGAATGGGGAGGAGTAGGGAGACCAGATCAACACTGATGGGAAAAACTTCTTTGTAAGAACTTTATAAAGTAAAATATATTCTATTCTCCTATATTCAAGCATCTATCAAGATTTAGGGGGAATATTTCAAAGGCATGCTGTGTATTCCCAGTGTCAGTATTCACTGATATCCATAAAGATGAAGTACTTGAGTATCACATATATAAAATCACAAAAGTCTTAGCTAAAGGTACAAATACCTAATCAGATATTTGGTAATAACTAACATTTATTGAATACTTACTAGATGCCATACACTAAGTACACTGCATGTCTTAACTCATTTATTCAACATGATAAACCATGAAAGAATTACTATCTTCATTCTAAGTTTATACAAAACCAAGAAACAGAGAGGCTAAGTAACTAGCCCCAGGTCACATTCAAACTCAAGCAGTCTGACTCCAGAACCCACCCGTATGTGCTGTGGACTGTATTGTATCTCCCCAAAATTCATTATGTTGAAGCCCCAACTTCCAATGTAACCATATTGGGAGATAAAGCTTTTAGGAGGAAATTAAAGTTAAATGAGGTTATAAGGGTGGGGTCCTAATGCAGCAGGGCTGGTAAATTCTCTCCAAGCGCATGCACCAAGGAGAGACACTATGAGCATACAGTGAGAAGACAGTCATCTGCAAGCCAGGAAAATAAAAAAAAGCTCTCTTTAGAACATGACCATGCTGGCACCCTGACCTCATACTAGCAGCCTCCAAAAACTGTGAGAAAATACATTTTTCGGTTTTTAACCCACCCCATTTATGGTATTATGGTATTTTGTTATGGCAACCTGAGCAGACTAAGAGACTATGGAAATCACTCTTCCCAGACTCTTCCAAATAAGGAGAGAATCAAAGAGAACAAAAGATCTAATTTTTGCTTCACCTATCATTTCTTTGCATACTAGTAAACTTGCCCCTCTTTCCTAGGGTACTAAAAGCATCTAAGAAACTGAAATCTTATTGGATTTTATCACTATAAATATTCATAGATTTTTAAAATATATGCATCAATACACGCAGGTTAGGACACGTTTACTGTATTGATCTTTGCAAAAGAAACATAAAAGCTTCTGATCAATATAAATGTAAAAGTTTTTGGTCAGATTTTTAGCATAACTAGATTTTCAGGCAATGACTCTGGGAATAAAATGGAATAAGAATGAAGACCTTAAATGGCTGCCATTACAGTGCTCCTGATTTATTAAAAATAATCACAGAGCACTCCTGGTAATGCTAAATCTCCAGCATTCCAATCTAGTGCAAGGAATTATCAGTGTCTAAAAGGTCTTTGTCAACTTGAACATCTATAAACATTTAAGTGGTATCGAGCAGATTCCATAATCTCAACTGCTTTTAACTGTGGAAATCAATGCAATTATTAAGAAGCGATTTAAATAATTCATGTTGTAAGAGAAAGCCTTCAGAGCAGCCATAATGTGTTTGCATCTTAATGGTATTTTAAATAAAGTTGGGTCTTGCTACAGTGCACATTCAAGACCAATCAATCCCCATTCGTCAGTTCGGAGGCAGCGATGAGAGAAATTCTGACAATGTGGAGGAATAGTTGGGCTATCTGGCATTGATAAATAAGGGAGTTAAGAGAAAGTTTCTTCCCCCAATATGGCAGAGGAAGATAGTATCTGCCTTTTCATTCACCCTACTGTCTTCTTGTTGGAGTTTGACACTGTTGAAGATATCATTCAGTGATATCATTGTAAGGTCATTTAGCCATATTAACCAGACTAAATGCCTATTCATCAGCCCCAACAAAAAGTATGTAGTAAGTGCCAAATGGTTAGCTCTGGGTAAAGACATTTCTGTGCAGGCATAGTTTTCTCTCTGGAAGTTTTTTAACCTTATGCACTTCCTTGACTTTGAAATCAGGGTGAATACAAGTAAAGTTGGCCTTCATAATAGTTTAAATTAACTATCAAAGAATATGAGACTATTATTAGCAAAAACATCAAAAGTTTTCTAATCCCAGCCTCATCCAATCCCTGAACCACCTCCATCATAGTATCTCCAAGTTGTGGTGCCAGTCTATTTCAACCCTTCTTGTTCTTAAAATGCATTGCCATCTTCTCTAGGACTGAACAATTGCTATTCAGGCAATTATGACAGAAAGTTCTTCCTTATGCTGAACCCAAATCTGTCTCCCTACCCTTCTACCTATTGTTTAACTAGCCCTTTGGGACCATTTAGTCAAGTATAATTCTCTTCCACCTGCTATCCATACTTGAAGATAATGATTATAGTCTTTCCAATTTCCCTCCTCTTCAAGTGGAACATTCCCGCATGTTCCATCAATGTCCATGTCCATGTCCATGTTAGCACAATGGAGAGGTCTATGATCACAAACTTTTGAAGACCATGTGTGTGGGAAAACCCACTAAAAGCATGTCCATTACTAAAAATTACCTCAATTATGAGAAATTGTTTCTAGTATTAAGCCATTCACCAAATCTGGGTTAGTTCTTATTCTTTACTGTTTGAACATCACCATTACACACTTTATCCCTTACACTGCTTTCCTCTCAAGTCTAGGTGGTTTTCCCTTAGCTTGGCTCACAAAGCTTTCCATGATCTGCCCTTCACTTTACTCTCCAGTCCCATCACTTAAATACTGCCCTTCACTCCCACTACACCTGGTCACACCAAACTTCTTACTGTTTCCTGAAAGCTCCAACCTTTCTCCCTCCCCTATATGTTGTTAGCCACCCGGAATACTCTTCCTCCTCCTTCTTTACATAATTAATGCTTACTAGGGGCAGATATCCTTAGAGTGGAGAGAGAGTACATTAATCAGTACAATTAACTGCTATAAAAAATAAGCTCAAATCTAAGGACTTAACATAATAAAAGCTTATTTCTCATTTATATTACAATTCAATATTGTTTGGAGGATCAGTGTTTATAGGTGGGTGAGTGAACTGCACACAATCGTTCCGGGAGCCAGGCTCCTTCTATCTGATAATGCTGCCATCTTCTATATCTGGCCTCCGAGGTCATCTTAGAAAGAGAAGAAGGAGAGTGAAGGATTTTATATCCAGTCCAAACTGTGGTGTACATCACTCTGCCCACATTCCACTCACCACAGCCCAGTCACAGGGCTCCACCCTAACTACAAAAGAAGCTGGGAAATGAAGCTGCCTGAGGAAACTGAAACGGGGTTGCTAAATCCACAGCCCTGTCTCTGGCTGATTCTACTACATTGTTCACAAAAGTCTATGGTTACTGATCTCATTGCCCTTACTGTTCTGGCTGGGGAAATTATGTATGTTGACTTGTTTTTTTCCCCAACTGAACTGTAAGCTCCTTGAAGACATCAATGGGCTTTCACCTTTATATTGTTAGTATGTGGCACAGGACATCTCTGCCACAAAGGGCAGCTTATACTTATGAGTGAATGGATTAATGAAGGAGTCTTGCCCACTCTTTCTAATATTCCTAACTAACTTGCTGAAATTCTGAAGACTCAAAAATCAAGACAGACTGGAACATGGCTCCTCTGAGCACAGGGGGTCAAGAGAGACTACACTGGCTCTTAGAGTGGATTGGATGATGCTCTTGATGACCACAGAGAAGATTAAGTCATCTCCTTTTCCCCTAGACTATGGACTCTCCAAAAGCACAGGCTAGGTCTTACTCATCTATGAATTCTTAGCACTCAGCACTCTTAGAAAGTGTTGATTGAATGAATGCAAAATATTGTTATAAATAGGGGTAATCAGATCATAGGCTCTACGAACTTTAATTTCACGCCAAAGGTAACAAAATTATCAGGACCAGCCATGAAATGCCAAAAGAGTTAGTTTTACTATGGCTCACAACAATTATATCTTTATATCCTTTTATAATACTGTCTATTCTGATATTCTTTTTATAGTAACAGCCCAAATACATTTTAAGGCTAAGAAATTTTTGAAAAAGCTGCATTAATTTTTAAATAAAGTGAAATGGTGAAAATCATTTAACCACTTGAACCTAACAACCCTGACCCCCAGCTTTTAAGAGCGATGGTTTCTTCTGTAGATGTATAAAGAATGCCTTCTTCCTTTGGATTTATTCATTATAAATTGAGATATCATCATTAGGAAACTGCAAAAGCAGGAAAGGCTGTCTTCCTTTTCCAGTCTATAAATAAACAGGAAGACAAAGATAAAGACTGAAGTAGCTCCCAAGCCAATATTTTGAAACTCATGTTGACCTGCCTTAACTGCTTTACTTACTTACCGTGACCAATTTTCAAGGGGAAAACAAAAGCAAAAACAATCAAAAAACAAAAACAATTAATGTCTAAACTAGAAAAAAAATTCATAGAGTGTTTCTTTTCTTGACACATCATATTAACTTTAAAGAAATAATGAGGATCCTTAAATGTATTTGTTTATGACAAAATTAATTCAAATGCTTGCTCTTTGGATGTTGGTTGTTGTGCTCAAAATACCTGAGATTAATCTATTGAAATGAGCGTTCACCTTCCAGTGCCTTCATAGTTCTTATCTCTCAATAAATAGAATAGATAAGCAACAGGTCCAAAACTAATCCAAAAATATACAGTAGTCCCCCGTTACCCACAGGGAATATGTTCCAAGACCCCCAGTGGAAGCCTGAAACTGCAGATAGTAGCAAACCAAATATTATGCTTTTACATATATACCTATGAAAAAGCTTAATTTATAAATCAGGCATAGTAAGAAATAAACAATAATAACTAATAATAAAATAGATCAATTATAACAATACACTGTAATAAAAGTTATGTGAATATAGTCTCTCTCTCTCTCAAGATATCTTACTGCACTGCATTCACCCTTCTTGCAATGACGTGAGATGATAAGATGCCTACGTGATGAGAAGGGGTGAGGTGAATGTCATAGGTATGGTGATACAGCATTTGGCTACTGACCTTCTGACAATATGTCAGAGGAAGGATCATCAGTTTCCAGACCATGGTTGACCATCTGTAACTGACAGCCCAGAAAGTGAAACCATAGATAAGGGGGGCGGGGGGGAACTCCTGTATTTACTTTAAAATGTACAGTGCAACCCACATTTAAACTAAACTGTAAAAATTAAGAGTTTATTTCTTTGTACTAAAGAAATCCATTTATTGGTAATTGTCAGATCTACTTAAATCCAATCCATCAGAAAAAACACGAAAATCAAACTTTTAATGCAGCATTACCTTGAAAAATCATCTTCTATGATCTCTTATTTTTTTCTTTCAAATTATAAAGCCTTCAAAGTTTAATGAAAATCAGATGGATAAAACCTGAATAAAAGCAAACTTGAACCCTTAAAATAAGCTGCTCAGAGAATTGGAACATCAACCTTGGCAGGCCTGGAGTCCCTACTGTCTAGACTTGCACAAGGATGTGACTAGTTCAAGGCCTGGAAAATCAAATCAATTACGGGATGGCACCACGGAATAAAGGAAACTGAAAGGAGATGGAAAAGAAGATACACAGTTTGATCTAGAGGCATTTAAGCCCCAGAAAATCCCAAAGCCCTCATTATCTCAAGGCCCCAGGGCTATCATGGAGCTTAGCTAACAAGGATCCTCTTCCAGTGTGGGTGCTTTTATGAGGTTGGTGCATTACAGGCTGAGACTAACCTTACCACAAGAGCAGCAGTCTTTAGTGTCAATTGGTTGGTTAACTGAACACCCTACTGTGTGCCATGTGATCACAAAGCTAAGCACGGGAGGGGACAGCCAGGAACAAGACAGACATAGAACATGCCCTCACAGGGCTTACGATCTAACACGGAAGATCCACCTTTAGCAAGTAAGTTCTAGTGTGATACAAGTCTTCCAGGAGAACTTAGGGGCTATGAGAACACATTATAGTTCCTAACTAGGTCAGCAGTTAGAGAAGCCTTTCCTAGGGAATGATAAGGAGCGATATTTATCCCTGCTAAAGTCACTTAATGTGGCAGTGTCTTAGTATCTTCATCCATAGAATGAGATCATCATGGGGCGCCTGGGTGGCTCAGTCAGTTGAGCATCTGACTCTTGATTTTGGCTCAGGTCATGATCTCAGGGATCCCTGTATCGGGCTCCATGCTCAGTGGGGAGACTGCCTGAGATTCTCTCTCTCCCTCTGCCCCTTCCCCTGCTCACTCTCCCTCTCTCTCAAAATAAATAAATAAAATCTTAAAAAAAAAAAAAAAAAGAATGAGATCCCATACCTACCTTATAGAAATCTTGTAAGGATTAAACTACATAACAAATGGAAGCACTAACCACAGTGACTAGCAACTGGCAAGTGATCAACATATGTTTCTGCAAGTATTGTTATTATTATGATGCTTATTATTATTATTACTACTATTTGCCTGAAGGAGTAAAAATTAGCCAGGTAAAAGGAGGAGAGGAGGAACAGCAAGAGGAACTACTCCAGACAGAGGAAAAAAAAAAAAGCAAAAGCCCTGGGACCAAGAAGGCTGTGGCCCCTCTAAGTGGATAAAATCAGGACCTGAAAACAAACAAAGGGATCTCTATAAAGGAAGATACTTCTGGATCTTTTCCAAAAGATCCGCCCTCACTTTGACCATCTGAAGAGCACTTTCTCTTGACTCTTATTTCCCTGCCAGTACCATATTGTAATCTTTATTTTCTTTCTTATAATTTGCTGCATTTTCCAAATTCTCTCTATTAAGCACATATTACTGTCATAATTTTTTTAAAAAAGAAAGATTTTAAAAAGAGATCCCATCATTATTTCTCTTCCCATAACAACCTAACTTCTGCAAAGTTGGGCTGTTATTCCTTGCCCTCTTCTGTCCCACTCTGTCAGCAACTCATTGCCACCACTCAATTGAACTCTCTGGGTAAGGTCTTCAGATAGAACTCCAGCATTATGTTTCTAAAACACTGATTTGCTCTCTCACGCACAAGTTTAAAATATTTCATGGCCTCTGTGGCCTACAAAATAGCACCCAAACCTGTAAGCAAAATCACCCATATGATCCAGAACCCAAGTCCAATCTGTCCTTCCAGTATCATTCCCTGCCCTTGGGTACTATCCTTATGCTGCCTTCCAAAGAGTTAAATGTTTATCTCTCTGCTTCTATTGTGAGTTTCATTAAGGGGAAGCTACATCTAATGTACCTCTGTGTGTAGAACCACCCAGCTCATAACTCAATAAACGTCGTTGCTACTCAAACTAAAATAATAATGTTTTTTGTTGAGGAAATCACATGAGATGTGGAATATCTACAGCAACCTAGAGAGAGAAAAGAAGCAAAGACACATGCAAACCATCTCAATTATGTATTCTTCTCTTGCAATCTTATATGAGTGTTTACCAATTTGGCACAGAGTTACTGAGTGCTTGGTATCTGCCAGGCACTGTGCTCGGCACTACGCACATATACTTGTGACTAAGTCAGAATCCTTGTCTTCACGGGGCTTACAATCTATTTGTGAGATGGATCCTAAAGAAACACACAAATAAATATACAGTTACAGATTGTGGTAAATGTCATACAGTTAAAGAACAGGAGACCGTGAAAAATTTTGAGGTTCCAAATTAAATCAGGGAACGAGGGAAGCCCTCTCAGAAAACTGTGACAATGAAGTTTAGGCTGAGGAGGAGGAATTAACCATGTAAAGAATGGGGAGAAAAAGCATTCCGAAAGAGGGGAAATGGTCCTGGCAGGTCCTGAGGCAGGGTGGACATGGAGCATGAGGAAGTGAAGGATGGCCAGTGTGCCAGGAAGCTGGTGAAGAAGCGGAAGAAGCGCGATGGGCCAGTTCCTCGAAGGCATCCTGGTTCTATGAAAGAGATTGTACTTCCCTCTCAGGGTACCCATAAGCCACTGAAGATTTCAGGCAGTGTTGTCTGTTTAGGCGTGGGGTGACAACAGGATCAGATTTACATTTTTTAAAATATCACTCTGAAGTGAGGAATTAAAATTCCTTTTAGGTAGAATTACTCATGAGATGGAAAACTTCTCCGTTTATTTGATTTTTCAGTACATTTAGGATAATCGTTATTTGAACATCCATCAGTCAAATATTATACTCATCAGTAAAATATTTGTCTCTGATCATTCTCGAAAGTTAAACCTGACCCATCCCTGTAGCTCTTGTTTCTCTGAATAGGAGAGTGTACAAAGTTACAGTACGGCTAGATCCTGGTTCCTAGAATGCCACATGGTACGTGCCAACAAATATTTAATCAGAGCTACCTTTCCAAAGTGTGTAAGTCCTCTTGTCAAGATAAAGACTAGTATCTGACATTGACTGAAACTCAGATTTTTCATTTTAACTTCAGTTGAAGCCTTGGTCTTTTCTACCTGAACTGACACTTTATGAATGGCATATAAGAAACAGTGAAAGCTATTATTTTTGTTTGTGTAGAAATGGCACCATCCTTCCCTCTGTTAAGAACAAATTCACTTAAGGCGCGCCTGGGTGGCTCAGTCATTAAGCGTCTGCCTTCAGCTCAGGTCATGATCCCAGGGTCCTGGGATTGAGCCCCGCATCGGGCTCCCTGCTCGGCGGGGAGCCTGCTTCTCCCTCTCCCACTCCCCCTGCTTGTGTTCCCTCTCTCGCTGTGTCTCTCTGCCAAATAAATAAAATCTTTAAAAAAAAATTAAAAAAAAAAAGAACAAATTCACTTAAGTCACAATTATGTCACAAAAAGGAGATGAAGCACAGTCTCATTGTAAGAATGTTTTTGTGACAATTCGTTAAACCAAAAGAAACATTACAAGCAGGACGAGGGAGAGGAAAGGAGAAGAGAAATGGAGTTGCAGATTGGACAAAGACTAACAGGAACATACTTGCACACTTCAGCATATGGACTCTGGCTGGCAAGCAGCAGGGACGCATGGGCACGACTTAGAGCTTGGGAAGGAAAACTGTGAACACACATGGTGAGGACATATCCAACACCCAGCCAAGAAAGAAGAGAAAGAGAGCACACAACGATGGAATATAAACTCTTTTCCCAAGCTTTTAATGTGCAGTAATTTCTCCAATATAAAAACAATGTTTGGAAACTGAATGAAAGAAAAGGACATCTAGACCAAACAAAGGAGTCCAGAACAAGGACCTCCAGGTGATACAAAAGGAGTGGAATTTAATGGTTTCAGAAAACTAATCTGGAAAAGGTAAAATAGCAGTTGTAACATTCATAGTAAGAACACACCTATAATGAAAGCTAACCTTTATTTGGCCGGTACTATGCTGCTAAGGTCCCGGGCTAAGGCTTTCCAGGGATTATTTTAAAACTCTTACTAGCTCTATAATGGGGAGTAATTTTATTTCCATTTGAAAGGTGAGGAAACTGTTGCTAACTGCAATATCTCCAAGCCAAGAGTCAGCTCCCTCTGACTGGGGCTTTTGCAAATGAATTCCAGGTTAAGCTCTGTTGTTTTTAATCTAGATAACTAAGGCTTAAATTAAATACAATACAGATTTCTACCTTAAGTCTTTTCATGACAAGCTTTCTAAGTCATATTTTAGATTTTCCTGCTTTCTTGAGCTCAATAACCCAAGCATAATTTAAAGTTCTCCTAATGCTTCACAATATACTGAGCATAATTTAAACATTAGCTATCATGTTCTGCCTATTACTAATAACAACCTCAAGAGATACTAAGATATGTAGGACTATTTGTTCCTCCACCAAATTGGAGCCAAAGCTCTTCGAGTTGTTCCTGTTCTTCATACTGTGTCTAGTCCAGCCCCGCACTGCCAGGTTATCAGCTCTACCCACCCACTGCCATCGGGCACGCAGCCTGCGCGCCCCTTCCCCCCAATTCGGCTGCTTCTTGCTTCTCCGACCTCCTCTTGCAGCATCCACGGTCTTCTGAATTCCAACCAGGCCAATTCGACACATTTTCATAAAGTCTGCTTTGCCCTGTATTTGTTCTCTGTGGGCCATTTCATCAACAGTAATAGTAGAGTCGCTGTGCCAAACCCAGAAAATACACACTTCCTCTCCAGCAAACCTCAGCTAGTAGCCAGTTCCGACGGACTCTGTGTAGCTTAACAGAGGTTGAGAAGACTAATGATCCTGTGAATTAGTAGTAGGGTCCTCATTTTCCAGAGAGGTAAACTGAGGCTCAGAGAGGTGAAGCAACTCTGTTAGGCTTTCACAGCTAATAAGCAGCAGCGCTTGCATTTGAGCACGGTCCGATTCCTAAGCTTTGCGGCCACAACTGGGGTGGGCAAAAAACACAGCACAATTTCTTGCAGTACTAATGGCTCCAAAACACAGCCACAATTTGCTTTCGTCTCTCAAGTAAGGTAAGTATTGAAATATCACAAACCCACCCTGAAGCTGGAAAACAGGATTCAAAACACAGACCAGAGATTTGCTAAACAAATTGTAAAGCATACAATATTTGAGTTGTGCATGAATCAGCGCCAGCCTGAATGTCACACTTTCATGTATCGTGTGACTTCCTCAGTGATTTCCTGGCTCTGTTGGGTGCAACCCACCACTTTGGAGGCAGACGATTGCATAAGAGTACAACTATACACAGACAGAAAGATTTCTCTAGTATATGTTCAATATCTCTTACAGTCCAAATATTGCTGGCATCAACTTTCGCATATCATCACACTTGGGCTTTACTGATCACCTTATTCAGACACCCAGTTACCTCTCCCCTTTAGACCTAATTCTATTACAGCCTGGTTGTCCAAATTCATTTATTTATTTAACTGATATTTATTAAGTAGATACTCTGCTACAGAGACTCTGTGCTGCACATTACATGAGACAGCAAACAGACGGTAACTCTTTTTATGGTGTGTAACCCTGGATATTTACTCAGGTACAGTGATTGTAACTGGATTAACATGCACCTTCATTATTCTCGGTAATCCTTCCAGTTGTCAATATTTAAAAGCAAATCAAGAAACTTGCTATAGAAGTTGTTTCATACATGAAATTACATTTCTCCCCAGTTACTAATATTTGAAGTTACAGAAGTCTTTATTTATATGGAGCAGAGAGGTTGTTATACGGCAACCATACCCTAAAAAGTTGCTTACACCCGTAGTAAGCACTGTGGGTTATGCCTCGGGGTTCTGGGTCTCAGAAGGAAATCTCCAGAGAAACTGTTAAACACAAAGGCCAATAATATATACTATGTACACGCAAGTGTGGAGAATGGCTTCTTGGATGGGGCAGGTCCCTATGTTTCACCCACTTTAGACTCACACAGCCTTTATTTGCTGCTTTGACTCTTTGAGACCACAAATCAGAGGCACCCTGGCAAAAATTGCATCAGCATAAATAGCTCCTCAGAAATTCAGGCAGCACCTTTATGGCTCTGCTGGAGACAAGACCTAATGCCCACCGTGTGGGCTAATTGTTCTTGTGATGCAATTACATTTGGAAATTGTTGGGCCTTCACCCGGTCAGCATTTTTGTTCCGAACAATCCTACTGACAGACCATCTATGGCATTTCAGATAGTTTTCATTCATGTAGAATCGAGAGCTTTCTTGGTCTCTTTTCTAACACTGGCATATGTATTTCTATTTCCTATAAGTATCCACTCTTGTTTAGGGCTAGTAAGTTGTTACCACCCTTCCAAAAAACTCTAGTAGGCTTCCTAAGTACACACCATTTAGTTTCATCTTAGAAAAATAAACAGGACACCACACAGAGTGCTGCCATTCTTCTTGCTTACAAGATTTACATTTAAAATGCTTTTACTTGATCCTCCATGATCTTTTTAATAGCACAAATGCTTAAAAGATTAAATGCATTTGGGGGAACTTTAAATCCATAATTCTTAATGGCATATTTCAAAAAACTGAAAATGATACATATGCTTAGCTTTAAATTTTTCTACAGAAATACAAGCCGACAGAAACATTACATTTCTGACCTATTTTAAAATATTTTCCTCTTTCTTCCACTCATTAATCATTATTAACTGTTGACCAAATCGCGTATTATCTCCCCTTACACGGTTAATCTTATTGCCTGAGGTGATCAGGGAGCATTTTATAACCGAAGTTCTCAGTAAATAATTTATTCCACTTTTCCATTACTTGGAAAGCAAAGTGTCAGAATAGTTCCTGAGACTAATACTTGAAGCATAGCACCTGACTTACTGGACAGATGGGGTAAGGTTTAATGCACTTACCTTCTTTCTAAAAGATCAGTTCGTCAATATTGATTGAACCCAGTGTGCACAAAAGTATATATTAGGAGAGAGGAACTTCATCTAAACACTATTTTATTTCAAGTTTAAGCTAACTGAGACATGGGAGAATTTATGGCTTTTCCTACACCAGCATCACTAACTGGGAAGAATCCTTAATTACAATCTAACACATAATTAAATCCATTAACCTTGTAGATAAGTTAAAACAAGAAGGACCACAGAAAGTAGAGTCTCCCTGAAACAGGTGATGACCCCATCCCGCCCCAACTGTTCCACCTTCACCTGAAGCAAGGCAATCAAGGTGAATGTCCGGCTTCTGGTCAGAAATTTCGGGACTCATCTGCTTTCTGTGGGGAATAGGAAATTAAGGCCATTTAATGACTCTGAAAGGTACCAAGTGAGAGGAGCAGAAGGGAAAGGAGGTGGCGACCACTTCTGGGCACCTTCATCACTCAGCATGTCACCACGGGGTTGGGGGATCAACAACCTGGGGTCCCACAAACCACAACTTGCTGATACGGACACTGCAGTTCAGAGAGACTGAGTCTCGATTAAGGTTACTGTACAATTAACTGCTGGGGTCTGGCCACAGGTCAGACCTCTGGAAGCTACCAGGAGAAGAAAGTTCCAGAAGCTGCTGCAGCAACAGTACTCATTCTCTTTTCAACCACAGAAAACCTATTACTTTTTTTGTGTTTTTCTCTTCGGCTCTTTTGCCAAAATCCTGGTGTGGACTCAGTTTATTCGAGTTTCACTAACAAAACAACCACACTGAGTAAAACACGTGAGGTGGGGAGGAAGGAGGTGCATTTTCTCTCTGGTCCCTAAATTCCCTGAGGAATGACCTTCCCCCAACCTCCCTTTCTGGTGACCTTGTTGGAGCTCTTCTGAAGACATACAGCACCCTCTTGTTGTCTTTGTTCTTCATCCAGCCTACTACAGTAAGAGCTAAATGCACAGCGAAGCTTAATGCTATCCTCTTAAGAAACTGTGCTTTAAAAAAAAAAAAACAAAACAGGGACAGTGCTCTGATGAAAGCAAGAAAGTGGTGGCATTACAAACATCAGAGGTAGGCAGGGTGACTATGGCTTTGTCTGCAGTTCTAGAACTTAATCCAATTCAAGTAAGTGGAGGGGCAGGGTGTGACTTCGATCCCGTGGTCAGTCACTGAAGGGGCAGAGCCAGCACCATTGTCCCCTCCGGTAGGAGGGACCACGTGGCTGGTCAGGCTCTGAGAGCTCAGGGGCTGCAGAGAGAGCACAGGGCTACCAAGACTGAGGAAGGCACTCTCCTCCCTAGCTCATCCATGGCTGCCACGCACTGCCTTCCTCCCTGAGTTATAACCTTCCTTTAGGCCCACACGAGTATTTGCCTACAGCAAAGGACTCAAAAATTCTTCACAAATATAAATTTCCAGTAGAATGTAATAGAAAGGGAGTCAGGGAAAGGAGAGAGTTGAATTTCCCATGGACGTGCTGCTTCTTTTAGGCATCAGCCATGTGGCCTTCTGCTTATCTAAAAGAATTCCTCGGGCTAATAGGCAGCTGAATGGCCTCACCATCGTCACCTTCTTGATTTATAATTTCTTTCAGCATTAAGTTTTCTATGACAATGGAGGGCAAGGAGTAGAGCCAATGACCCAGAACAACAGATAACGCGGGTTATTATTATGTTTTAGCTATTGTTGTTTTACATGCTCTGCCCCCACTGATTTCCTTCCCAAATTCTCTTCCGCTTAGCCCTAGGGGCCCCAAACTTGAACAGGCACCAGATTCTCTGGGAGGGGGTATTCAAGTGGCCCGAACGCATATTGTGTGTTGAGGAAAACCAATCTGCTTTGTGCCATTTATCACAAATAACTGGCAAGTGGACATTCAAGAGTTTGTGCTTAGAATTTACTGAGTTCACAAACGTGCTAAGTACTATACTGAAATGACAAGGACAGGATCCCTGCCCTTTGCTCCTATATATGCCTTTCGCTCTGGGGGGGTTTCAAGGTAGCATCCCCGAGGAAACCTTCTCCTGACCTATAATTTACATGTCACTCTGGTCAGATTAGAGCAGGAAAGGGAAGGCTGACTACAAGGACAGTGAGTAGACCCAGAAGGAACTTGACAACCACATGATATCTGAGATTCTAGTACTGAGTAGATAGAAATGATACTCTCAACAATAAAAATCGTTGGCAAGAAAAACAGAGAATTTAAACAAAAGGTAAAGAGCATCATATTAGCCATGGCCATCTGCTCCATTTAGATAGACATTTCAGTTGAAGAATGAGTATCTGAGAAGAATGGAAGAGATTTGGGGTTAAAAAGGTAGTCTAACCCTTGCTATTTATACATGAAAGGAAAAGCATGGCAAGGAAATGAGCTTTTCCTGCAGAACTGAGAGGAAAACAGAGCCCACTGTCAGAAGAGGGGGGGGGGGAAGACAAAAACAAAACATGATAAAATACATAAAATAAAATTAGTCATAATGCTTTTTTTTTTTTCCTTCTGACAAAACTAGGGTTTCATTTCTGCTAATAGGAGCCTCCACAGAAAAGAGGTATCTTTTCTAGAAAAAAAAAAGGTTCACGAAGATGTTCAGAGTGGTCAGGATGGTTAATCCAATGGCTGTGAAAGCTGATTCTTACCCACTTAAGCTATTTAATCCAGAACCTTTCATTAGATATCTACTTTCATTTCTTAATATGCCTCTCAAACAGCATCAGTTCAGGCTACTACAAGACTGGGTATTTGGGCTGAAAATGATTATTACATCGTCTTGTCAGCTGGGAATGTCACTGGGAGGTTTAGCCACCACCCTTTCTGAATGAGATGCACTTCAGTGTAGTTCAAAGCAACCCCAATGGAGGGCAACAAAAGGGCTTTTAACCTAATACCTTCTATTTCATTCCATGACTATCCCCTTTTTTCATTCACAAGTGTTTTATGTATTATGTTGTCTTCCTTTCTCCTCTATGGTTATGAAAAAGAATTTGAATTTTGTGAAATTAAGTAGCAGTTAATCCATCTACCATGAACTTTAAAAAAACCCATTTTACTGAGGAGAGGTCCTTTCCTGTATGCTGGTGGAAGGATAAAGACGGCCCTTTCAGAACAACACACCGAGACTTTCCACTCCACTTCCGGAATCCTCCTCAGAGAAGCTTCCCTACATGCGCACAAAGAGATCCAGATAGGGATAATCAAGAGCACATTTCCATAACAATGAAAAAAAGGTGCAACAATTTAATTATGCATCAAAAATTGAATAGAAAAATTATGGCATAAGACAGAAAACTACTAAGCAATAAAACAAATATAACACATATGCAATATGTAAACAACATGGACATTCCTCAAAAATGTAAGTCTGCAAGGACCACACTGTAGAAGGAAACTCTATCACAGAGTATGATATCATAAATGTAAATTTAAAAACACAAAATAATCCACTACTGTATGTTATTAATATACATAAATGTAGGAAAAGTATCCAGACATGAACAGTAGTCTCAAAATTCACAATGAGAGGTAACTGTGAGGAAGTAGGGAAGGCAAATTTTGTCTTTTATTAAAAAAGAAAAAAGGAAGTAAAGCATATGTGGCAAACTTAATGGCTATTAATACTTTCAGGTAGATATATGGGTTCTTATGTTATTTCCCTGCAGCTTTCTGAATGTTACATTGATTTTTTAAAACAGTTTACCTTTGATTACCATTTATTTAAAAGTCATACATTTTTTAAAATTCATTCAATTGCCCATTTACTCAACAAATATTTGTTGAACGTGTCATTAACCCTGGGATATGAAGAAAAGATCCTTGCCCTTGTAAGGCCCACATGAGTGGACTAATTCCTATTTAGGAATCTTGTCACGTTCTGCAATGTAGTTCTCTGTATACAGTAAGGAAGGATTTCTGTTAGGTTTGAAATTGCCCAAGAGTAACTGCAGTGTGCTTATTTACAGGATAGCGTACTACTAAAGTTCCAAAAATATAATTGTCAATATTTGCCTTTAACTATCTTCTTGCCAAGAGTTTTTGAAAGGGCATTAAAGCAAATGAGTTTTGAAGATGTTCCAAAGTGAGTTATTATCAAACAGACGATTATAATGACAAAAAGTCAAATAAGTTAGTCTTTCTTTGAAAGTTTTCCAAAGAGACAGATTAATTGGCCAACCTGTCACTACTAATAACAACAGCAGGTGATAGAGTGAAACTTGAATGTGGCAGTCTCTACAACACCACCATAGCACTTCCAACATTTCATAGCTCAATTCTGTAGAAATCCAAGACTTAAAATATTGTCTATCCTGTTTTTCTCTAAGGTAGCTGTATATAGTTTCTGCACAACAAATACACATTACAAATATACTGAAAAAATCAGGCCTCAAGATTGTTGGCTAACTCCCAAAGTTACTGCAACTGACCAACTCAATCCTACATTTTTCATTCAGCTTTTTTATTCGATAAAGATGAGAAAGGCACGGGGTGCCTGGGTGGCTCAGTTGGTTAAGCAACTGCTTTCGGCTCAGGTCATGATCCTGGAGTCCCGGGATCGAGTCCCGCATCGGGCTCCCTGCTCGGCGGGGAGTCTGCTTCTCCCTCTGACCCTCTTCCCTCTCATGTGCTCTCTCTCAAATAAATAAATAAAATCTTTAAAAAAAAAAAAAAAGATGAGAAAGGCACCACTCTCAGTCATCACCTGTCAGCCCCCAGGCCTGCAGTCAGGCTACCCTGGCCAGGTCTGAGGGTGTGAAAAAGTCAGACACTAAGGAGATCAGAACCATATCAGGAATAAGGAATCCCGATGTGGAATCATTAAAAAAGGCTTGGCTCAGAAACCAAGAGTGAGGACTGTGGGGCAGTATTCTCTTCTCTCTCTAATGCCCTCTCCTGAGAGTACTTATCAATCATCAAAGTTCCCGGTATAGCCTGTAAGATTAGGAGGCCGGTTCAGATTACCCAAATTTATTATGGCTGGGTCTGATCAGCCAGTAGGGACCAAGAGGCCAGGTAATAAATTGGGCTTAGTAGGGTTACAGGTATGTGTACAAACACACACACACACACACACACACACTTCTGAATTTCAATCTTAACCTAGTAATTATGAATGTCACCTAGCTTCCATAAAACCTCCCTCTCTGGGTTGTAACACTGATCAGAAAAGTTTTTTTTTTAGCTTAACGTGTATTCATGTGTTATTATCATATGGTATATATATATATACTTGAAGTGTTTTATTATAATTTTATTGCAATTATTGCCACCCCCAGTGGTTTAGATGTCTGTCAATCATACCTATAAAAACAAAAGTTTCTAAAATCATTTTCTTTTAGGACATTAAAGTTACTCAATAAATTATATCTTAAGTTCCAGAGATTCTCAGAATGTAGCTAAAGGTAAATACAAAATAGTGTTTGCTTTCAACTGATGCTTTACCAAATCCTAAAGAGGAAGAAACTCAAAAGTAGCCATCCATGTAAAAATGAGACATCAAAGCAGATACCAGACTAATTTTAAGATTTTTAGGTTTGAGAACTGGATCAGCAAGGCCTCAGCTTTTGTTTTTAACTGAGGTAAAAGTACACATTTCTCAACTGTTAACACAGTAACCAAAACCAGCAAGTATACAATATACACACACACACCCCCCTCAAAACGGAAGCCCAAATTTCATTTAACTATACCTGTGATGCAGCCCGATGCAGCATCTGTTTTAGCTCAATTCTGTATGTGTGTTCAATCTTTATTGCAGATAAATCACTTAAGAGAGCCTAAGAGAAGCTAAAACAAACAAACAAAAACTCGGTGAAGCTCAGACCTCAGATGAAGCACTGAGATAGAATGAAATAGTCTGGCTTTTCACAGTCTGACACAGGTTTCAAAGACTGGTTCAACTCCTTACCTGCTTTATGGCCTTGGGCAGGTGCTTGGCCTCCATGAACCTCAGTCTCCTCTTATGTAAAGTAGCATAATAATAACTATCTGCCACAGGCCGCTATGAGGATTATATAAAATAATTTCATAAAGTACCTGACGACAGTAGGCAATAAATATATGTTAATTCTCTTCCTCCTGCCTCTTTTCCCAAAGAAGAAGAGAATCACCTGGGGACAGAACCATTAAGAGAATGTTGGCAACATTCATGAAGGAGAGAAATAAACAGTCTGTTGACAAGTGGAGACTGTAATTCAGGAGGGCATTCTGGTATGCACATGTGAGAGCAAAGAAACGGTGAGGACTAATTGCTATGAGAAAAGCAAAGGGATGCAGCTGACCAGCAAGTTCGGAAAGTAGAAGTGTGGCCAGTAAGGAAAAGGCGGGGTATTCAGTGAGAGCTAATGAAAAGAATCGGGACTTCTGATTAAATGCCACCTGGACTCCCGACTGTATCACCTGAGTGCCATCTCCCAGTGAACCTTAGGCAGAGCAAAGAACCATGATGAAGTAACTAAAGTGGGACCTTGTTTCCCAAACCCCAAACAGGCTTAGCAGAATTAACACTGCTAAGACATCAGCTGTCACCCAGATTGGCTCACACCTTCAGACCCACAAGGGCATCATAACCATCTTCTATACAAAATAAGCTTACTGGCCCCACAGGCAGCCCAATCCACAGAAGGTGTCTGGGCTTTCAAATGCCATGGATCAGCCAGATAACTGCATCCTCAAAGTACTGTCTTTCATCACATCTAAGATACAATCAACAACAGACACCATTATTTTAGGTACCACTTAGAAATAAGAGATGCTCCGAAATGAGGAATCGGATTGAAGAGCGCCACAGACAACCAGGACACCAGAAGGTCACATTGTCTGGGGAAAGGCAAACAAGAAATCAACCTACCATGCTGAAAGAGACAGCGAGGAGATGTGCATGTCTCAAGCTCGTGACTGGGTGAAGACAAGAAAAAAGAAAATCTCTGCTGAGAGTTTGAACTATCAGCTCGTACGACACCCACACAACCGGTGTGGCACAAGGAAACCTCAAGCAGAGAATTTAAATTCAAGTGCTTTCAGACTGAGAGTGTCCCCATGTGGCTATCACAAGTAAACACAAATCCAGAAATCCCCTCCGGAAGAACTGGACTTGAATCCAGGCTGACAACCCCTCAAACATGCCATCAACTATATAATGCACTCCAATTTCAGGGAGGTGAAGGTACTGCGGGGGGCGGGGGAGGGAGGGAGGGAAATGTATGCATCTGGAATTTTTAAAATGCAGTATCTATTTTCTTAAAAAGAATAAGATGATGCTATATATGGATCTGGGTCACTCCTCAGGTATTTATTAGTATGTATCCACTATGCGCAAAGCAGAGATTTCAAAGCAATTGAAGCATGACCTTGCTCACAAGCAGCTTACTAACAATCTCTCTGGGAACAGAGATTCATGTTTCTAGCTGATTTACTTTTGGATTATTATGGTTATGGTACTGTCACGAAATGGTTAGAGGAGTAAATGCACACACCCCTCATCCTGGGTCTGCTTTTTTATGGTCTAGCATTGAAAAGGTATCTATATAAAATCAGTTCTAATGGAAGTAAACTTACTTTCATTCCTCCAATTTCAGCAAAATTCGATAAACAGCAAAGTACTTTATGATTACTTTGGTTAGCTTTCGCTCGAAATAACAGTATTATGCCCAGCATGTGGGAGATGCAATTTTGATCATTTGGTTAAAATCTGTAGCATAAGTAAATATGATTAACTTCTATACTGGGCAGGAAAGTTTGAAGGAACTTCATCCTTAAGGCTTTTTTTTTTTAAGATTTTATTTATTTACTTCACAGAGAGAGAAAGAGTGAGAGAGAGAGAGCACAAGCAGGGGGAGAGGCAGACAGAGGAGAGGGAGAAGCAGGCTCCCCGCTGAGCGAGGAGACCAACGCAGGACTCGATCCCAGGACCCTGGGATCACGACCTGAGCCGAAGGCAGACACTTAACCGACTGAACCACCCAGGTGCTCCAAGGCTTTTTTAAAAAACTGTAATATTAGAAATCATTAGAGCAACTTTTATTCGTTAATCAGCTTTGAAAGGGAACATCCTAATTTACTGGGCAAGAGAGATCCCAACTCTTGCATACAAAGAGGTAGCAGGGCTAGCTTAGTAACAACTCACTGAAAAACTGTTAGCATTAGTTCTGTCCTCACCCATGATAGAGTTAGTATTCACCACATGTACAAATGCCAAAACCCAGCCCTAAGGGACCCTCACACAAAAAGTCTCTTTTATCTGATGCCACTTCTTGGGAAATGTTCGGTTATCACCGCCTGAAGGAATACAGGTTTCTCCTCCAAAGACAGTCACTTGGTTTCATGCTTTGGTACTTTTCTTATGCCCTCAATCCCCACTCTGAGTCCTCAGCACTGCATGTTCAGAAAAATCATTTAAACCAGACAAAATGCCTGACTTGGTAACTGCTCACAGGCAAAAATGAAGACTCTCAGAGAATAAACTATATACAAATTATATACATTCCAGATACATACTCTCCCATTGCACCTGGGCTAGCTCACACTAGATCATTTCAAGGCTCTTCTCCAAGTGCACCCCACTCTCAACCTTAGCTGAAACAGAGACCTCTGTCTGCCTCCTCGGACATGAAGGACCCAAAAGTTCTTGCCTGGGTCTGGTCCTCATCCCCTGGGTCCTTGCTGCCATGACAGGCCTGACTCCCAAGTCTTCTTAGACTCTGCCCATACAGGTGACATGGCCCCTGATGGCAACTCAGGGCTGCAAGGTTTTGAAGGCTTCAAGTGTTTTCTACACTTGTCATTCTGCTAGTAGGTTCTAGCTTCTTCACAGTTGGACAACCCCCTGCCAGAATCACTACTCAAAAGTTTCTAGTTACCCCCGTTGGTACCCCACCCCCGACACCATTTTTCTTCAGGGAGTCAGTAACCTCAGCATTTAAATCCTGACCCGTGTTCTCTCAGGTCTTTCTGGTATCCCTATAGATCTCTCTCTTTGCCACAGACTTATGCAAACAACTTGAAAATTATTCTGGGGAAGCACTGAGAGAATTGTCACAAGACAAGATATTTAATTACAGGAGATACACATTCTGGAATGTAACTCCATAAATGAGTTAAAAAAAAAAGAGAGAGATTTCAAAAAATAAAATTAAGGAAACAAAAAGCTGACCTCATAGTGAATAGATAAAACAGTGAAAAGAGGGAGGAGGGCGGGGTTATAAATTTCTGAAAGGAGGAATGAAAGGGAAAATTCTCTCTTTTTTAAAGGTTTTATTTATTTATTTGAGAGAGAGAGAGCGAACATGAACAGGGGGAGAGGGAGAAGAGGACTCCCTGCTGAGCAGGGAGCCCAATGCCGGGCTCAATCCCAGGACCCTGGGATCATGACCTGAGCTGAAATCAGATGCTTAACCGCCTGAGCCACCCAGGTGCTCCAAGAAGATTCTTAATAGAAGATGCTCAACCTGCACTGGCAGCATCTGAAGCCTAATGCAGAGAACTATGATTTTCATTGAGCGTGGAGCTCTTGAACCAAGATGGTAAGACTGCGCAGATATATTTTTAAATCCATGAGGCTGTTGGGCAGGTGTAGATGTAAAAGAAAAACAAATCCAAGCTGGTGTTCTGCTTGGAATAGCTCCACATCACAATCCCCAAATATTATTCTGTACACCCAATTTATTTTTACTTTCTGGCATATATTAACTACATTATAGATTTTTTTCAATTGTCAATATAAAACAGCATCATTATTCATTTCCTACAGTGCCTTGTATATAGGTATTTTCTTGATTATATGAAAAGGGACAATATTTGTAGATTAAATTTGCTCTATTTATCAACCACATTAATATGTTGTTCTCTTCCCTTTTTTTATTGTTTAACCTAAGATATATTCATACTTAACTACTATATGTTATATTTTAACAATAGTGATTTGCATACATACATCTACATATAAATTCCTTGGAACAGCGCCTGGCACACAGCAAATATTCAACAAATGTTAGCTGTAATCACTAGCATTATTATTTTTGTTATTGTTGTTAAAAACAATTTACCTTACTATAATGAATTCTAATTATATCATAGCTTATACCTGCTAGGAAATTCATACACTGTGCAGAATGGATTTACACAGTACTTGAGTTTATAAAGTGGATTTCAAATTCAAGCAATTAATGGAAAAATGTAGAATCACTTTGGCTATATATTGTAGGCACATTTGATTTTATACTTAAATAATTTTGTGATCAGTAGTGAAAAGAGATGTTCAACACTAATTTTCTTTGAAGAATATAGACGGTACCTCAGCTAGGGGTTCCCAAGAAATCTTTGACAAGATTCCCAGAGAATCAACTTTAAAATACTTACAAAGCCTTATTATGCTTAGAGTTACCCTCACCTTCACCATTCTTCGTGCATCTGCTAAATTAATCTCCCTAAAATGTTGTCATTCTTCAGCTTAAAAACGTTAATGGCGCCCATTTCCCAAAGGATAAGAGTAAGAGCTTTTCACTTGCCTCATCTTCCTACATGGTTTGCCAGACTGAATGCACACTGCTCCTCCCATCCCCTCAAACATAACAAGGTTTTTCTGCTACCGACACCACTCGTCGTGATCATTATTTCTTTCAAAGCTGAGCACAAATGTTGCCCCATCCACAGAACCTTTCTGATCTCCCCTAGAGAGAAGTGAGCTCTGTTTCTCCAGTTTTCCACAGACCATTCTCCTCATACCATCACGGCCCTCATCTTGGGTTGTTAATGGCCCTTAATTATGTAGTACTTCCTCGAGTTATGCTGCACTCTCTCCAAGAGTGGGGATATGTCCGACCCTTGAATCCTCCATATGCCTAGTTAAGAATATGCGTGCAAAGAACACTATTATGGAAGGATATGTACCAAGACACCAACATAAAAATCATGATCTAAGTTCCTTAAGTTCCTTGAAGTTACTGTAAGTTCTAAGAATGGTCTCCCTCGGACTAATGTCTAGCTTAACATTTTTATGTAGCATTTAAAAGAAGCAGTACACATTGAAACACCCACATCTACATACAACTCTCTACTCTTTCATCACACTAACATACTGAGCTGATGAGGATGAGCTGTGGGAAAGTGGGTCAAAGAGGTGACAGATGATCTTCAGTACCTGTAAGAATGAGACTAAAGTAAAGTAGACACCCCACTAAACTATGAGTTACAACTGGAACAATGTTTGGAAGTCATTTTGGACTACCTGCAAAGTAGATGCCCAACATGAACCATAACCAAAAGAGCAATTAACATTGGGCATGGAGAATTATTTATTGGAAATAAAAATCGAAAACCTAATGTTAGTATGTACAAAACTCAAGTGCATCTGGGATGCTACAGGAAGTTGTAATTATTGCCCTTCCAACAAAATGAAAAACAACTAATATGATTCAAAGAACAGAAATATTTCCATGCGAGTATAATCTTAAAGTCAGAACTCTTCAGTCTGGAAAAAATATTAATTTAAAGGGGATATTTTTAAAGTTTACAAATTCATAACCAAACTTCTTCCTTAAATCATGGAAAATCAGGAGTGGAGAAAACTTTTGAAATGTTATTTTCTTGGGGGAAAAAAACGCCAATAGTACTTCAGAAATGTGTGTGGATCACATTGCTTTCAGTGTCCCAAACACATAAACAGGTCCAAGAATGGTCTAGCCACACTCACAGATGATAGATCACTGGTTATTTAAGGGATATTTGGGGCATTTGGTTGAACTCGTCCAACTGTCAACTAATACTCCCCAAAGTTCTTCCCTTATTTCCAAAAGTAGGGTCAAAATCATGTTTGGAAAATCCTTGGTCTAACTCAATATAACCTTTCAAATATTCTAATTATAAATGGAAGCTCACCAAGTATTTTGAGAAGTCAGTAGAAGGATTTATAAAGGATTTATACTCTAAGAGAAAGTAAAGGACTATAGAGAAAGTTGTCTGTATTGAGAGCTCCAAACTCAGTTTAGCTTTAGGCCAGGGGTAAGGGGGAGGCAACAATTTAATTTTTTATTGAAAAATCATACTTCAGATAACTTTTAATTTTTTGACGTGCTCTAACACTCAGCCATTCAAATATCATGATGCAAACCTTTCATAGATCAGGTCAACAGTGTTTTTCTGAAAAAAAGACAAATTTTTACTGAAAAAAAATCTTTTGGCTGTATAACAGGTCAACTTTCTGTCAAGCAGTTCAAACCTCTCTAGAAATGTTCTTGACAAATTCTCAAATTTTAGACAGCAGACTAGAAAGAGGAGGTAAAAACAGCTGTAACCACTGGCCTACACTGAATTCAAGCCTTCCTCTCAGTATGGAGTTATGTGATCTTGCTATGCTTTATTTTTCATGTTGATGTAAACTAGTTTTCATTATTATAAAGCCAAACATCCCTGGGAAACTGACAGGAAAAAAAAAATTACAGAGAAAACCCAGTATGTGTATTAAATATACATAGTTATATTACTAAAGCACAGAACTATAAGTCACTCTTAAATATTTCCCCTTCCAAAAAAAAAAAAAAAAGATTGCTCCAGTTACGTACCTTTGCCTCTTGTTGCCATCAGTACTGAAGGATCAACCCTTCAGATATTGCCTATAACCACCAGATTAGCCTAATCGAACTTTAATAAACACAATGTGGATTTAACACTTAGTCTGTGTTCGGTTTCATTTTAATCTATGATATTCTCTTGCCCCATTGCATTTGCTATTTTTAGTAAATGTCTGAAAGAGGGAACCAGGAAGTGTATTTTGTACTAGTTTCTAGTGTAAAGTTATTTTCAAACAAATAAAATTCACTTTGTAATAAATTTAAACACAATCTCCCTTGTTTATATAAGCTTACATAAAAGTCCAAAGAGCTGAATGCTTAGGCTCAGTTGCAAACAAAATAAAAGTATTAAATTCTTTGACAGTCAAAGAAATAATCCTCATTCAGTGATCCCTTTATTATTGCTATCTTTAGTTTCCATGGGGGTTTGTGTGAATCAAATCAAATCAAATCCCACATGCACTTAGATAGAATTACAAATCAATGTTCTCCATTCCTGTTTAGGTGAAGAGTTCCAAGCATGACTACCATGTGAGTATAATGGCAGTCTTTTAACAGTCCTGACATAAAAGGGCTGTTCAACTGTGTTGTTTAATTGTATATATTCCAATGCTAGGCAACTCTCCAAACCTTATTGTAAACATTGTATGAGGCCTGTAAGTTCAGGAAAATAATGGAGAGTTCAGGCTTTTTACAGTTAACTCCACGTGACAGTTGACTTCTCCTTAGGATTTTATATATTGTTTACCATGATTAGTGCAGATTGCTTTGTCACATAAAACAAGCTGACATTTGGAAGCTCAGACTCATGTTATGCTCTAAGGGTGTCATTTTTTTCTCCATGAACACTGCCTTGGTACAGCGTTTTGTTTCCATGTCTATAGAAAAAGGTAATCTATTGCAAACTGATGTACAGTTATGTTAAGGTTAGTAATACAACAGAACATAATAGAAATATATAATCAGTAGCTATATTGAGCAGGTATTAAGTATCCTGGTTATTATGTTACAGCAACAGAGAAATTTTAATTTGATGGAAATTATACTTTAACTGTATTTCTAGGCAAAAATTTATGTTTTTGTACACTCTTGCAGGAGTCACTAGTTTCTGGTCACTGGTGGGATGATTAAGGAGGAAAAAAAGGCAGAGAACCACAGGATAAAAGGTAGTACATTTCTACCCTTTCGTTTTATAAGAATGAGGCTCATTTACTGTTCAAAGGACATTGTTTATACATTCCAGACTTCCATCTTATAATTGCACCAGGATTTGTAAAAAGGAAATCTCAGCAGGGCAGCAAAATTTATTCAAAGCAATAGCTGCACATAATTGGTATAAAATACCAGAACAGTCTGCTCTGAAAACTCTTCTCAGCAACACAGATTTCCACTCCCTCAACTGCCGTTCCATATTCAAATAAAGTTTGCCTTCTCTTCCACTACTTGAACCTTTCCTTCCCCTGCCAGGCTAACATATTTTTTTAAAAGGTCCTATGAAGAATTTTCAACACAAATTATATGGGAAACTTTGACGCCCATTTAGTTTTATTAGTGTTTACCTGGTTACCATGGCAACAGATAAGTAGGATGAACCCTGTTGTGGAAGAAAAGTTGGTTTTAGGTTTCATATTTTCACAGAATGTTGTAAGTTTGTTATGTGTTTGGTTTTTTTTAAAGATTTTTTATTTATTTATTTGACAGAGAGAGACACAGCGAGAGAGGGAACACAAGGAGGGGGAGCGGGAGAGGGAGAAGCAGGCTTCCTGCCGAGCAGGGAGCCCGATGCGGGGCTCGATCCCAGGACCCCGGGATCATGACCTGAGCCGAAGGCAGACACCTAACGACTAAGCCACCCAGGCACCCCCATTATGTGTTTTATCACACATAAAAATGAGTAAAAATTTCATTGTTGTGTTAGTATCATGTCAAGAAATCCATTAAATGAACAAAAGAAAGGAAGCTTAAGTCTGAATATTATGATACAAACTTAAGAATAAAGGAAGGCGAGTCACAAAATGTGACAGAGCCCATACCTTAAAATCACAACCTTTCTCTAGCACACTGTGTTCCGGAGTGTTAGCTGGGCTTCTGACGAAATGCCTTCAAAAGTGATATGGAAAGAAGCAAAATCAACTGCTTCTTCCTATTTAAAGTGCCATTTTCATTTTAAAAGTTATTTCAACAAGTTCTTTTTGTGTGTTAACGAACAAGCTTACAAGAGCTTTGCTAATTTAATACCACTTTAAAATGCCATTAGATAGGATTTTGGCAGATGTTTCTTTACAGACATGAAGGGGGATCTGTGGATGATTTTCTTGTTGTTCTTTTTGGAAAAGAAACAAATCTTCACGAAACTGGAAACATCACCTCCCAATATTAAGGATTAAAAAATGTTCTTGAGTGGTGATGGTTGCACAACAAGGTGAATGTACTTAATGCCACGGAACTGTACACTTAAAAACAGTTAAAACTGTAAATGCTATGTTATGTGTATGTTACCACAGTAAACAAAACAGAAACACTCTTGAGCCATTTTCAAAATCTGTCATATTGAACTTAGAACTCGTTTCTTTTAAAAGGCACAGTCTCACATATAATCTTTATGTCCTATTTAAGACAGGTCAAAGAGAGTATAATTTGGAAAAAGGTAGGCAAAAGGTAGGCTTGAGTAGAATGAGAATAACCTGAAAACAGATATCCACAAACTTAATGCCCTGAGAAGTATTTTCAGCTGTATTACAGGTAATATACTATGATGTGATAATGTGCTTTTCCTTATGAAATAATTATGAGCTTCAAGTGATTTTTTTTTTCAGATGAACTCCAAGAGAACTCTCAGATCAGATTGAAGCATTTTATCATAAAGCTGAATACACACACACATACACACACACATATATGTAATACATACACATACACACATACATATATCCCATAAACTCAAAAAAATGAATGAAGCTACTACATATCAAAATCTTGAAGATACATATGCCTTTAATATATTATCAGTCATATATTCTTCTAGCTGTGTACCATTAATTTCCTATTTTCACTCTTTGAGTATCTTTGTAACCAATTCCCTTTGCATGGAAGCAACTAGTATGGTAATTAAGGATCAAATATCCAGAATAACTACATCATGGAAATAAATGTATTGTTTTTTTAATTGAAGTAGACATCTTTTTTTTTTTTTTTAAGATTTATTTATTTATTTGAGAGAGAGAGAGCATGAGAGGGGGAGAGTCAGAGGGAGAAGCAGACCCCCCGCTGAGCAGGGAGCCCGATGCGGGACTCGATCCCAGGACTCCAGGATCATGACCTGAGCCGAAGGCAGTCGCTTAACCAACTAGCCACCCAGGCGCCCTGAAGTAGACATCTTAATGATAAGAAACGTGGACACAGTAGTCATTTTAAAATAGAATTCAGTCTAAATAAATATAACCAAAACTTGTAAAGCATATACTATGTAACAGGAAGGGTTCTTGTATTTCTTGCTTTGCTTTTATTATCCAAAGCCTTAGGACCTGCTCTACCTTAGTTGCTTTCAATTTCTTCTCTTTATTTCCAGTGACCAGTATTTATAAGGTTCCTATATATGGAGGATAGTAATCTGAAAATCTGAAAATGCTACACCCAACTTCTTACTTCAAAATGGATTTCATACAGGAATTAAATTGGGTTGTGCATATTTACCTAACAATTTGTTACAACTGCAGAGTCCAATATGAGAGCCACCAGCCACATGTAGCTAAAAATGTTAAATTCAGTTCCTCTGTTGCACTAGCCATATTTCAAGTGCCTAATAGCTCCCATGAGGCCAGTGGCCACTGCATCACAGTGTAGATACTGAACATTTCTACCATCTCTGAAAGTTGTACTGGACAGGGATGCCCTACAGGATTGCTCTAAAAAGCAAGCTTCCCAAATTTACTTGGAATGAGGTATTTTGAATTACCTTATAATGCCACTTCAAATGGTTTGGTATCAACACTTGTTTCACTGCTTTTAGCATCTATCTGTTACGTAAGGCAAGGGACAACTGCACTAGCAGCTAATTTCTTAGAAAGTTATCCACTGTTGATAACAGTGATGTGATACTATGTGATACCACTGACAGGCCTGGCAAAATGCTTTCCACATTCCACAAAACGCAATCCACTATGTGGATTACATCCTACCATGTGGATAGTAAGATAAGTATCACTTATCTTATTCGAGTAATAATGCAGATTTTTAAGAAGGCAGTAAGTAGCAGTGTTAATTAAAAGAAACAAAACTGGGGCGCCTGGGTGGCTCAGTCAGGCAACCACCTCTTGATTTTGGCTTAGGTCCTAATCTCAGGGTCATGAGATCAAGTGCTTAGGGCTCCACGCTCAGCGGCGAGTCTGCTTAAGAGACTCTGTCCCTCGAGAACTCACACACACCTTCTCTCTCTCTAAAAATAAATAAATAAATCGTAAAAAAAAAAAAAAAAAACACAGAAAAGAAACAAAACCATCCGTTAAGAAAAGTAGCAAGCAGCCATTCATTTATCCAACAAATATTTAAGGAACCCCACCCTCTGTCTTTCCACCCTATTCTATGCCCTGAGAGGCTGACCTATAATGACCTATGCATCAAAGGAATCCTCCTCCCTCCAGGTTCCTACTGGTTCCAAAAGAAGGCACAGGCAGGAGATCCCTCTGTGGGAAGAGTGAGGGATATCTGCCTAACATGGGTTGCCCTTGGTCCTCAGCTGAAGGTCACTGCTCCTCTCTGGCAGTCCTCTTCGAAGGGCTACCCCTCTAAGTTCCAATAACGGCTGCCAACCTAGCCCTTCAGACCCTGCTTTAGCAAAGGTAGGTGCCCATCTTTTGCTGGCCTCAGAATATGTCATTACCCCTTTCTGGTTTCCCTAATTTTTGCCAACACATTTGTAAATATTCTTATTTATTCAACATCCTTTAATTACCAAGTTTATGTTAAGTACATAACCGTATGTTTCCTGCCAGAACCTTGATAAATATAATCACACACCCTTCCACCCAGTTCTAGGCCCTTAGAGACCTCCAGCTAATCCCAGGAAAATATATTTCTTAGAAATGTAACCCTTTTAAAAAATTAAAGTGTTTTTCAATAATAATGCCCCAACCATGTTATTTAAAAAATGACACTAATCGAGTAGAGACTGTATTTTAACGGGCCTCCCATTTCTATACACATGATATTCGCTGTATTTAACTTAAGGCAGTCATTGAATATTTTGTTTCTGTACTTCATGAAGTGCTTATGTGACAAATGACAGACGAGCTTGATAGTAGAAATGGGGTCTAGGCATGAACAAGGAGTCCAGTAGTAAAGCTAGAGACTGATAAAATTATTTAGGTAATTTAGACTAACAGCCCATTTTTAGCTGAATCATGTGTGTATTTTAAGCAGAAGCATTTCATCCCTAAAGAATTCTGCCTGGGCATCATATTTCTCTTTATCATGTTAGTAAACAAAAGATATGGATTCAATTTAATCAACATTTATTAAGTACCTACTATGTACAAAGCATAAAATAGGCACAAATATGAACATTTGTGTGTGAACAGTTGTGTGAACAGTTATTTTAAACTGTTACTAAATATATATATATAATTTTATGCTATGCTTTTTTCTTTCCTGATATCTTCTGACTTTTTCAATCTTTTCCCCTAACATGTAAATTATATTATAATGTAAATTTATTATACAGTATAATCTAAATGAAATGCCACTTGATAGGAGTTAAAATATAATAAGAAAAGGAAAAATCGAATTACTAAACTCTACATCTCATTTTAAGCATCCTAAAAACGAGATTTTATAAACTGCTGAAGAGCGAATACATAAGAGTGAGTACATAACCAACACAGAATTTGATACGTCTGCCTCAATTTGTCTGTATATTCTTAACAACGGGGGTAAAAAAATTGCTCGAAAGCTTCATCATATGTTGAGGAAGTTGGATGAAAGCTACTCAAACCAGAAACTTTTAGTTTAGGAAAACTTGGACCAGACAGGAAACTCCCTGTATATTGAGAGATAATAATTACTCATATGCTTATTGGAACCCCAACTTTCTTCTTGTACTTTATGTCACGCTCATTGAACATGTATGTTTTAACCTAGGCAGATAATGCACAGGACTTCTAAAGTGTCAAGTATGCCCACCCACCTTCCATAGCAGACTATTAAATAAGTAAAGGAAATCCAAGTACAGGCTACTTTTGTGTTTGGGTAGAGATTCAGAACAATTTACACACAAACATCAACAGTAAAATGTGCTGGATCAACATGTTTTAAGATGATTTGCTTGATCCACCTGAGAGAACTTCCTAGCTCAAGCAGTCAATTGCTCTTAAAAAAAAAACACACCTAAAATGTCTAAAAAGTCATGTCTCTCCCCAACTTTTAAACATACCACCACCCTGGAAACCTCCCTGGCTGTGACACGTGTCAACTACCAATGGTCCACAAACAACTCTGTTGTACAAATACAGAGGCCCTAACAGCATTTCCATCGCTCACAGCCCTTTCTGCCATTTCCTTTTGTGCATCCCGTGCCTTCCAGAGTTTACCAGTTATGGTTACACACACTTACAGGAAGAGAAACAAAAAGGTTTGAACCAATCAGTGAAGAGGATCCTTGAGACAGTGATAAAAAAAAAAAAAGTAGCTACAGTTGTACCCTGCTTTACTCAACCACACATTCCTAACAGGTCGGGTATAAATCAAATACAACAAAATATCCTCATCCTTTCCAAATGACTGAAATGATTTCACAAACTATTTTTCTTAATATCTCGTTAATCTTTAATAGGCCACGGTTCCTGATGGCTTTAACTTTAAATACACTTTCCATCAAAGACGTAGTGATCCACAATAACCTTTGAAATATGTAAATGAACTGAGGATACATTTTTACCGGTGACTCTTTTAGTAAAGTGTGGAAAAATCATTCTCTCTTGTTTGTTTAATATACCCTAATTTCTCCTGTATTTGATTTCCCTAACGCATGGCACAAAGCCAGGCCTGATAATTTCAGCTAGTGTACTTAATCAGTGTATGATAAAACAGCATGAGGGAAAAGCTATGTCCAAGTGGTATAATGGGCTTGTTGATGCCCCCTACTGTGCATTTTGTTTTCCCAAGGTGCCCCTCATAATTGACTAAAACAGAGTTCCTGAAGCCTGATCATATGCTGAGTGCTGAAGGCCTCCAACTATGTTCAAATACCTCATGAAAAAACAAGAGATGCTAGAGACTAGCGTGGTGTGCTTGGCATTAGGAAGAAGGTGGTTCCCATCAGAGTGGTTGGCTTCAACAAATAAAGGAGGTGTTAATCAGAGTCTCTCCGGGGCTTTTTCTGTGGCAACCAAACACATTACAGCAGGTGGTGATGGCAGGACAGAAAAAGGTTAGCAAGAATGAAGTAGTTGGGACTCTATTAGTGTGGGAAAGCTCCAGGCATGTCGAGCAAGTGAGAGGGTTTTGGCTCCAGACCCAGGGCTGCAAAAACAAAGACCCTTAGGAACACGGTAAAGGAAGAATCCAGAAGCAGAACAAGGTCATGAATGGGCCAAAAGCCATGGAGGATGAGCAGAGCCCAGCTATGGGCTTCCCAGCTAAGCTGCAAGGTTAGAAACATGAGAACAAAGCAGGATCACCTCTGGAGAAGCAACCAGGCTAGAGGAAGGGAGTGCAGAAGTCTCACCGGCCCTGCCTGCGGGGGTGACCTCAGACACAGTGACCACTACTGGCCTCTGATCAGATCCTGGTGACACTGGCCCACTCACACCCCTCGACCTCTGTGATAAATCTCCTGGAATGACTGCTAGAACTGTGTGTGGCCCCTCTTTTCTCTTCCTCGTCTTCAGGCCACTGCACTGACCAGTCATGTGAGATCAGGCCTGGGCCTCCCCCCCGACGCCCCCACTCTGTCCCTCAGAGCCAGCCCAGCTTCTGTCTTTCCACTTTGGGTAGCTTTCCTCACCAGCACAGTGAGGGGCTTGGACCGGATTATCTTAAAAGTTCCCCCTATGTCTAACATTCTGCGATTCCTGGATGTTACCAATTCCCAGAATCATAAAATTTAGAGTTGAAAGGAACTTCGGAAGTTGTCTATTCAACCTCCTGCTCAGCCTAAACTAGCCTAGCCAGAGCTAATAAGCTCTGAAAGTTCTATGCAGTTGTTTCTGGCTGGCTGAATACAACAATAATCAAAGCTTGAAAACCTTAACTATAAAGCATGAAAAAATATGTGTAAGATTTTTTAAACATCTAAGAAAAAGTTTGAAGGAGCCAAAGCCCGTGGAGCGGCATGTTCTATTGCTTAGAAGTTCATACCTAAGCAACGCTTCCCAATCTCTGCACAATCTCCAGAGCATCTTGAAAAATCACAAACGGGGGGCACCTGGGTGGCTCAGTCGTTAAGCGTCTGCCTCCGGCTCAAGTCATGATCCCAAGGTCCTGGGATCGAGCCCCGCATCGGGCTCCCTGCTCAGCGGGAAGCCTGCCTCTCCCTCTCCCACACCCCCTGCTTGTGTTCCCTCTCTCGCTGTCTCTCTCTCTGTCAAAAAATAAATAAAATCTTTAAAAAAAAAAATCACAAACGGTCTCAGAAAATTCTCCAAACAAAACTAATTTTCAATTTCTCATTAGGCTTGTAAGTTTGTAAGACAGGATGATGGGATGGCACATCAAATAAGGTCTCAGAAAGGAGAATAAAAAGTACTAAGGGGAAATACAGTGATACTTCGAAATGCATTCAAGAAAAATCAAAAAGAATGTCATCTGTTCTTAAACAGTGTGTTTTAGCTAGTCAGCTGCTTTTCAAAACTAATTTTGATCTCTAATAATAAATATTCTCTCTCCCTCTTCAAAAACACTATTTTCTTAACAGGGTCTACGCCAACTATCATACTACAGATCTTGAAGAAATCACTGGTTGTATTTAAGAAACAAGCATTTAAAACAATAATATTTTCCATTGTGTCTTATTATTAATGACTGAAAAGTCATAAGTTTGCAAAACAAAATAAAATAAAAGTCATAAGTTCATCCATAAATAAGAAGAGCTATATTTACAGTTTGGAAGACATCAAATTCTCCCAAAATTAACATACAGATTTCATTAAGCCCAGTCCAATAAAAATGCTGTTATTTCTTTTTTACGGAAATTAAGCTGATTTTAAAATTTATAACGAAATACAAAAGATCTAGAATAATTAAGACCGCTTTGAAGAACATGCACTTAATATACTGCAACAGTAATTATAGCCCTATAGTACTGACACAAGGATCCACGTGGAATCACACAGAAAGTCCAGAGAAAGAAACATATAAACATGGTCACCTGATTTACAATGAAGGCCACACTGAAATTCAAAGGGGAAAATGAAAATATCTTCTCAATAAATGGTGCTGGATCAACTAGATACTCATATGGTGGTGCATGGGTCGGGGGGCATGGACACGACTAAAAACGAATCTTGACCCTGTCCACACCAAACACAAAAAGACAGGTGTAAGACCAGTGGTTACCTTTGGGAAGTACAAACTGGGGAGAGGGACGTGAGGGTGCTTTTCAGGCGCTAGCATGTTTTATAGTGACCTGGGGGGCCATCCCGTGAATACATTAATCTCTATATTTAAAATTTGTGTACTATACGCATGTTCTACCTCAATAAAAATTTTAAATAAACACACAAGTAAACAAAATTATCCCACTGTGCTCCACGATGGCCCAAATCATGTCTTATTTACATATCTGCACCTTCCAGGGCCCGATACAATGCCTTCTCGGTGTTTGTTGAATTTAATTAAATTTGCCAGGTAGCTCCAACTATGTGATTTTGGTACAATATGTCTGAGTCATCAATAGCAGAACTATAGCTGCATGCTTTTGGCAGACTCCTTTTAAATTCCCAATGCATTCATATTTAAAATATCTGGCTTTTTTTTCCCCCCAAAAGAGGGAGATAACATTTGCATATTGAAAACCAGCCCCATTTTCAGGGTTTAACAAGATTCAAATCAAAAAGGCAAAGGAAGAAAAACAAAGAAAGGTGCTGCCATGTGGCGCCCTAGCAAGCAGATGTTCATTAGGGCCCAGACACACAGATTACTATCACAATGTACTTATCTGCACACGCTATCATCAGACCACACAGTCAAATCAAATTTTGAAGGCTCAAAGGATGTGCACTGAAGAACATCCTGTACTGCTGAAACATGAATTTGAATTTTGTGACAGAGACAGAGGGGTAGAAAAGAACACCAGAGATCACCCACTGTCATTTTAAATCCTATTTATATAGTAAGAGATAATCTATTCTTTAAGAAAGCAATCAAAATCAACATTTAAGATTTCTACTATTAAAATGAAAATCTGAGGAACTATGACCAAAGAAGAAACATACCTTTTTTTTTAGTCTTTAGCAAATGAGACAACACAGAATATGCTTGTGATTATTTTTAGATAAAGAATTGTTTTGTGAAATATTCAAGAAATAGAAAAAGGTGGTTATATGTGATTTTAAAAATTAGTTTGAGTGAAAAAATTGTAAACGGCTTACCATTTCACTACCTCATATTTAAATTCTAATCTCATTAGGAGTACGCATTTGTCATCAAAATACTTTCTATTATGCTAATTATGTTCTCTTTTGTTCAAAGTATTACATCATGTCTGCACTTCTGTAACTACATTTATACATTGCCAAATAAAATTTTATTTTAAATTTCCATATAAAATTGGATAAGGAATCAGAAAGAAAATCTGATTCAAAGAGGCAATTGTAGTTAGCAAATTCTTAATCATAATCTGTAGCATTAAGAGGTAGTAAAGATTTTTTTTTTTTTTTTAGTCACATTAAGTCAGACACACTTGGTCCCTGATTTGGGCCGACTGCAGTGGGACTAGCTTGTCTGCAACAATCACCCCGGTAGATTGACCAGTAGCACAACACATACACCCGTGGCTGGTCAGAAGTAAGTCCAGAGTGACACCACTCTCCCAGTGCAGGAAGAAAAGCTGGGGGCAGGAACAGAGGAGAAGGGAAAAGAAGGAGGGAGGAGGGGAAAAGGAGTAAAGAGAGTGGAAACACACTCTGAGATTGCCCAAACCCATGCACTTTATTCTCACCCATTTTCATTTTGCAGGCCCTTGGGTCTTGTCTAGCTCTTCACCCCAGAGTCAAGCCACAATCCAGAAACAAAATACCAGGGATCCATGGTCTGAATCATCCTCTTAAGCACTGACTGTTCTGTTTTGACTTCCTCTCAGGGTAGGATTCTTAACGTGTGCTCCACAGGCTGCCTCGGTAAAAATTGGAGGTGAAGGGGAATGTGCCACCATCAGATTCCCAAGGTCTGGAGTTCCCCTATGAGTTATGAGCCATTGTTGGACCAGGACTAGACGAAAATAAGAGAAGCAATGGAACTGGACAGTTTGTTCTTTGCTGTTTTGTTTCATTTTTGTTCCCAGCCTCAGAAGCTGTTTTCTTGATTTGATGCTCAAGGAAAGCAAGGAAAGCTGGAAGGCTGTAATAATCGAGCCAGTGATGAGCAAGGGATGAAAAGCACTACTAGAAAGCTTTGGACCGTATTTTTTAAAGTGAGATTTTTGGCTGGGGTGGGGGACCAGCACAGGACAATAGCTGAATAGGAAGCTAGTCTCCCAGGGACTGAGGAATAAGGAGGGGTCCCAGGGCCTCACTCACCGCAGGGGGAAGCTCCAGAGTCCACACCTCACAGGACTTCACCAGCCACACCTCCCATCTCTTCTGTAAACCCAGTACCAGTCCTAGAAGCTTAAAGCCCTACTGAAGGACTGCTCCTGTCTTCCCACTGCCCCTCAGGTGAGTTAGGAAAACTTACCCACTAACCTGAAGGGGGCAAAGATGGGTTCCTGGAACCTGGAATTCCAACTCTGAATACTCATGCTCTCCCCCTACCCAAACATTGCCCAGCACAGTGCTTTGGTTCTATGATGAGATTAGTATGGAACAACTATCTGTGAATTATAAAGTGGGCTATTTTTACAGGCTCTTAAAGGTTGGCTGGGGACCCTATCATTAAGAATAACAATTTACATATGAAATATATTAGATGAGTTTCAAGTTCTAAATAACTGATAAGTGAACTTTTTAGAACAAACTTGAAAACAATTCACCTGTAAGTTAAGTTATTCCCAATCACTGAACAAATCACATAGAGCTCTAGAAAAACATCATCTGCCAGCTATAGAATTTTTGCTATAGAAAATTTTCTGGTAGCCATTTCTTTTAGGGCTGTTTAAATAAAAGTGTGCAAATAATCATGTGGAATATTTCGAAATCTAAGAAGAGGCTGAGATTAGGAAGGTTTTTTTTTAAGGCTTCATTCTTTAAAACAATGGAAATTAATCAAAGTCATGCTTTGTAGGAGGCAAAGAAGGTTTTGGGAACACATCAGTTAATGACCTGAAAATAAAAACTGGCAATTTTTTTTTATTAATGTCTGCATTGGTCAAAAGTCTGTTTAGTGATGAATCCAAATGCTGTTGAGAAGACAAAGGTAAAGTTGATGGTATTACAAATTTCTAATAAAATTTACTTTTGCTTACAACCAAATATTTTATCTGAGACCTTATTTTATAAGCTGTTATTGTTGGGGCATATGCGTGGCTCAGTCGGTTAAATGACTGACTCTTGATTTCAACTCAAGATCCTGAGATCAAGCCCCACATCAGGATCGCTCAGCCAGGAGTCTGCGTCTCTCCAGAGTGCACATGTCATATGCTATATAGTCAAGGAAGGGCTTAGAAGTTCTCCAGTACAAATATACTACCAATTGCAACTCTCAAAATCACCATGTTTAAAAAGTGTTAAATAGGGAAAACAGTATAGTGCTATTTGAGGAGCTTAAGTATAATAAAAATATAAGTTTAAAATCTAAAATTCATTTTTGGCAACTTTGATCTCCCCCCACCCACGAAGAAACTTAAGAGCAGTATTCCATGATGTACCCATCCAATTCTGCCCATTTTAATTAGTAAATTTTTCAGCTGATTAAAAAAAAACAAAACCCAAAACTGGTATCATCTAAAATGGGGCCAACACTTGCAGAGCTGGGAAAGTATGATGCACTTTTCCTACAAGATCGATAAAAATTATTTGTGATACCTATGAAATGATTTAGTTTTGTTGCACAAAACCTTTCCCTGAAATCACTCCTCATCTGGGATGAAGCCCAATAGCACCTGCTGCTCAATGGGCAGCCAGAAGGGTGGGTCCACGCTTCCCAATGAGGCAAACAGAGGACAATAGGACTCCTGAAGGACGTAGTTTCATTTGCAGAGATAAGAAAGCTTTTTTTAGAATTAAAACTGAGAATGACCAAATAAAAAGAATAAATTGTTTTATCTATGAAAGATCATGAATAATAAAAAATCTGTTATCTTCTGAAGAAATAACAGCTCACATTGGATACATTATCAACATGTAGATTGCAGGCACATGATGATATAATTAGCAGCATAACAAAACTCTAGACATTTTCTCCCTTTGCCGCGAGCAAGCCTAATAAACATTTCAAATGGTTTAAAACAGTAAGAGTAACAATTCTGTATAACCATTATGTCATCATTTAAGCATTATATTCTCAGCCTGTCACAACTGAATAGGTTGGCTTAGTAGCACATTTATAAGCATAAAACTTGAAAAATAATAATGTAAAATAAAGTAACTGAATGTGAAACTTTGAGGCGAAGGAGTTAAGGTAAAGTACCAAAAAAAAGTGTTATTCTGTAAAATTCTAAGTACTCATAAGAGGATTAAAAAGGGCACAAAATACAAAACAGTGCTGATTATAAATTCAAGAAATTTTCACTCATTAATCTAATGCCCCAATTTCTTTCTAAAATTCCCAGGTTATTGTGGCCTTTATTTGCCCTTTACTTTTTCTCACAAAACACATGGCAGAGTTTTTAACCCCACAGATGGATATCTTAGTGCTTTCTCTGTCACTCAGACCCTTAGTATGCCCCCTTCCTGGGTGTACGATTTTGTAAATATTTTTCTTCACTTCTTTCTTGTATTGTGTCTATTTTGTCTTTCCTGGTAGCTGGTGAGATGCTGGAGAGCAAGGACCAGATAAACACTCCCTAACCTTTTCCAATATCAAGTGCAGAGAACAGTGCTCTGGGATCAGTCCGGAAATACAACCTATTAGTTAGTATTTCAGTCCTTCGTGAACTTTCATGAACCTCAGCAATTTTTCAACAAGCTTAAAAACTTAACCTAATTCCAGAATATAGATGTTACAGCCAACATTGGAAATCATCTGCCAGACATTGTGTTTATAGTACCAGAGTTATAAGCAAGTTAACTGTTCATATTAACATCTAATCTCACTTTTAGGATTTAGGTTTTCCTATTTGTCATCTAGAAACTGTTCTCCATCCTCTAAAATGACAAATGCATCCATTTAAGAATTAGCTAAAAGACAGCGTATGGAGAGGGAAGTGTTCAGTTCTGCATGTTTTCTTTCCCAGGAGGTCTAGGTGTTGATTTTTGCCCCCCTCCTTTTTGTCTCTCTCTCACCATCTTTGACACACTTCTTTTCCAGTGCTTATTTGAAAAACTAAAATATTCATGTAATTATGTTAAGGGGACAAAATACATTAAGAAAAAGTAAGGAATTCAGCTATGGGAGATACATATTCAGTTTATTTTTGGCTTAGCCATCACCATCCCCTTTACACTTCCCCTTCATATTAAGAAATGTTTAGGGGCGCCTGTGTGGCTCAGTCAGTTAAGCCTCCGACTCTTGGTTTCAGCTCAGGTCATGATCTCAGGATCCTGGGATGGAGCCCCTCATCGGGCTCCAGGCTCCAGCTCCATGCTCAGCAGTCAGCAGAGAGTCTGCTTCTCTGCCTCTCTCCCTCTCCCTCTGCTCAAGCGCTCATGCCCTCCCTCCCCCCTCCAAGCGCTCCCTCGTGCTCTCTCTCTCTCTCTCTAAAATAAATAAATAAATAAATATTTTAAAAGAAAGAAAAATGCTTAGTTTCTATTATCAAATTTGTGTGTATGCTCAAATTTGTATGTATGCTTCACACACCTAATTCTAAGGAGACATTTTGCTGTGTATCATCATCTGGCCAAGCTCCCACTGTTAAACGTCTGTATCATCCAAGTGCTGCCTCTCATGAGGCACTGACAACTTCCATCAGGTTTTACTGTTTATCCATTAAAATAACAGAACAGAGAAACCAGAACATTTAAAATAATTCCACATAAAATCTCCAAGTCCAATGTTCAATTTTGAATATATTGTTTGATTTTACACCAAATATTATGACATTGCATTTAAATCACTCACGTATCATTACTACATTTTCTTTAATAAAGCTATGTTACATTGAATATAGTACTTCCACTTAACGACTGCTTATTCCTCTAATCCCAATGAATGGGATAACAAGCTAATCCCAAGAATGTCATGTTTAGGGTCATGCAACAGTCAGTAATTGAGAGATAACTAATTTTGTACACCTCAATGCTAGTTTACATTTTAGTTGTTATCCATTAAATGAATAAATGTTTTTATCAAGTCTGAAATACATTTTTTAAAAAAGGCAATATGCTTGAAAATTGAGCAGGAAAAAGTATGAACTGTGCAAGTGGGCACCACTGACAAGAAGCAAAGACCAGGCTAATCACCAGTTCATCACATGTAACACTTCCCCCCTCAGTCTAATACTAGGAGATTTTTTTTCTGGCACTATATACTTTAATGAAGAGTGCACAAAAAGGTACTTTGATTCCATAAGTTAAGCCCTGACCAATTAATATGTGATTCCTCTTAGGGATCTTACTCAATTCATAAAACAGCTTAACGTTGTCATGATAGGGACAAAATAAATCAAAACACAAATCAAACTATAATAAGATTTCCATAGAAAATTAGACTGGATTATCACGTTTGTTGACTTTGGTCTACAACTTTTTTCCTGGTCTAAAAAAATTTTGCATATACTTATTCCAAATAATAATAGTCACTAACAAGCATTGATTTAGCACCTACTGTTCCGTGGATCAGGCAAGAAACTAAGGAGGTGTTGATATCCCTTGCAGAGAGACATACAGTGGGATTGGAGACCATGCTTGGGGAGAATAAACGTTAGTGAACTGAGCATCCAATAAAAAACAAACTAGACAAAAAATTCCTCATCCTTAAAAAGAATGAACAATTTATTTAAGTGTCAATATGATTTTACTAAGCACTTATCCTTCCATTCTATATATCCCTCATGTGATTTTTACTGGTTAAGCAGACATGGGGGAAAATATTTTATTTTCTGAAAACCCTCTATTTAATAAAAAGAAAAGGAAGAAAGACCCCTTTGTCTTTAACTAAGACCCATAACTTAAAATTTCAGTACTCATTAAATAAGCTGGGGTAATTTTAAAGTTCCAATAAACCATTAAGCAAAATACAAAGTCTGAGCAATATATCAGTAAAGCTTAACATTTTTTTTCTTGAAACTGTATTACATGGAAATTGCCCATATTTGAACTTAAATTTAAAACCAAGATTGCCAACCACATGAGGTATATGTGGTTATACTAATACTAAATGATTGAAAACTCTCCTATTTCTCTTCACTTATCTTTTCCTGTTTCTTTCTAGTAGCTCAAGATTTGGCTCCCAACATATAAAAATAAAATAGACACTATGGGAAATCCAAAAGAAAGCTACCTGAAGGGAAGAATGCTACAATATTGCATTATAATGCATCTTCATTTTAACCATCCCATGACCTTGAGTCTTCCAACACCACTTCTAGACAGCCACACTATCCCACTCACTTAAGGAACTAAGGTGTACTCAGGGTGTAAAATATTGTATGGCTGTATTGATACATTTAAGCAAACTTTATTCCCTGTATAAATGTGGTTACTTTTTAGGACACAGAGCTCCCTAAGTCTTAATATCATCCCTCTGTATGGCCCAACCACCTTAATATACTCAATAGCTCTATGTATCAAATCATAACCTCTAATTCCTACAGAAACAGACTGATACATTATTCCTATGGCTACTAAGTAAAAGTTAAGGAATTCCACAAAATGTTAATGCACACGAAAATTCAATTCAGAAAAACTACTTTGCTCTAGCAGCCTTTATTAATACAATCCCAAATTATATCACTCAATATTTTTCACATTTTAAAACTTAGGTTCAAATATGTTCTTTAGCATACACTTATACAAGAATAGCTTTAAAAGAAACTTTTGTTTCAGAACATTTCATATACAATACTGTTTATGCATAAAAATTTTAAAAGCAAGCTTTGAATATGGTATATTTTATAGAAATATCTTTTGATAACTATGAATAAAGATCACAAATGTGTCAAATTGCATTTAGTTGGTACAAAATATTAGCTAAGCATGTAAAGAACATTTTGTACTTTCCTTTCTTCAAAAGAAATAGAGTAAGTATTTCAATTCCCATCTGTATTTGCATACATGCATTGGCAGTAATGTATGTTGTAGTATCTTTGAAATAAACAGACCATGAGGGGTGCCTTTATACTAAGTGAAATTAAGACAGCCAATGTTTGAAAATATGCACATACAAATCTTTAGGTTAAAATACGTTAAATTATCAGGTTTTTTTGGTCTGTGTAGCTGAAAAGTGGATACCAAATTTAATTTTTCATAACATAGCATAGGTCATATATAATTCAGAAAATCCTTTAGAACAATATGTGCTTATGTTTACGAAGCTACATCAAACTACCTCTTAGAATGAACGTGTCAGGTGATAAAGAGAGCCTGCTGTGATAAGACCACCCTGACAGAGGAACACAAAAACACCCAACAAGCATGTAAAATCGGGTTACTTGCAATCTGTGTCACTCCACACTAAGATATTATGAAAATTTCACAATCTCCTTTATTTCCCCTCATGTCCTGCCCTTCCACAGCATCCTCAGATTTACTCTATGTTTAATGCAGCTGTACTATATTTCTAATGATTTTCTCTTTCTGTCAACGTACAAAACATACTGAGATGGTCACACACTGTAACAGAGCTCCACAGATTTTTGTTGTTGTTGTTGTTAATAAGCGTAGAAGTAACTAACATGTTTTTATGGAGTTAAAGTACTAAATAAAATTTCCAAAACAGACTCTGATTGGATGAGTAACTCAAGAAGAATTATTTGACATAAGTTAGTTTTGTTAAGTCTGGTAACAAAATTCATTTCAAGTGCCATTTTAATTGGTATGTATTCCTTCCAATGAAAAGAAATCCAATCCATGTATTCTTTCTTGATTCAAAACCATCACATCCATCTTTGGATTGCAGGTTTAAGTCAGATATCACTTTGTAAACAACCATGCCATTCCTCAGTTTTTGATATAGCTTCCAAACAGAAGTTTCAAAACAACTCTGACTAGCAAACACATCACTGTACTTTAAACAGACTGATGTTTTCTATCCCATGTTTCAGGAAGGTTAAAAGGCACACACACCAAGGCAAGGATCATCGCTGTAGACAACAGATTCTAAGTGAGACTATTAACCCTTTAGGTAGATTAGGCAACACTTGTTTTTAAACTAACTACAAATCAAACGAAGTCTCTCTCTCTCTCTCTCTTTTTTAAATTGACTCATACTACCATGTTAGCAACAAATATGTCAGGGAGAAAAAACAGAGCTAGGTGTTTCAAACTGTGCTTACCTAAAATCTGCACATAGTCACTTTACATTTTAGGAGATGTCCCTTTCTGAGATAATGAAGATTCTTTACAATAGGGAATTTAGGTTTAATTGTCGAACTTGAATACCATGTTATATAGGTCAAGTCAGTAATGTGCATCTTTCTCCTGAAAGAATGAAATTCAAGAGTAATAGGATTTCAGATTTCATAGTAGAAACAGCAAGATATGTTTTAAGAATGTCATTTACTGTAACACAAATCAATATCAAATGCTTTATGCAGGAAGCACACTTTCAGAAAATGAGCCCTAAAGCTTTCTGGGCTCCGACCCTAATTACTAGAGCAGGCTCTTGCCGTTCGTCTCTCTCTTCAATTATTTACGGGGCAAAAAGAGCCAAATGGCATTGCATTAGCTATATTAAATGCTATGTACTTGGTTTCTAACTTACTAATGGTACATAAAAATTACTAAGGTGAATGTGCCTGTAGAAACATGGCCCTTTTTCTTCGGCACCTGAGTGTTCGTATTTATTATTCATACAGTTAAGCGTTGAATAGGCTTCCTTTAGGCACCCAATGCCGCATAATTTAAACAAGTGCATTAAACATATATGATATCAAAAAGGTAATGCATTGATTATACCTCAAAATTTCTTTGAACAACCCGTATTTACAATGTAGCTCACAAAAAAATGAGCGCCTACTTGGGTCCCTGAAAACAAATATGTGGGGACCACACAGAAATGAATACTGGGTATCCTCGCTTCTACCATCTTGCTGCTTTCTGGCCACCCAAAGTAAGATGCGAATTGGGGGGAGTAAAAAGGAGGCCCTTGATTGCTAGAAAATTTCTGGTCTCAGTGCTGACAAGTGTCCTTTTTTATGTGAGCAAATACAGAGCTATGTTGTAGGTACATAACATGGACCACACACACTGTAAGAAAGGAAAGCTTATCAAGTTCGAATCAGAGATTCTTTGCACCAGGCCAGGAACGTCCTCGGCCAGCAAGGAGGACATGATTACAACCTACCAAAGGAAATTCAAGCACTACATCCATACTTGATTCTTTTGTGATCTAGAAGGGCACCTGGAGTAGTGATAGAAGATGCTAATCGCTGAAGAAGGCTGATGCATCCAACTTCAACCCTCCCAGATTATGAGAGAAGCTTCCAAAGCAGTGAGACGCTCACTCTTCATGGGCCCAATACATACAATCATACATACATACATACACACAGACATACATGCATGTATTTTTTAATGCGTTCGGAATGCCTCAAATCTTACTGTAAAAAGGTAGGCCCACTAACAAGGTACCCAGGGTCCCCAGAAAGTCAGTTGCAATTTGTATGGCTATATGTCACCAGTTGTGTTACCTAAGAGTACTCCAAGGCCACTTTGGAGAAAGCACCATTGGAAATGGATCTGTGGTCCACATACACGGTAGTATTCTTCTAAACTCAAGTCACTTCTTTCTCTGCACTAAATCTGCCCATTGTCCCTCCTTTGCAAAAGCTACAGGGAAGATTAAAAAGGACATCAATGAACGGTGAGTGAACTTTGGCCACTTTTCTACCCAAAACACCAGCGTAAAAGTAGAAATCAGTAACCAGGTGAAGTGCCACACCGCACAAAGATCAAGGCGAGGGGCGGGCGCGCAAGGCCCGGAGGCGGGGAAGAAAATGCCCCGTCCTTCCCCCACCCCCCCCCTCACGCCCCAGTCGTCGCGCGCGCGGGAGGTAGAGGGGCGTCCCTGGGGGGGCGGGAGGCTGCGCACCACTTCGAGGGAAGGCAGGAGTTACCGCTCGCAGGGCGAGGCCCAGGAGAAGCGGTCGAAAAGCCGCGCCGCCCGCGGGTCCCGCCGCGGGGCCCCAAGCGTCCGCAGCCGAACCGCCAAGATTCGGCGAGGGGCGCCGCTCGGCCCCGCGACCCTCCCGGCCTCCCGGGCCAGGAAGGGGCCGGCGGCTCTTTCCTGTCTAGTCTCTCCCCCCACGGCTTTCTGTAACCCGATCCCCGCACTCCGCTCCCCGGGCAGCCACCGCCCCGCGCGCCGCCCCGCGCGCCGCCCCGCGCCACCCAGGCCAGCGCTATAGTTAGCAACCCTCCATCAACTCTGCCGGGGGTGGCGGGGGCTCGTCGCGCGCGCCCCTGCCCGGGCCCGGCCCGCGCGCGCGCCCGGCGTCCCCCGCCCCCCGGCTCCCCTTTACCTTCGCTTGAAGATACTGGGGGTAGTAGTAGGTGGCGTACTGAGGGTACATCTGCTGTTTCCACACTTTGCCCATGAAGCTGGAAGGGAGCCTGCCGTGAGCCTGCCGTGCAGGGTCGCGGGCACTTTGGGGTTTCCAAGTCTCGATCTCTCCTGCCTCTCCCTTTCCGGCGGCGGCGGCGGCGGCGGCGGCGGTGCCTGCCGCTGCTCCACCTCCCAGCCCGGACCAGACGTCGTCGTCGTCGTCCTCCTCCTCCTCCTCCTCTTTCTTCTCCTCCTCCTCCCAGGCAGAGAGAAAGACACTGCAGAGCGGAGAGGGCACCCCGGACAGGGCGCTCCCACGGAGTTGCCTCCCGGAGCCCGACTGCTCCGAGGCTGCCAAGGGCTGGCGCGCGGGCCGCGCTCCGCTCCGGCGAGCAGGCAGAGCGGGGCTCGGAGGTGATCAGTACAAGTGGAAAGTGCTGCGGCGGCGGCGACGGCTACGCTCGGTGCCAGGCGGCATCTGGGGTGGGTGCGCCCGATTGGGAGAGGGGAGAGGGGCTGGCGCGCCGAGGCGGTGGGGGGAAGGGCGCGCGGGGCGGGGCTTGGGCGCCGCGGAGCCCGGGACCCGCTGGAGGTGAGGGCTGAGTTTTAACCACTCCTCACCTCCGGGGCTCGCGGTTGGACGGGCGGAAACCCTGGGAGCCCGGATCGCTTTGTGTCGGGGGTGGGGGTAGCTTGGGGGACCCAGCTTAAAAACTGCGAAGTGGACACCTCGTTTTCTTTCCTGAGTTTTTATCTTCATAAGGGGGAGGGGAAGTAAGGGGAAAGCAGAGGAAAACTGATCAATTTCTCACTTCCCCCGCCCAACGATTTTTTTTTTTTTTTTAACAAGAGATCGAAAATGATTTAGTGTCCAACCACAAAGCTGGAGTCGGGACACTTGGGTTCTGTTCCCCCCACCCCCCAGGCCACAACACTAATTTTCTAGGTGACCTTGGGAGGGTTAGTGTCCTTCGGTTTGGGTTTCCCAGATGTGAGAGGTGAAATCATGCCCCCTGCACAAGGGGAGGCTAGCTCTCTGAAACACACACACACCTCCCAACAAACAGACGGACCCTTCTAAGGGGAGATGCCGCAGAGAGGCAGAATGTTATTATCAGAGGACACAATATAGACATCAGCTTTTCTCTGCCTCTTTCTAATGCTGCCAGACAGTCTGTCAACTCCCACTCAGGAGCAAGGAAACTCCCTGAGTTTGGAATATTTTAAGGCCATTTTGAAAGTCACACTGGCATATTGTTGCAGTGTGCTTCAGTGACATATAAAATCAATCTCTCTTTCTGCCTTTCTCCATCTCCTAATTGTCACAGTTCTAGACAGCCCCAGACAGCCGTGGTCCAGTTCAGTACGTAACTGGATATAATTTAATGGACTTAATTGGTTCCTGAAGCTGCCTGTAGAAGACTTTTACATTCTAGCTCCAAAAGAGATAATACCAAAATGTATAATAGGATAAGTAAGAAATCACCTCCAAATTGGAGTTCTTGCACATCTAATAAAATGTAATAAAAATTCATTTGTTATTAAATAGACCTTGATTACTTTGTTTTGTCATTTTGGTTTTCCGAGAGTCTATTTTCCTAACAGCACAAAAGGTAAATCAGACTGAAATGGAATGCGTGATTTTCTTAAACAGTTATATTTTTATACGGTTACATTTCAAAGCAGGTTAATAAGATACTTTAAGACAAAGAAACAGTGACATGAAACCCTTATAATCTTATATGATTTAGACAAATTTTAAGGTTATACATTTTGACAAAACAAAATAAATATAAGTTCATATGAGAACATTTTGGATATGCCAGGAGACAAATCGTGTTCTCTTAAAAAAAAAAAATTAACAGCCTATGTAAAATCCTATACAGAAACTAGTATTTACTGAGCTTCTGCTATCTGGTGGGCATTGTTGAGGTTCATGTAAATCTGAAGGTCAGAATGGTTCACTGTCTAGTGAGGGGAGCTTTAAAGTTCCTTACATTGTTTCAATGTAGGACCCTTTAATGTTTTTGAGCAGAGAACTGACATGAACTAACCTGTGTTTTAGGAACTTGTGTTTGAAAGGCTTGAGGTGATAAGGGAAATTACCAAGCTTAGACTGTTCTACTTTTTTCTGGATGATGACAATTCAGCCTGTGTTAAAGAACCCAGAAGCACACACACAATTATGTAGACACTTGATTTATGACTGAATTGGTATTGCAGGGCAGTGGAGAAAGAATGAGCTTTTCAATAAATGATTCTAGGTCAATTGGCTATCCATATGGAAAAAATGAAATTGGAGCCCTGCCTCACAAAAGGGAAACAAAAAAGTTCAAGTGAATTAAAGATCTAAATTAAAAAACAAAATGATAAAAGTGTTAGAAGATAATGTAGGGTAATATCTTTATACCCTTGAGGTAGGGAGAGATTCCTTTAATAAGGTGACCAATAGTGCAAGATTGATCAATTTGACTACATGAAAATTGAGAACACTGGTTCATCAAAGGATTCTATAAAGTGAAAAAGCAAGCCACAAAATAGTTATGTCTAATCCATAAAACTATAGAAAGTTAATATACAAAAGATACAAAGTACTCCTTGGAATCAATAAGAAAAAGAGAAACAACTTTTTAGAACATGAGCAAAAGATTAATGCACATTTCAGAGGAGGAAGCTCAAATGTTCCTATAACTTGTGAAAAGATGCTCACACTCATTAATAATAAAGGAAATGCAGGTTAAAATAATAAGAAGACACCATTTCACACTTACCAGATTGACAAAAAATAAGACTGAAAATATTGTTAGGTGAAGATATGGAAGAGGGGAAAATCTTGAAAACTGCTTTCCAAAAAAGTGAATTGGTACAACCACCATTTTAAGAAAACAGTTTGGCATTGCCCAACTTCATTTGCATGTATATTATGACGCAGTAATTCTGCATGTAGGTACATACCTCAAAGAAAGCATTTATAAATGCACCAAGAGAAAAATACTGAAATGTTCACAATATACTAAAAATTCAAATGTCTATCAACCGTTGAATGGATAAAGAGGTTATGGTACATGCACACAATGGAACACTTTGCAGCAGTGAAAATGAATAAACTATAGTTAAATGCATCAACATGCATCTTTTCAAAATTGATGTTGAAGAAGCAAGCCAACATAGAGCATCATTCCATTTGTATCAAGTTCAGAAACAAAAAAATAACTAAATATTGTGTAAGAGTGGTACGTGAATAGTAAAACAAAAAATTCTACAAAGAAAAATAAGGCGATATCAGAAAATTCAGAATGGTGGATATCTCTGAGGGAGACGGGTGAGATATTCAGGGAGGGACCAAAGGGGACTGGTAGAGATGGTAACATTTCATGTTTTGCATTGGGTTGTGGATACATAGGAATATATTTCAATGTTTTTCTTTAAGAGGTTCATAGACTTTTTTGTATGTTTGCCATATTTTATACTAAAACATTTTAAAAACAAAACTCAGCTTTTAATTTTAATCCCGATCATTTTCAAACAAATACAAAAGCAGAGAGAATAATGAGCCAGCTTCAACACTTACCATTTGTCAATCTTGTTACACCCGTACCCACACCCACACCCACTCACACACACACACACAAACATGCTTTTATTTTTCTGTGGTATTTTGAAGCAAATCCCAAACATCATGTTGTTTCACCTGCAACTATTTTAATATCTACTTCAAACAAATAAGAACTTTTTTTAGCACAATATCATGATCACACCTAACAAAGTTCGTAATAATTTATTAAGATCAACTCATACCCCATTCTTGTTCATTTTTCTCTGGTTATCTAAAAATCACTTTTGTAGTTCATTTAAATCGACTGAAACAATGTCCACATCTTAAATTTGGTTGATGTATCACATAAGCCTCTTTTAATATATAAAAGTTCGCTCCCACTCACTTTTTAATTTGTTGTTTATTTGTTAAAGAAATCAGGGTGTTTGTTTTATAAAATGTCCCACATGCTGATTTTAACCTCCTGGTGTCATTTAAAGTGATGGTTAGTTCTAGAGGTTTCATTACATTCAGGTTCACTTTTTTTTTTTTGGCAAAGAATGCTTCCTAGATGGAGCTGAACATACATAGGTGATGTGATATGCATCATATCACATCAGGAGACACATAATGCTTGATTGTCATTTTTAGTGATACTAAGATTGATCAGAAGTGCTGGGTATTATCAGTCTGATTTATCCATTAAAAAGTTCCATGGTTTTAATAGTCATTCATGAGTGTTACCTTAACCCATTATTTCATTTGGTGTGACAGAATTATGGTTTTAAAATTTTATCATTTCTTTTGTACTTGTTAGTTGGAAATTGTCTATGGAGAAGAATTTTTTTCAAACTCTTGGGTTAACTTGAAATACAATTAGCATAGGAAAAGCAGGATAAATTTTTCCCTATTTACTAATTTTCAGAATAATGAGTTGATGCCATAGGAAACTCCAAAGCTAACCGGTTTTAAATAATATTCTGAACTTACAGGTTTTTACATATTTTATTTGTTTCAAACCATGACAGTCATTATTCTTATTGGTGTGCAAATTGTCCCATCTTTGGCCAATGGGAGACTCTTTGACTTGGCTCCTGTGTCTTCTTTTTTTTTTTTAACCATATCCCAATAGTCTGATAGATTTTTTGCTTTCTTGTTTGATAAAATTGTCCCAGGTTGTTGTACAGCTCATGCCCAAACCTGGATCAGCTATTTCTCTAACAAACCCACATTGGCCTGCTCTTTAAAAAAAATTTTTTTTTTAAATAACAAATTCTTTGAAATGTGTTCTTCATACTTAGCATGTTTGGGAGAAGGAGCTCATGAAAGATTCTTAATGAAATTTGTGCCAAGATGACCCCTAGGAAAGCATGAGCCACTGAGTGATGTTCCCCAAGAGAAGCTGTAATTTACACCTTCGCCAGCATTTAAGAAGCATCCTCTAGAAGCAGGACACATATAGATATCATTGGGGATGCAGTTGACTTGGTGTTCGCATGGAGCTTACCATCTAGTGAGAGAGACAGAAATAAAACAACAGTAAATTGTGGTAAACTCTATGAAGAAAGCGACAGTATGATGGGAGGAGACCAACTTTGTGAGAGTTGGGTTAGAAATTTTAAGGAGAGTTGTCAGGAAAAACCTCTTTGAGGAGACAGGCTGGAAGAGAATGGGTCAGCCATGAGAAGCTCGTGTGAGGTGAAAGGTGGCGAGCTGTGTCCATGCAGAAGCAGCAGCCAGTTAAAGACATTGAAGCACAAATTGTCCCATCCGAGATCTCCAGTCTGGTTTCACTTAAAACCAAGGGTAAACATTTTTTTTTTTTAACTATGGAAATGGACCAAACCAATTAGCATTGATTAATGCCTTTGCTCTAATGCCATCTGCCAAAGAGTATTAAAATAATCAAAGGATAAGATTAGAAAGTTTGCTAGGGGCGCCTGGGTGGCTCAGTTGGTTAAGCGACTGCCTTCGGCTCAGGTCATGATCCTGGAGTCCCAGGATCGAGTCCCGCATCAGGTTCCCTGCTCGGCGGGGGGTCTGCTTCTCCCTCTGCCCTCTTCCCTCTCATGCTCTCTGTCTCTCATTCTCTCTCTCTCAAATAAATAAATAAAATCTTTAAAAAAGAAAAAAAAAAAAAGATTAGAAAGTTTGCTATAACCCCCCCTGTAGTAGAGCATCAGCGAACTAGAAATGGGATTTAGATTCATTAGAAAGACTGCACACAGAACTTAGAGAATTACTGATGGTGAGTACTCTTGCTTCCACACTAGGTAACTAGGTGATGTCTGTAATACATTGACTGAACACTTAAAATAGAAAGGCCAGGTTTTGCAAGGTGAAAGTGTGACTGACATAAATGTTAGAAGTCTGAGAGGCTTAAACAAATAAGAATGTAGATAAAAGGGAACCAGTGGTTTGACTGCACAATAAAGTTTTGTCATGAACAGGGGATTGTTTTACAGTCTTCAAGAAGGTTCTGTATAAATCTTCTAGCTTGATATTTCTTAGATATTTATCTTTAGGCCCTATTTTGTAGACCCCTGCCTTAAGAAACAAAAATCATATTATCTTTATAAGTGGAATATTCTTTAAACATGTTTTTTTATCAAAATAAAACACGAATTTAAAAATTCTCAGACTGTGTCCCCTATCCTGCATTGGAGTTTGGGAAGCACTGTTTAGTTCACACTTTTTATCACAGCTCACAACTCCCTTCTTGACCAGATCCTTCCCATTTTTCCAGATTCATCCCCTTCCTCTACATTACCTCTTGGCTTGTGGTTCTTTCCTACCCTCCATGCCTGCTCCTTTCAACTCCCACCGTATTGTTGTATAACTCCAACCAAGAAATGAAATAGACAAAAAGTATACATGAACTAAAAATTGTTTTTGATAAATTTACTGAGAGCTAAAATTGGGCACAGTGGAGGGCACTCCATTACAGTGAATATTTATTAACGTTGATGATGATGGACTACTATGTCCTAAATTTAGCAAGTAATTCATGAAGTTGGGTGCTGGTATCTAAGAACGTGGTGAAACTAAGGACTCAGTTTACTATCTAGGACATACATTCCCAGAAACAGCTCTGTTTGGAAAGGGTGGTCCATAAAGAAGATTCCACCTCTTTATCATTTTAACTGACCTAACACAGATGATCATCTCCACCAAGGGACAAATGAAATAATTTAGAAACTAATTAATTCATCCAGTGAGCATGCAGTAAGCACCATCTGTGTGCAAGAGACTATTTGTTGATAGGCTCTAAAGGCAAGTAAAGATATGGACTCCACCCTCAAGGAACCATGGTTTTATTCTATGCAGTCATTAGCTCATCTTAAGAATCTGTTTGTAAACAGTTCTCTGCTAAGTATTATTATAACCTTTGATGACCTCAAATCCCCAACTAATTTAAAATTTTCAGGAGTCAAGGGAGTAAGCCAGTGGAATGGGAAGGGAAAACATTTCTCTCACCTTATTATCTGATTTCTTTTCTATAGACCAGCAGTCCTCGAGTCAATTTTGGTTAGAAATTTGGATTTTGTGGTGGTCAGTGTTTCCTAGAGATAGATGTAAAATGGTGTGCCCTTACTTTCCAGGTTTTTAAAATGCTTTTGATAAAAATCATTTAATGGCATGACTTTTTAAAAAATGTTTTAAGAGAAGCAACAAAATCATGTTATTAAACATGTGTCTACTGAGGGTAATTTCACTTTTTAAAATAGCCTGCCTATGTAGCAGTATGTTTAGATGCCTATGTGAGGTAGGCTGTGATTTTATGACTTCACAGATGAGGTCAAGAAAAGGTGCTTGTGCTCCCAAAATTTTGAGGCTCTTTTAATGAGGATGTTTCCAGTGTGCTCTCCAATAACAGACCTTTTACAGAAAGTCTCCAAAGAGAGGTACCTGGGTGTCTCAGTCAGTTAAGCATCTGCCTTCAGCTTAAGTCATGATCTCGGGGTCCTGGGATCGAGTCACACATCAGGCTCCCTGCTCATCGAGGAGCCTGCTTCTCCCTCAGCCTGCAGCTCCTCCTGCTTGTGTTCCCTCTCTGTCAAGTAAATAAATTAATAAATCTGAAAGAAAGAAAGAAAGAAAGAAGAAAGAAAGAAAGACTCCAAAGAGAGAAGAGAATTTTTTCCTTTCCCCATTTCTTTCTTTAAAAAAAAAAATTTAACCCCCCACCCAGATTAAAGGCAACTATTTAGTCGTTTCCATTCTTAGATGTTGGAGATTTTTTTTAAGTATTTAAAAATGGGATAGAACAAAGAATGTCCTAAAAGCTGAGATTTAACCAGTGTGCATGCATACGTGAGATATGTACATACGTATATGTATACACACACAAACATACTCTTCAGTGCAGTCCTGACATGAAAAATTATAACATGTTCCAAGATCACATAGAAATATTCAATAAAAATAAAAACCCAAGACTAGAAATTCTACTCTAATTCAATTTTTATCTTCTAGGGTATAGGTTCTCTGGAATATAGATTATTAACCAAGTCAAGGTGGAAGGCATTGGTGATTCTTTTTTTTTTTACGATTTTTATTTATTTATTTGACAGAGAGAGAGACACAGCAAGAGAGGGAACACAAGCAGGGGGAGTGGGAGAGGGAGAAGCAGGCTTCCCGCTGAGCAGGGAGCCCGATGTGGGGCTCGATCCGGGGACTCGAGGATCATGACCTGAGCCCAAGGCAGATGCTTAATGACTGAGCCACCCAGGCGCCCCAGCATTGGTGATTCTATTTACTAGATGCTGCTGTGGAATTAGAAAGCTAGGGAAGAAGGAAAGAATGCATAAAGGAAACATCATCTTCAGCTTTCTTAACGCTTGTACATTTTCCAGTTTTAAATTATAGTTGAATTCTCAGCAACTCTTTGTTTTTGTTCCCAGGATTTCCTGTAGTCTTACCTGGACTTTATCACCATCATTTGCCATCATCATTATCTCGAAATTATTTTAACATCATAATTACTTTTTAGTTTGCAAACCCTCTCACATGAGTTACCTCCTTTGATCTTCCCTGAAATCCTTCCAGGTAGGTATTTTTACTAAGGGCACAGACTCTGGAGTCAGACTGCCTAGGTTTAAAGCTGGCTGTCCCACTCCCTAGCTGGGACAGGGTAAAAGGAGGTTGTTGAAAGATTAAGTGAGTTCATATACAAATGGCACTTAGAATAGTGCCTGGCACGGGTTAAACACTACAAAAGCATTAGTTATTATTAGTGATTCCATGTATGGAAAAAAGACCAAGGCTCAGAGATACTCAATGATTGGCCTCACTAAGGTAGTTCTCTATGGTAAGTTAAAAATCTAGGGCAAAACCCCAGGACTTTTGATGCTGAAGGTCCTATTGCTTCATATTGTTCAGTACTACCCTCCCACTTAGATTGAATTTCCTTTCAGACTCTTTCTCTTCTTTCTCCCTTTCATCACTTCCTTTCCCTCATCTTTTTCTTCCTTTTCCTCCCCTCATTTGTCTCCTCTCCCTTTTCCTTCTCCGAGCCTGCCATCACCCTCAGCACCTCTTCCACCACTGTTGCCCCGAGCATCACCACCAGAAACACCAGCGTGATGAACTAAGTTGCCGCTAATTTGAAAGAAACTTATGTCGATAAATTTCTTTTTAAGGGAATGATGAAGGAAGAAGGATGGAAAGAAAGAAGGTAGGACCGAAGAAAGAAAGGAAAGATGATTTATGTATTATAGCCTGAAGGGGCACATTCTAGCTGACAACCTTACTAGAAAAGGTACATTTAACTTGTAGTTATGATCTCTACTTATTCATGGAAAAACAATGCCTGAGATGAAAGGTGTACTTGAAAAGATTAATATCAACTTAGACACTGCAGAAGAAAAGATTAGTGAGCTTGAACAGACAGCAGTAAAAGCTATCTGAAACAAAAACAAATTCAGAATGCTAAACCATGTCAATATTATGAATAGAAATTGATAATTTATGTAAAAATATGGAAATGTTTGTGTAAAATTTACAATAGTATGCTAGCTAGGTTGTTGTGAGAGTGGATAGTTTTTGTTGCTGTTGTTGCTTTAATTTTCAATATTTATTCATGGCATTGTGTAGCACAGGTATACTGGGTGGGCTGACACTGGTAATCAACAGGGCACTAAGGACAAATTAAATATTGTTCCTGTCCTTGAGTGGTTCTCAGTCTAGTAGAGAACACAGACATGTAAATGCATGATTGCTATAGAATATGGTGAGCAGGATAAGGAGGAAGCACTTTATTTGGACTGAAGAAGACCAATGAAGCCTCTCTAAGAAAAGACATTTCTTTTAGCTATAGTTTATGGGCAGAAGAAATGAATTTACTGAGTAAATAGAGATACAATTACAATGGAGTAAGGGTAGAGGTGAATTGGAGAATTCCAGGCAAAAGATCAGTATGTGCAACAGAGTATGTGTATAGTTAGTGAACCACAAATCTTTCATTATGGCTTACAATGACAAGTACATGCAGAGGTGAATAGGGAGTGAGGCGGGAGAGGCTTAAGTGGGGCCAGATCATGGCAATCTTATTAGAATACTACTGTGCAATAAGCGAAATTTTTCTGCAAAGGCAGAAATGAAGAGTTTTGTAAATCACCTGAGCTTTATTCTGTAGGCACAAGGGAGTTATTAAGGGGTTTTATACAATCTGAATTGCAATCTGAGTTACAAGGTCAGATTTATGATTAGAAAGATTACATTGCTATCACTGTGGTAGATACATTCAATGTGGATGGGCGAGACTAGAATCAGAAACTCGAGCTATTTCAGGGAAGGAATGACAATGGCTAAACTAAGCTAGGATATATGAGAGCAGTGGGACCATTTCATTCTGGGTACAGACAGTAAGGGGGTGCATTATCTGTGCAGAATTTCAAAGCAATAAGAAAGCTAACTAAAGTCAGTTTATTTTGTATTATCACTATGCACCCTTTTATCACTAAATAATGTTAGTGATAAAACACTCCTCCCTGAAAAAAAATCATTTGTTGGTCTAAGTTCCAAAAAATTGCCGTGGTTTCTGTTGAGTTTCAATAATTGTACTAGTTATTTATTGCTGCTTAACAAATTACTGCAAAATTTGCAACTTAAATAATAAACATTCATTATCTCACATGGTTTCTGAGGGTCAGGAATTTGGGAGTGGTTTAGCTGGATGATTCTGGCTCAGGGTCCCCATAAGACCTAGCTATCAAGTGAAACTGTAGTCACCTGAAGGTTTGACTGGGGCTGGAGGATCCACTTCTAAACTCACTCATGTGGCTATTGGCTGCATCCTCAGTTTCTCTCCATGTGAACCTCTCTATAGGAGAGAGAGAGAGAAAGAGAGAGTGCCTGAGCCAGAGACAGCCAAGACAGAAGCTACAGTGTCTTTTATAACCTAATCTCAGAAGTGACATAATATCAATCCTGCCATATTTTATTAGTTACAATGTGGCAAGGGACTGACTATAAAAGAATGTGAATACCAGGAATGGAGATCGTTAGAGGCCATCTTCAATTTGACTACCCATACCACATATATTATATGTCATGATGTATATAGAAAGTTTAAATGAACACATTCTTATTACTTACTGTTTTACTTACTTTACTTACTCATATGAGAAACACTATAAGCTACATGGAAGTTAATTCAGAAAATTATCCATTAAGCAATCACTCCTACTCTCCATTCTCTTCCCAGCCTCTGGCAACTAACAATCTGCTTTCTCTTTCTGTGGATTTGCCACTTCTGCTCATTTCACATAAATGGAATCATACAACATGTGGCTTTTTTTGGTTTGGCTTATTTCACTAAGCATGTTTTTGAGCACATTGTAGAATGCATGTATCAGTACTTAATTCTTTTTCATGGCTGAGTAATGTTGCATCATATGTTTATACCACAATTTGTTTATCCATTCATCTATTGATGGGTACTTGGGTTGTTTCCATCTTTTGGCTATCTTGAATAGTGCTGCCATAAACATTTGTATAAAAGTATTTGTTGGGGGAGGTGCCAGTGAATATGTGAGTGAATGTGTCCAGCAAGTATTTATACCATGGATATGAAGTTAAGAGGAGGGGTCAGAGATGGAGGTAAGCTTGGGGTCAGCACCCTATCTGGCTGGTAGTCAAAACCAAGGGAAGGGATGAGGTCACCTAAGGAGAACATGTACAGAAAAGAGGGCAGCGGACGGAAACTAGGAAATAAGTCAAAATGTTAACAACACGTAAGACTTGGCTAAAACCTCTAGACATGCTCTGGTCTAACAGCTTGAATTTCATAAGCATCAAACTAGCTCACATTAAGCAGAGCTTATTTGTCACTGACCTATAGACCTTTTTTTAAAGATTTTATTTATTTATTTGACAGAGAGAGAGACAGCGAGAGAGGAAACACAAGCAAGGGGAGTGCGAGAGGGAGAAGCAGGCTTCTCGCTGAGCAGGGAGCCCAGTGCAGGGCTCAATCCCAGAACCCTGGGATCATGACCTGAGCCGAAGGCAGACGCTTAACGACTGAGCCACCCAGGCGCTTCTGACCTCTAGACTTTGTAGGGTCACATAACTTCCTTCAATAACTTATTCAAGATTCAGTCATTCTGGGGCACTTGGGTGGCTCAGTCAGTTAAGCGGCTGCCTTTGGCTCAGGTCATGGTCCCAGGGTCCTGGGATCAAGCCCCACATCAGGCTCCCTGCTCAGCGGGGTGCCTGCTTCTCCCTGTCCCTCTGCCCCTCCTCCCCGCTTGTTCTCTATCTCTCTCTTTCAAATAAATAAATAAAATCTTTAAAAAAAAGAATTCAGTCATTTTTTACTATCCAGAAATCATTTCCTTCCTTCTAGGTGCTTAAATTCCAATTTTTGACATTAAGAAATCATATCCTGCCCTGTGGAAGATGGATAATGTTTAGTCAGTGCTCTGTGATAACTAAGGCATCTTTTCTATTGACTAATAATCTCGGGCCTTTCATCTTCACTTTAAATATTTTCTAATATTTAGATGTATTTTCTAGATCTCCCATAATTTACTACATCATGATTCAATTGGATGGTCTAATAAAGCACTGTCTCATGCTCAATAAAGTATGTGCTCTACCAAGCTCTTACAGTCCACCCTTCTTTTAAGATAGTATCATGTTCTCTTATTATAAAAAGGAACAAGACAAATCCACTATTGATTTATCAGTACCTTTAACATGTGTTCCATTGTAATCTTGAGACCATTTATTAATGTTCATGTCTAGATAATAATTTCTCCTATTACATTAGTAGAGAGTATTTTAATTTCAGGGCACGTGTTAATGTTGCCTTGGTACTTTTCTATCAAAATTCTTTGTTTACACATATCTCTAATTTATGAAGAATGCTTTCAATTTTCTTCTTGTATATTTTTAAGTGTTAATAATCTTGTCATATTTGGCATCATACCAGAATTGAGAATTTTCCCAATTCCATTTCATCACTGCTAAGGAATATTGAACAATATTAGGGGCCTAAAATTCACATAGCTTTCAATCAGATTGACACCAAGTTGTTCACCTACACTTTTGGGGGGACATTACTGTCTATCAGATTATGCTTCTAGAATTGCTTGAACCTTCTTATGTTTGCAACCTTCCCACTTGAATGGGTTTTGGAACATAAGCAAGATAGTAAATCCGTCTGGTGGACTAAATTCCAGCTCACATGAAACCTGGTCTTTTCCATTTCCTGTATGTGCATTGCAGAATGCAGTGATTGTAAGCTGTCCAGTCTTTGTCAGGACTCTCTGTGTTTGGTATATATTGTGATTGACACAGCAATGATAATGAAATGCGAGTAATCCTGCACTGTCAAGATATTTTAGATGTTTTTCCTTGTATTCGGGAGATGTCTGGCCTTGAGGGAGGAGGAAATCTAATCTACCATTCAAAAGACCCGTACCTGTTCCCTGAGGTTTAGAAGGAAGTTAGATTCCTGGATAATGCGATTATAGGGCAGTGGTGTTTACTGCTGTGAAATCATCAGGATATTCCAACGCTTTGAAAGATGGGTCTCTTAAGTGCTCAAAGGGTGGAGTTAACACCCCTTAATGAACGCTGTGCAGGGAGACTAGATTGCCTAGAGGGTAACTGGTGTTGGTAGGGAATGGACAAAGTATAGCTGGGTCAGGGCACCCCTACCCCACCAGGATCCAGCCTGCTAAACATCCATTTTCTAGTTGGCTTGCTGGAGGTCATGCTTACATTTGACTTCCATGAGTCTTTTACATTTGATAGCTCTTACACAATACCACTTACTAAATGCTATCTCACTTAATCCTCTCAATCACCCTGCTTTGTAGGTTACTATCTTTGGGTTTTCAGGTGAGAAGACAAAGGCTGTGTGAGGTTACATCTTGCCCAAGGCTTCAGACTGACAGAATCAGGATTTGAACTGGGTTCTTACTCAGTGAAGTATGCTTCATTATTTCACTTCAAGCAAAGAGCCAACAGAAAACATGAATGGTTCAGTTAATTACATTTAAATTAATTTTGAAATCGGTAGGCACATTTCTGTAAATTTTCTGTACCCTTATCTTGTAAAAGCTGCTTCTGATCTTCATTCTGGTATAATTAAGATTTTTATATATTTGTAACCAGCAAGTGCACAATTTCAAATTCTACCTTTCTTGTGTAATATTTCATTTCCACTTTCCTATGTTGTATACTTTTTATAGTTTTAATTTTAATAGCTACACAACGGTACAGTCAATAAATATTCAGTCATTTAAAACAATTCTTAATGTACTGGTGAAAATTAAGACAGTACTCTACAAATACATCTGACTTTAGGAAAACCAGAATTGTGGGCAAACAAAAAAAGCAAAACCAAGGGTGAATATTTTCTTAATGAAAGGATTCAATATAGAATTCCTTTAAATAGTACACTTTCCCGGATTCCCAGGGAATTCAGTTTCTTAAATTAAGAGTCACACACTTTTGTGAAGGTCTGCCTAAAGCTGGCTAATTTCTGGGATCCTTTCTAGCACCACTATGTCTAATATATCGATTGGGTAAAAGGAGGCTACCCATATATTCTAGGTGTTTTTCAGTTACAGGAATGAAAGATGTGTTTACTTCTCAGGCCCTCATGGGTCAATACAAACTCAGAAGAGTTTTTCACTCATTTACTCTTATGGTGCCAAGTCTAAGCATTTCTAGAATCATAGAGTCCCCAGGACGTCAGGGATAGTGTGCGGTCATCTATTCTAGTCCATCCTCCTGCCTCCAGTCGGGACCACACCCAACTCGCCCAGACGGATGACACTCTGTCCTATTTTTAACAAGACCCAGGGACAGGAGTGTTCCTCATTTCCTCAATAACTCCATTTCAAATCTTATCCACACTTTGAGTTTAATTTTCACACATTTAACAGAGAGCCGCCACGTACTTCTTACAACTTTAGATCTAATATGAAGCATTTTTCATGATTTAAAATTAAGGAAATAATAAATATGAACGAAATAGAAAACAAAATGTATTTTAGGTCGTTGGTGACTTTAGATATACTAGTAGAATGTCATATAAGGTGATATCATTAGGATATGTGATAACAAATATTTCCTAAAAATCCTAAATTTTACTCTATAAGAGTAAATACATATCTTAAATATCTTAAGACATTTGATTGGCAATATATGATCATATTTAAAAGAGAAGATAATGATACACCTTTCACTCATCATCCAAAAAAGATTTAATTCTTGCTTGGTAAAATTAGATTATATTTGAACGAGATTATATATAAGACAGGTTATATTTTAGATACATAATAATGAAAACCAGTCTACCTCCTTCCACTCACAAGATACAGTTTTATTTTTGTTCAATGAGTTAGATTGCTTTGGGGGAAAAAGTCTCTATTTACCATTCTGCCAGTGTTTTTCTAATTGTCTCCCATCAGCTTTTATTATTTAGTTCTTTTAAATATTAAGAAGCTGGAAATTTTGGGCGCCCGGGTGGCTCAGTTGGTTAAGCGACTGCCTTCGGCTCAGGTCATGATCCTGGAGTCCCGGGATCGAGTCCCACATCGGGCTCCCTGCTCAGCGGGGAGTCTGCTTCTCCCCCTGACCCTCCCCACTCTCATGCTCTCTCTATCTCATTCTCTCTCTCAAATAAATAAATAAAATCTTTAAAAAAAATAAAAAAAAAAAGAAGCTGGAAATTTTGAGACCTAAAAGGACAAAGATGAATCAAGGATAGAAGTGGCTACTTTAAGTTGTACCGGATCAACCCGTCTGCTTTTATGTTTTCCACATAGCCCACGCTGCCTGTTCGGCGTCGCGTGGGAATCTTGCTGAGGTAAAGGACATGCTCTCCTAAAGCATCATGCGTTACTGCTGTAGTTTTGGCTCGTTTATTTAATAAGTATTCTATAAAAATAGATCGTTTTCCTCTGATACCAACATTCTGACAGGCCTGGTTCCCTCACTCTCTTCTGAGAAGATTTCGATACTGAAGAGTGTAAACAATAGTGCCTTACTCCTCCCTGATCCGGTGTTCTTTCTGTCTTTTTTGGCTCTGACGCTGATAATGCAGCCACAGGTGCTAGATAAGAAATCCCTATCAGATTCAGCCATCCTGCACATGATTAATTTTGCTATGGGCAAAACAGAGTATATTTTCAAGGTTGCTCCGGTAGTCACTGTATGAAGCTACTCTTGCCTTTAAATCATCTCAGTTTGTGTGTAGTGAAATAGAGGCATGTCTTAGTTGAAACAATTGTTTTCTTGTATTCATGCTACAGTCTCTCCTGGACTTTCTAAGCTCATGTTTTCATACCTCTGAAAATGGTTAACATCACTTTGACAGTCTGTCTTGATCTTCCTCCATGAATGACAAAATCCCCATGACAAAAACATGATTTTATTTTTTATATTATCACTAACTCTGAGGCAAGTTACATTAGTAAAAAGGAGAAAAGGAAGACAACAGTCTGAATCGGAGAACGAAAGAAAACGAAAACAAAGCAGAAAACAAGGTATCTTTCTTATTAAGCTCCAGTGAAAACATACAAACTCCTCAAGTGCAATGAAATTTGTATTTTACTACTGTTCAATAGATGCATGTTCAACAAATATTACTAAGTGACGAATAGATCTGCAGACTCAGAAAATGTAGCCACAGATCATATCCAACTACAGTGCAGTGTCTTTACACCTGCAGATGGCTTGGTGGGTGGGAGTCAGAAGATAAACTTAGATTTGAAACTTTGCTTTGTCACTGAATTGCTGTTTGATCCCGGGCAAGTTATTTATCCTCTGTTTACCTCTGTTTCCTCCTTATAACATGGAGAAGGTAATAATCGTTCTTAATCCTAAATTCTTGTGACTTAAATTTATGGTGAATAAGTACATGTTTATTCATAGTATATGAATATTATGAATTATAAATATTATGATATTACTCATATATGTATGTATCACTGAGAATTGTACCTGATAAATAATAAGCACTATATATGTTAGCTATTATGCTAATTTTTTTTTTAAAGATTTTTTCTATTTATTTATTTGACAGAGAGAGACACAGCGAGAGAGGGAACACAAGCAGGGGGAGTGGGAGAGGGAGAAGCAGGCTTCCCGCGGAGCAGGGAGCCTGATGTGGGGCTTGATACCAGGACCCTGGGATCATGACCTGAGCTGAAGGCAGACCCTTAATGACTGAGCCACCCAGGCGCCCCTATCGTGCTAATTTTAAAATCTAAGATCTCATTGCTGAGGTTATTGTACTGATCTTGGACATTATTAGTAAAAATTGTGGCATTTGGAAATGATTGCCAAGAGAACAGGAATTCTTCATAGAAATTCCAGACAACACAGGAACTCCACGCAAACACGAGGAAAAGAATTTACTCTTTACCAAACAAATCTTAAAGTTCAGTTGTTAACTGTCATGAAGAGTCACAGAGGCAACTATGACTTCCTTGAGATGTCCTGACTGGCGTGACCTGATCCAGGTAACAGAAGTCAGGATGGGACCACCTGGGTGGCTCAGTCAGTGAAGCGTCTGACTCTTGATCTCAGCTCAGGTCTTGATCTCAGGGTGGTGAGTTCAAGCCCCATATTGGGCTCCACACTGGATGTGGAGACTACTTAAAAAAAAAAATAGAAGTCAGGATGGATGGGGATCCATGTTCCAAACTTCCTTTAGTTTAAGGGGACCTGCCAACTGCCTTAACTTCATACTTGTCAACCTCTCCACTTAACCCATGGTGCGTTCTCCAAGTCTCATCAGTGTCCTCCACATATGGGTAATCAGCTGTCAAGTTTCAAACTTCTTCAGATGGCATTGGAACAGTCAGTAAAAATCACTAGATCATTTGTAAATTCTCCCTATTCTTCATGTTATATGTAAGAATTGCTTGATTAAAAAACCCTACAAGCAGATTAGAATGCTTTTTGTTTCTAGTATTCATTAATTCAGTAGACGAATATGTATTGAACATTAGTGTGTGTTAAGCACTTGACATATAAGGATAAATAAACCATGGTCCTCGTCCATATTGGATTTATACTCTGGTGGTTTAGTGTTGATCTCTCATATAGTTGATCCTCATTATTATTTAGTCTACTCACTAAAACTTATTTGTAATTTCACAGTTAATACTTGCGGTGCTTTTGGGATCATTTGTGGACATGCGCAGAGAGGCAAAAAGTTTGAGTCCCCGTCACACACACTTCTATTGTGGACAGATGCTCTGCCTTCTTGTTTTGGCTCTCATACTGTAAACAGTGTCCTTTTTGTGGTCTATTTGTTGCCACATTTTCTGCATTTTTGGGCTTTTTGTTGGTGATTTTGCTGTGTAAAATGTCTCCAGGTGTAATGTTGAAATGCTGTCTAGTGTTCGTAAGCACAAAACTGTATTGTGCCTTATGGAGAAAACACACGTATTAGATAAGCTTTGTTTGGGCATGAGTTGTAGTGCTGTTGGCTGTGAGCTCAGTGTTCAATGAATCAACAATATTGTATGTCCAGAAGAAAGAAGAGGGAATTCACCAATCAGTACCTGAGACTGTTCCAGAAAGGGCTACCTTACCACCCACAGTGCATGACGAAGCTATGAGAAAGATGAAAAAGAGGCTGAATTGCTGGATTCATGAGATGATGAATGGTTGTGAGGCTGAAAACCAAAGAAGTTTATAGTCACATTACTCAGGGTCAGGAAAACGTTAAAACCCTCTTGACTACTGTTTTATTAGGAAAAAATACTGCATATAATTATTTGTGATAAATATATTTTAAATACGCTGTTTTTAAACAGAAACATACAAAAAACAAGATTATGTATTGATCTTATTGTGACCAGAAGCTTACAGGAACCTAACCCTGGATTTCCCCTAGAAGCAATGGCTCAATATTCACCAATTCAGTGTTTCCAGTGACTTTATAGAACCTAACTACTGTGGATAATAAGAATAAGCCATATGTTCTCTGATACTCTATAGCAGTGGTTCTCAACCACCATGGTTTTGCACCCCTGGGACATTTAGTAATGGGTGGAGGCATTTTGATGGTCATGATTGGGTGGAGGATGGGGGTTGGGAAGAGGTGCTACTGGTATCTAGTGGATAAAGGCCATCCTTTGTACTGAGGGTCTGCAAACTTTTTCTATAAGGACCAAATAGTTCATATTTTCTCCTTTGTGGGCCGTGTGGTCTCCATCCCAACTACTCAACTCTGCCATTGTAACATGAAAGCAGCCGCTGACAATATCTCACTGACTATGGATACAGCTGTTTTCCAATAAACTTTATTTATAAAAACAGTCAGCATGCTGGATTTGGACCTGGGCTGTAGTTTGTGGACCCCTCCACAGCAGTGATTTTGGATTGCTCATGAAAAGAACCCAGGAGCTTCTAAACGGTGGTATTGCCTGGCTTTCCCTCCCCCAAATTCTGATTTGATTGGACTGGAGGGGCCCCCAGTGTTGGTTTAAAAGCTCCCCAGGGATTAGAATGGACAGCCAATGTAGAGAGCCACAGTTTTGAAATAGTTGCTGTTTGTGTATTTAAAAGTGGCCTGAGCACAGTAGACCCTTATCAGTGATCAGCAGACCCTTCTCTTGCGATCTGGCTTTTGTCCCAGGCACTCTCTTTCAACTCCCCAAATTAATGGCCTTTGATCAGTACTCATTCCTCTGAACCTTTGAGGTTCAGATTTAGAAACATTCCACATTTTCAGGTACCTTGAAACTCCTCATTCTCCTGGATCTCCTCCAGTGCTTCTAACTACTCTTCTGCCTCTTCTTCAACCTTTTGCACCTTAAATATAGGTGCTCCCCAAAGAGCTGCTCTAGGGTTCTTCTCTCATTAATTTTCCCAGAACTGTGTCATGGCTTTACTTCTCGATAAACAATGTTCACAAGATTCTCTGTTGGCCTGGTCTCTCCCACAGGAATTGTTTTTTAGTAGGCCACCTGGTGACTCTATTCTTGGTTTGATCACAGTTTTGGAAATAGATATGAAAATTCTTATTCATAAAACTAAGTTACAGTCTCTTCTTCCAGATATCAACTCCCACTGCTCAGGATGTTTCATAGAACATTTTAAACACTAGAATCCTTTCTGTGGAAACAGCTTACAGGAGAAACAACCCCACAGTAAGGTCATTTGGGGACTTTGTAATGTACCTTATGTATCTAGACCTCCCTCATGCTGAATAGAAAGTTACCAGTGCATACAAACTTAAATACTATCGAATAAGGATAAGTACCAATGTTGCATTTATGTCACCAGAAGACTCTTAGAGTTCAGAGTTATAATAATGAGGCCTGAACTCTTTGTCAGATGTACCTAGCAGATTTTGGCAGAAGACAAGTGGCACGCACAAACTGTGTAATTGGCAAGAGTTTTTTTTTTTTTTTTTAAAGATTTTATTTGACAGAGAGAGCACAAGCAGAGGGACAGAGAGGGAGAAGCAGGCTCCCCGCTGAGCAAGGAGCCCGATGTGGGACTCGATCCCAGGACCCTGGGATCATGACCTGGGCCGAAGGCAGCCGCTTAACAGACTGAGCCACTCAGGTGTCCCGGCAAGAGTTTTAAGAGGGTCTGTTTACGAAGATATGGGCAGGTGTATTGGTTTCCTAGGGCTGCCATAACAAATTTCTACGAACTTGGTGGCTTAAAACAACAGAAATTTATTCTCTCACCATTTTGGAGGGCAGAAGTCCAAAATCAAGGTATTAGCAAGGCTGCACTCCCTCTGGAGCCTCTAGGGGAGAATCTTTCCATACCTCTTTCAGCTTCTGGTAACTGTTGGCATTCCTTGGCTTCCTTGACTTTGTCCACATCACTCCAATCTCTGCCTTCCTTTATATCACCTTCTCCCCTTCTTCGCTTCACATTGACTTCTTCTTCTCTGTTTTGCCTTTCTTTTATAAGGATACTTGTCATTGGATTTAGAGCCCACCCAAATAGTCCAGGATCATCTCCCCATCTCAAGATCCTCAGCTTAATTACGTCTGCAAAGATCAGTTTTCCAAATAAAGGATTAAGACGTGGTCATATCTTTTTGGCTGCCACCATTCAACCCACTACAGCAAGACTGGGAGAAACCAACAAGGGAAATGAAGCCCTATAGGGTTTGTCTTTACTAAGGCTGCAGGAGAAAAGGGAGGAAGCACTCAGGGAAGTCCAGAGCCAGTAGCTGTAACTGTAGGGTGAGAAGGAGGCACCTGACAGCTGTGTGGCTTTTGAAAGAGAATTTTACTTAATGGGTGGACTGACGTAAAGAAGGCTGGGAGAAGAAAAACCCAACTTTATTCTCTTCCCACCTTCCTATGGTGCCTCTCATAGGCAAAACCAAAATGGACGTCAGAGAAAAAGATGCCCAATGATGCAGTCCCTAGAAGAGAAGAATAGAGGGGCATTTGGGTGGCTCAGTTGGTTGGGCATCGGCCTTCAGCTCAGGTCATGATCCTGGAGTCCTGGGATCGAGCCCTGCATGGGGCTCCCTGCTCAGCGGGGAGGCTGCTTCTCCCTCTGCCCTTCACCCCCTCATGTGTGCTCTTTCTCTCTCTTTCAAATAAATAAATAAAATCTTAAAAAAAAAAAAAAAGGAGGGAAGAGTGGAGAGTGAACCTGGAGAGGCAAACAGGAAAGATCTGGACATTACCACTCCTGAGAGGGAATAGAAAAGTTCTCAAGTTAGAGGTTCAAATGAAGCTACTTTCACAAGTGTGGCAATACATTTAATTTTTTCTAGATGTAAAAAACAAATGAGAACATATTTCACTTTTTTTTCCCTGTAATTTCAGACCATTACACTGGGACTGGGAAATACTAATTACCTCTGTGTTTTGGGAAAAGAACTATAAACAGAGTACAAACCACCACAGTCCTTTCCATATATAGAAATGATCCCATTATAATAAGCATCATCATCATTATTGCAATTTTACTCCCCTTATTTGTATTCCTTTTCTTTTCTCAAAAATAATTTAGATGGCTCACGAAGAAGAGATATATTGTAAAGATGATGAAATTGAGATACAAAAGTCAAGATAATGGAAAGGAGGAGAAAGCAAATATGTCAATCTTAAGGGCTAATAGGGGTGCTGTGATTGAGCATCTCATTTGGCCCTGCCTTTCTGACAGCCATCATTAGGATAACACAGCTATCACCTCCCACTCTAGCAGAGTTTTGCTTATTTAGTCATGAGAAATTCTGCAACACATGATTCCATAAAAGCTGTCTCCTTCTGTTCATGTAACAGTCACTTTCTATGATTAACCATTACTAGATAATTTGTACAACTAATCACTTATTGTGAAATAAAAATTTGAGAGATGGGAAAAAGGCTATAGAAGAATATATAGAGAGACGAGAAGGAAAGAAATAATAAAGAGGAGAAGAAGGCACATAGTAAAGGGCAATGTAGCTTTCCTAATTGCTAATTATTTTCAAACTTTCTCCCCCTTGCTTTTATTTTTTTTATTTGTTTTTTTGAGGTATAATTTAAAATATGTTTTAAAGTTTTATTATTTTATTTTTACTTATTTTATTATATTTTTACTATAATATAAACAATTAATGTATTTTATTATAATATATGTATTATAAATTCACCAGCTTTATATGAATTGTTGATGATTTTTGATAAATGTTAACAGCTATCAGATAACCACAATCATGATATAGAACATTTTCATCACCACCCAGAATTCCCTCATACCTTTTTACACTCAGTCCCCTCCTCCCATTGCTGGCCTCCAGCAGCAACTGACCTGCTTCTTATCAATATAATCGTGGCTTTTCTAGAATTTTCTAGAATTTCACAGATATAGTCTTTTGTGCCTGGCTTCTTTCACTTAGCAGAATGCATTCAAGATTCATCCATGTTGTTGCAGGTATCATAGCTCATCCCTGTTTATTATTGAGTAGTTATCCAATTTTTTAATACACCACAATTTATTTATCTGTTTACCAGTTGAAAGGACATTTGAACTGTTTTCAGCTTTGGGCAATTATGAATACAATTGTCACATGCATAGAGTGCAAGTCTCCGTGTGAACATGTCTTCATTTTCCTTGGGTAAATACCTCATAGTGGGATTGATGGGTTGTATGGTATATATACGTTTAACTTCATAGGAAACTGCCAAACCATTTCAAAAGTACCACTTTACATTCCCACCAGCCATGCATACTATTATTTCACATCTTTGTGAACACTTAGTATTGTCAGTTGTCTTAATTTTGGCTGTTCAACTGTGGTATATTTTTAATTTGCAGTTTCCTAATGATTAATAATGTTAAATATCTGTTTGATATTCATTTAGCACTCTTTGGTGAAGTATCTGTTTAAATCTTGTGCTTATTAAAAATTTTTTTTGGGTGCCTGGGTGGCTCAGTCGTTAAGTGTCTGCCTTCGGCTCAGTCATGATCCCAGGGTCCTGGGATCGAGCCCCGCATCGGGCTCCCTGCTCCGCGGGAAGCCTGCTTCTCCCTCTCGCACTCCCCCTGCTTGTGTTCCCTCTCTCATGTGTCTCTCTCTGTCAAATAAATAAATAACATCTTAAAAAAAAATTTTTTTTTTGTCTCACTGAGTCCTAAGAGGTTCTTTTTGTTTTAAAATAAGGTCTGCTCTGGTTTAGACAAATCCTTTAATGTTTTGTAATGTTTTTTCTCAGTTATGAAAAAGAAATAAAATTACTTTTACCACAGAACTGTAGTAAGAATTAAATTAGACTAGATAATAGTCAAAGCTTCTGATACCTAATAACCACTTAGTAGATGTCAGTTCTCTTCCCATATGCTTTACCCTATCAATAGATTCAAATCCTGAAGAAAGGCCGAGAATGAGGCAAACAAGAAAAGTCTTTTGATGAGGGCATCTTGGAAAAAATATTTTTCAGGACACTAGTGGGGTCATAAAGGAAATTGCACAAGATTAAAGAATAAATGGTAAGGATTTAACCAAGGGCGAAGATTATTTATTCTTTTTTGGAAAATTAGCAGATGAAGGAAGGAGAGAGAAGGCAGTAGCGTCAGGGAGAAGCACAGAAGGTTAAGCACAGAAGTCTGCAGCCAGGTTGCTTGGGTCTGAAGCCCAGCTCTGCTGCTTACAAGCTATGTGACTGTGGGCATGTCATTTAACCTCTCGGTGGAAGAGCAGTTAAGTGAGGAGGACAAGGTCCCAAGGGCAGTTATGAGGCATGGTGAGCCTGGGAAAAAAAGCTCAGATTTGCATTTACTAAAGGATAACGGGAGAACAGGCCACAAGGAATTCTGAGGGAGACATCAAGTCAGATTACCTTTATTTTTTCAGTAAAGTATGATGTTAAGTCATCTTCTCAGAGAGAGGCAAATCAAAGGCACAGCTGGGAATTGTGGAAAGTGAAGAAGGTGAGTTGAAGAAGTAGTTGTTGAGATTCAAATAGTGATTTCGAAAAAAAGAAAAGCAATAAAAGATTGCCAAAAATCAAGAAGGATCCACGTGAACTTGGGAGAACATGAATTAGAAATGGATATTTTTAAAAGAAGATAGTAGGAAGGGAAAAATGAAGGGGGGAATCGGAGGGGGAGATGAACCATGAGAGACTAAGGACTCTGAGAAACAACTGAGGGTTCTAGAGGGGAGGGGGGTGTGGGGATGGGTTAGCCTGGTGATGGGTATTAAGGAGGGCACTTATTGCATGGAGCACTGGGTGTTATAGGTAAACAATGAATCATGGAACACTACATCAAAAACTCATGATGTAATGTATGGTGACTAACATAACATAATAAAACTAAAAAAAGAAATGGATTTTTAAAAAAGATTTTTATTTATTTACTTGAGAGAGAGAGAGAATGAGTGGGAGGAGGGGCAGCGGGAGAAGCGAACTCCCTGCTGAGCAGGGAGCTGGATACAGGACTCGATCCCAGGACCCTGGGATCATGACCCGAGCTGATGACAGATGCTTAACCAAATGAGCCACCCAGGCACCCCTAGAAATGAATTTTATCAACAGTCCTTGTGACTTGCCCAAACAATATTTTATCAGTCTGGAAGTAGGAAAGGGAAAACAGAATACAACCTACTGAGAGAAGATAGTGGTTGAAAAAATAGCAAATATTTAAGGGCTTCCAGATGAACACATCATTGAAATGGTCAAGTATCTTATAGTTATATCTACACTATGGAATAGTGTGCAGCTAAAGAATGAGGTGTTCATGAGTGTATTTTATTTCTGTAAGTAGAAAAAAGAAAGGATAATTTTTGAAAGTAACTAACTTAAAGTGGCTTCCCAGAAGGACCAGACAGTGTAAGATGGAGAGAAAACCTGAAAATATGTTGGCTCATGTATTTCAAATTTAGTGATAACCAGCTGCAGATGGAGTTGAATTGAGGGATGGAGAGATGTCAACTGGGGGCTCTTCTGTCATGGGGAATTTTAGAGAGGAGATTTTAAAGGTAGAAAACTTTGGAGGTTGAGGGACATGGTCTCACGAGTGTCAGAGCTAGAGTGGGGGTGGGAGAAATAGCAAATTCATTGGTTAAGAGACTGCAGGGCCAGTATATGGAAAGGTAATGCTGTGTGTGGTACGTGAAGGGCGCTCACCCACACTGAGGAAGACTGAAGTCCCCAGGAAGCAAGGAAGAGTGCTTTGGAGATCAGGAAGTTATTGTAGAGATTTCTCAACTACCTTATTTTGCCATTCAATTCCAATAACAGGTGGTAGATCTGTGTCCAGCTGAGTGTTGGTTTGGCCTTGTCTTGTACCCAGTATTAAGTAAGTCTCTCTATTATCTTTTTTTTTTTTTTTGATTTTATTTATTTATTTGACAGAGAGAGACAGAGTGTGCGCGCACAAGCAGGGGGAGCGGCAGGCAGAAGGGACAGGGAGAAGCAGACTCCCCGCTGAGCAGGGAGCCCGACATGGGACTCGATCCCAGGACCCTGGGATCATGACCTGAGCCGAAGGCAGACGCTTAATGACTGAGCCACCCTGGCGCCCCTCTCTGTTATCTTTTATAACTGATGTCATCTCAGTACTCATAGCACACCCAAGCCCTGCTCCAGAAAACAGAAGCTGTCAAAGCCCAGGTCTCAGCTGCTTCCTCCTCACTCTCAGGAGTAACGAGCCTGCTGGGGATAACTCCAGAGAGCTGCTTTTGCCTGAGACAAAACTGCGGGGCTGGAGAGAGTGGAAAACAAAGCACTCTTCCCTCTGCTTCTGGTGGGGCCATTCTAAGGGGGCAGAAGTGTGGGAGGGAGAGTTTATCCATATTTCAGTGCTAGTTAAAAAACATACCTTGGCCTTTGACTGATGGTGCTAATTTATGTATTTGACACATTTGCACTCTGAGCTCCAGGATTCTTACCTACAAGCACACAAGCATGTGAGAGACCATTTAAGGTGAATCACTGAAGTCTGTAGGGGAATCTATTCTTTCTTCTTCCACTTCTAGTGTGCTGCTAGGTAGAGTTGTATTTGAAGGCATCCACAGGAAGAGAAACAAACTTTACAAGTCAACTAAAGCTTATGAGACATCATTTACCACACTGAAAAAAATTAAACTTGCCAATGTCTACTTAAAAAGGTTTTAAGGTTTATTTAAACAGGGTCAACTTCTTCTTTGTCTGTGAAATAGGCAAAAGATTGCCATTTAACATGCCTATTCCAAGTACTTTGCCACAGTGCACAAATAACTGAGGGGTTGAGGAGCCTGTATTGATAATTCAAATTTCCAAAAGTGATTCTGAGAAAATGTTTTACTGCTTATGTGGTCCAGACTGACTGTCTCCATTAAATACATTCATTGGATAATAGCTTAACTTTCCATTTTCCTTTTCTGGTGAAGTCACATATAATATCTCCAAAATGGCTAGATAGAATCATGGGATTTATGCATATAAATACAGCATTGCTTTTCAAAAAGGACAGAATACATTCAAGAACTATTTATATTCTGGGTAAGCCTTGAATTGTATATATTACATATGCAGAAAATAATTCATTATGAGCATTTCGCATGTTGTATGCCACACTAAATGACCCTTTGATACTGATGTCATGCCCATTCATTTGGAAGGAGTTATAGATACCAAGAGGACCAAAAACTAATGCCAAGAATGCATGGAATGGTTTCCATGGAGCATAATGGCACAATTGTCTGATAGAACAAAATTGAAAAGAACTAGAGGACGGGGAAAAGGGTGTGGTGTCTGCAAAAATGAAAAACTTTATTCATGGATTCAAATTTATGCTTAAAATGAATTGGATGTGATATATCATTCTCAGTTTACAGGCAAAAGTTAGAAACTAGTTAAATAGTGATGGAACTTTTAGAGTAATCTGGCAAATTCTCCTGGAAATTTATTTCCTTCCACCTCAAATACATTAATTATGATCAGTCCTATCTTTCTTCCCTAAAGGATGACAGAATATCCTCCTTTTTTAAACCTTTTAAAACTTTTTTTTTAAAGATTTTATTTATTTATTTGACAGAGACAGATAGCGAGAGCAGGAACACAAGCAGCGGGAGTAGGAGAGGGAGAAGCAGGCTCCCCGCCGAGGAGGGAGCCCGATGTGGGACCCGATCCCAGGACGCTGGGATCATGACCTGAGCCGAAGGCAGACGCTTAACGACTGAGCCACCCAGGCGCCCCTAAGCCTTTTAAAACTTTTGAAAAGTTTCCTTCTGTATCCTTTTTAGGACTTCATGCCACCAATCTTCACATTGCCTTGTAAACTTGCCATTTCTTCCCATAGATCTGGAAGGACCTGTTGGTAGAGTCTGTTATCACAAAGAACCCCAACCTGACTTAGAGAGAGTTGGGAAAAATTCTTGAACAAGGGATAATCCAAAACATTTCTTTTGTTTTTTCAGTAGACTGTTGGTTATATTTTTATTCTCTTCTATAACCATAATTAAACCTTCCTTTGATTTCCTTTAAGAACACTGACAGCCAATAAACAGATTTAACCATTATCACGAATATGCAAATACTGGTCACTGAGAAGCTTCAGGATGGTACCATTTCATGACTTTGGTGCCATTCCAAAGACAGTTGCTTGTGTTAAATTCAAATGAAGGGGATTTTCTTATACCACCTATTGCTTAAAATCATTCCACAGTTTAGTTTCATAATGTCTAGTTCAAACGCTTTTGTCATGGTGCCTTCACCACTTAATTGTCCCTTTCTTACTCTCTATTACTTGAAATCCATTTCATTCTTCCTTAAGGTTCCTGACTTTCTGTTTTAATTTGATGAATTTCTTTATTTGTTGGCTAATACTTTCATACTTACCCTCATTCCTAACTCTTACCATAGAACTTTTTCTTGAGGTCCTTTCATCTTAATAGTATCAAAATTTGGATAGGTTGCTTTCTAGACTTGATGTCATACTAAAGCTTCCTTTTATTGTGCTCTTTGATTGGTTGTATATACTATGTTTTTGGATCCTATATATTCCTTTTGATTATTTTTTACTTTGTTTTGTTGTAGTACATTTTCAAGCAACTGCCCATGAAAAGCTGAAGGAGATGCAAATGTCCTGAGACTTTACCAATTTGAAAATGTCTTTTATCTGCTCTTACCCCTGAGTGAGAGTTTGAGTGTAGAATTAATTCTAGGTTGCAAAAACCATTCTCTTAGAACTTCTTAATATGATAAAAGGAATTTGTGAAAAACCCACAGTTAATATCATACTCAATGGTAAAAGACTGAAAGCTTTCTCCCTAAGGCAGGGAATAAGACAAGGTCGTCTGTTTTCACCACTTTTATTCAACTTTGTACTGGAAATTTTAGCTAGATCAATTAGACAAGAAGATGAAATAAAAAGCATCCAGATGACAAAGGAAGAAGTAAAACTATCTATTCACAGGTGACATGATCTTATATATAGAAAATCCCAAAGCATTCTTCAAAACTACTAGTGCTAATAAATGAATTCAACAAAGTTGCAAGATACAAGATCAACACACAAAATTCATTCGTCCTTAACATCTACAGTTGGTTAACTTTAAGATTACCCTTGATAATGTGGATGGGTTTCATCCAATCGGTTGAATGGCCTTAAGAGCAAAAAAAGAAATTCTGCCTCAAGACCGCAGTGTCAACTTCTGCCTGATTTTACAGCCTGGTATCCTGCCCTACAAATTTCAGACTTGCCACCCTATGATTACAAGTGCCAATTTCTTCAAATAAACCTCTCTCTCATATATATGAGAAGAAAAGATTCTTAAAATATTGAAGACATCTTCCAATGTCTTCATTTTAGTTGCTAAAGAGAATTCTGATACTAATCTGACAATCATTCTTTTGTAGATGATTCCTTCCTTCCTTCCTTCCTTCCTTCCTTCCTTCCTTCCTTCCTTCCTTCCTTCCTTCTTTCCTTCCTTCCTTCCTTCCCTTTTTTCCCCCACCCTCAGCAACAAAAGCCACAATGGTCACACTGAGAATGATCTGGCTCATATGCTTCTGCTCTTGAGATAATCTTGAACCCTCTCAAAATAATTTTATTCCTGACTCAGCATTTGAAGTTCAAGAAGTCAGTCATATAAACATCTCCTGGCTGTGATGGGGAGGAGGAGAGGGAATCTAGATCATTTGGCTTCTGAAATATGAGGTGTCCACAGGAAAATTAGACAGATAAGGGAGGTGGATACCAAACAGGGATGACCAATGTCCACTGTACATACTATCTTCAATGGCATCTCAAAGTTCAACACATACTATTATATAAATGCTTATTATAATACATTATGGACTTACAGGGTGGTGGGGTTAAGTGACTTGCTTAATTATGTAATTATTTGCTCATTCATTTATTGATCTCTCTTGTGTGTCTGCAATTAAACAAGAGCCCTCGGTTAAGTTATCCAAGATGTGCTCCTTAGATTTCATTTCTGTCAACCCAGGAGTATACTAATGTTCAAGTAAAGCAAATATACACATGGCAAGAAGTTTAGAATTTTATTGAATCAGATTCACATCTAAATATGCTGTCATCAGCCGTTTCCAAGAAACAATATTGTCAGCGGTTGCTGATAACCCTCACAAATGAATTTGTTCTCGGTTATCAGGACACTAAGCCCATATTGAAAATCAATGTTAATTCAAGAATTCTCGGCTAAACATGCAACTTGTTCTGAGCTCTAGGAATTGTGCAAGAAAAGGAAAAAGGAATGATTTTTGATCTGAGGAATATGCTTTGACAGCCCAAACCTAAAACACATTCAAAAATTTTCACAGGGGCTTTAAATGTGACCTTGGTGAGGAAGGGAAAGCAATCTTCAACCAGTGAAGATAGGGTAAGAAACATTGCCTAGAAAGATACACAGACTAAATGTAAAATGAAAACAATTTTGAATTTTAGCAGTTGAGTGCTTGGACCTTTGGAAATACAGTTTGAAATGCTGGCATCTCAGCAATAAGTATCAGAATCTGGAGGCTAGGAATCATTTGGTGGCACCTGCCAATCACCCTTCAATAGCAATGAAAAGATTCACCTATTGTAACAGAGAGCTTTGGCTCCCATTGCCCGCAAGTCACAGACTGTCATGGAAATGACTCTCCAACAGCCTCCTTGGAAGCTGGTTCTGGAGTTGGTCCACAGGGAATAATTATAAGATTCCTAAACTCCCATGCCACTTTTAGCTAGAAATAAAGATCATCTCACTTACAGTTCAGCTAGAAATCACTGTCTTGAGTTAAGTATGAAGGAACAGGAATAGGGAAGGCCTTGTGCTTCAATTCACAAATGGTTAAAAGGAAGCATTGATAGAAATCATTCTACTTCTTCTCCATTGTTTAATAAATAAATATAGAATCAAATGCTGGATTTAAATGTACAAAAAACCCCCCAAAAACAAACCTTCAAATATGCTCAGAGTAGAGCACATAGGCTCTACACTCTAAAGTCATAGTGAACTGTGATGCACATTTTTAAATGAAACTTTAAAAAATAATACTTTCTACTCATGATTACCTTCATTAATCTAGTGGTATTACGAGATAAAATGGGACACAACACTACCGAATTAGAAATTTTAAAAGCCTTGCTTCATTTCAAAATGAAAGATTGTTTTCAACAACATGGACATGGATGGAGCTAGAGAGTATTATGCTAAGTGAAAAATAAGTCAGTCAGAGAAAGACAAGTACCATATGATTTTATTCATATGTGAAATTGAAGAAACAAAACAAACAAGCAAAGGAAAAGGGAGAAAGGGAGTGAGGGAGAGAGAGAGAGAAGCCAAGAAACACTCTTAACTATAGAGAAAAAACTGGTGATTCCCAGAGGGGAGGTGGTGGGGGTGGGTGGGTAAAATAGGTGATGGGGATTAAGGAGGCACTTGTGATGAGCACCAGGTGATGTATGGAACTGTTGAATCACTAATTTGTACACTTAAAACTAATGTAACACTGTTACGTTAACTATGCTAGAATTAAAAATGAAAAAATTTGAAAGATTACTTTCTTAGGTTTTAAAAAGAAAGCATTAGATTGAACATAAGAGAGACTGATCTTGGGAGTTTCTTTCTTTTTATTTTTTAAAGATTTTATTTATTTATTTGACAGAGAGAGAGAGAGCTCACAAGCAGGGGGAGCGACAGAAGAGGAAGAAGCAGGCTCCCTGCTGAGCAAGGAGCCTGATGCGGGACTTGATCCCAGGACCCTGGGATCATGACCTGAGCCCCCCAGGCACCCGGGAGTATTTCTAATTTAAAAAAATCAAAGTCCATTCTCTTTCAAAATTAATGTGAGTTTCAAGGATTATTTCTTGTTCAAAGACGTTTTTACATATTTTGGGCCTATTAGAAATATTTTAAATGATTATAAATGAATGTCTATTTGGAGCATTCCATGTGTATCACATTGTTCTAAGTCATTAAATTGGAAGATGTAACCCTGGCCCTCACAGGACTCACAATTTAGACATCATAGACTACAGATAGCCCAACCTCAGTGGTGGAGGAAAACGGGCACCGGGCCAGGAAGATGAGGTCCCGGGCTTACCAACAGTTCATTTGAACCTTGTTGAAATTCACTAAATGTTTATTATTTCTGTTTCTTCATCCTCCAGTGGTAAGGTAGTAACACCTGCCCTCCTTATCTCGTGCATTCTTGTATGGAGAGCACAGATACTGACTATAAACATTCCTAAAAATACGAATGCATTCCTGTTATTTATATTAAGCTCAAAAAGCTGCAAAGAGGTGTCCATTTCCTTTTAAAGAGCTTTAAGAAGCACCATTAAAATGTGTACAGTCCTGAAAATCTCCTTTCAGCCCCAAATTGCAGAACTGTGTTTTTAGCTACATCTTGGGCTGTGACTTCAGAGGAAGATGTAAATTATACTTCCTCCACTCAGAAGCAAAATGTGGATATTTTGAAGAATGTCTTAATGAGAAATAACTGACATACATCACTGTGTAAGTTTAATGTGTACAGTATGATGGTTTGATTTACATATATTGGGAAATGATGACCACAATAGGTTTAGTTAACATCTATCATCTCATGTAGATATAATAAAAAGAAAAAAAAATCTACTTATGATGAGAACTCCTAGGGTCTGCTCTGTTAATAATTTTTCTATGTGTCATACAGAATGTTAACTATAGTCATCCTGTTGTACATTACATCCCCAGACTTACTTATCTTACAACTGGAAGTTTGTACCTTTTGACCACCTTCTTCCAATTATCCCTCCCTCCACGTCTGGTAACCACAAATCTGACCTCTTTTTCTGTGAGTTTGGTGTGGGTTGTTTTGTTTTGTTTTATATTGAAGAACTTTTTTGCTGATACTCCCAGAAATGTGGAAAGAAGCAAACTATAAGAGGAAGGGGGAAATTATTTAAGTTCTGAAATATATATTAAAAAAATTGGCTTAGGACCTTTTGGGGTAACTGACAAAATACCAGGGTTAACCTACTTTATTGATCTTTAGACTGTCAGAGAATAAAAATTTTTATGGATATGATGATACTTGTATAATATATTTGAAATTTACAGAAGATATTACTGACTTACAGAAAAGAAAATGTAGACAACTGAGTTAATCTGCTAAAGGAGGAAGATATTTGTTTTAATTCTAGGTTCATTTATGATTAAATGAAAACTTGAACATAAAAAACTTCATTCCCGTAGGAGTTGAAGATATTTTGCCTCTTATCTTGCTACCCAACTGTGTGGCTCTGAGTTTCTGCTGCCATGATCAACTCTGTTCCCAAGTATTTCACGTTTGAATTTCTCAAGAGAGGGTTGGTTGGGTTCTTCAGTCTATTCAGTATTCAGTGCCCCTCTGGGTCTCAAAACAGGTCACTTCTGAGGTCCCTGGCCAGCCAAGTGCTGTTCCAGTTACTGAGGCTGTGCTTCTGGGGTCAAATGGTGCAAAACACATTTGAGGATTCCAGTGCACACAGTTTATGTGGGGAGGGCAGGAAACACTAATTGGGGGAGTAGGGAAGCAAGACAAGGAAGGAAAGGCAGCTGATAAAGGGGGCATTATCAGGTACTGTGGGTGACCAGGACTTGAATCCCACAGGGAAATCCAGGTATAAACATACCCCCCAGGGCTATCCCAATGAAGTGCAAGGGAGAGGGGTATTTATATACCAACTCCCCTTAGTCAGTGGTTGAGGGTTGCTGGGAGGGAAGTGGAGGAATGGTGTTCATTCTTCCATACATCAGTGCTTGCACCCTCAGGCCAAGAGATGGTGTTGAACCAGCAGTTAAATGTGCTGTAGCTCAATGAAGTGGTTAGGCCCGAGAGATCTGGGTGGGGCATTCACTGCACTCAGTACCTGTATGAAAGAAATCACTCTTAGCCACTTTCCACCAGAAAGGCTTTTTGTGTGTAGGCTTCAAACCTTGGCCGATACCATTTTTATTAAGGCAGTAATTCAATTTAAATTTTAAGTCCAAATTGATATAGGTGGTGTTAGATTTTTGTGTTTGACTTTTTGGATAACCTTTATTTATATAGGCAAGTTTAAGTGCCTAAAACCCTTCTTTATATTACATTCAGATGTTTGTGCATTTGCTGGTAAATAAATATTAAGCTTTTTTGTGGGAATGCTGGGCACTAATCAGTAGTTCAGTTTTGGCAGCATTGAAATTTTTGTCAGTTAGTTGAATTGGGCCAATTAGTTGACTATTTTATTTTTATTTTTGTCCCAGTGTTAATGAGAAGTAGAAGTCTTAGTATTAAGCATAGGACCTTTCATATGATTATAAAATAGAGACAGAGATGCAAACCACAAAGCATGCCAAAAAATGGAAATCTTAGTTATATTTGAACTTAAACTTTATTTTCAATTTCAAGAACAAAACTAATAAGAACAAAGAACAAGATTATGATTCAAATGTAAAGTGAGGTTAGGATTTTTATATTTTTTGATTTCTAAGAACCAGCACCCTTTAAAAAATAGAGGTTTATTGTTCGACTTCCACTTTTCAACTTTGGTGAATGTTGTTTCAGAAATGTACAGAATCAGTAATTGGAGACTGCAAAGTAAAACTGCTTTATGAAAAAATAGAGATGATTAAAAATATCATCTTAATAAGGGAAAACTGAGCCCTGGTAGGGATAGAGTGCCTGACCAAGAGACCACGCATTTGGAACCGCCCCTCCGGATCTGAGTTTGGTCAGTCCCACCAAGTATAAGGTCAGGCAGGCACAGTGGCCATCCCACATGAGGTGGGAGTGATACATCTGGGGTTGAACACAAGCAGGACCAGAGGGTATGAGCAAGCTGTGCGAGCAGAAGGCGCAGACCCCATGCCTGGAGAAGCATCTTAGCGGACACCCATGACTACACTGGAATTCATTATAAACAGCTGATGGAAGAGGAAATAACCTAAACTTGACTTATGGGAGGATCTGCCTGATTGGTGGCTACAAACCAGTTTGCCTACTACAACTGGAGAAAAGTTGAAAGACTGCTGTGCCAAAAACCCTCCAAGTAAACCAGCTGCTTGTAGGTGATGCAGAATATGCTACAATCAGTGGATCCTATAGACTTAGAAGACTCTGGCCACTTCTCTCCTGTGAAGGGGATCCTCTGGTCTTTTGTGGGATCCTATGCTCATGGACCAAACCCTGTTAGCCCTCTGATAGTGGTATGGCTGGCGTCCTGCCGGCGGGAAAGGCAGACCTATACCTAGAGTGTGTGTCTACTCCTGGTTGGGCAAATCTCAGGCCCTTCTAGGATGGAAGGGTCCATGTAGTCCCGGGGTGAGGCTGCTGATGCCATCTGTCCATGGCATTTTGTCTACTTGCTTGGCTGGTGTTTCTTTTATCTGGATGCTCTCTGGTGGATGCTGACATATGATACACAGATCTTCATACTTAGTGCCCACTCCCATATGTCTATCCACATGCCTCTACCTTAGACCTCATTGTACTTAGTCTTCCAATTTTTTGTTTTCCAGACCTCAAAACATTTGACCAGTTCTTGTTTCTGGTCAAAAAGCTAGACCATTTGCTGTTGCTTCTGAATCATATATAGTTTGCCCTTGGGCCACTTCTTCCACCGAAGTGGATATAACCAGGTGCTAGGAGCATTTATGTATGTTCCTATGTTTTCAGTTCGCTTCAGTAAATATCTAGAGTGACCCAATTATTGGGTCATATGGTAAGTGTGTGTTTAACTCTATAGGAAACTGACAAAGTGTTTGCAAAGTAGCCATAGTATGGAATCCCAGCAAAGTATGGGGATAGCATGCTAACAGTTTTTTCTATCTTTAATTTTAACTATTTTAATCTTAATGTGTCATCGCATCTCATTGTGATTCTAATTTGCATTTCCTTTGGATTACTTTTTAAATTGCTATTGAGCAGTAAGATTTCTTTATATATTTTAGATTCAAGAAATATTTTTTTTTTCCCTGTCGGGACTAGCCCTTTTATTTCTTAATGGTATCTTTTGAAGAGTGAAATTTTTAATTTTGATGAGGGTCAGTTTATCAAGTCTTTCTTTTTATGTTTTATGATTTTTTGTGTCCTAGCCAAGAAATCTTTGCCTACTACAAGGCTGCAAAGATTTTCTCTTATGTTTTTATCTAAAAGTTTTATAATTTTAGCTTTTACGTAGGTCTATGATCCATTTAGAGTTTTTTTGTTTGTTTGTTTGTTTGCATGTGTGTATAGAGTGAAGGAAATATCAAGATTGGTTTTTCTTTATATGAATATCCGTCTGTTCCAGTACCATTTGTTGAAAAGACTGTTTTTCACATTGAGTTACCTTGGCACTTTTGTCAAAAATTGTTTTGCCATATATATGTGGGTCTACTTCTAGACTCTCTATTCTATTCCATTTATTTATATGTTTCTTCTTATGCCAATATCACACTGTCTTTTGATTTGTTGTACATCTTAATTACTTTAGTTTTATAATGTCTTGAGATCAGATATACAAGTTCTTCAACTTCATTCTTCTTTTTCAAAATTGTTTTGTGTATTTTAGATCTTAGCAATTTCTACACAAAAGCCTCCTGGTATTTTGATTGGGTTTGCACTGAATCTGTAGATCAACTTGAATAGAAATGACATCCTAACCATACTTGAGTCTTTCAATCCAAAAGCCTGGCATATTTCTCCATTTATTTAGATACTGATTTTTTTTTTTTTTTTGCATTTTTCAGTGCAAAGGTATTACACATGATTTTATGAAATGTAACTCTAAGTGTTTCATGTTTTGGGATGCTAATGTGAATGGCATTTTATCTTCCAATTGCTTATTGATTATGTATTGCAATGCACTTGATTTTTATATATTCTCTTTGTATTTAGCAACCTTGCTAAATTCACTTATTGGTTCTAGTAGCTCCTTTGTAGGATTTTTGGGATCATGTTATTTTACTTCTTTCCTTTAAATCTTTACTTTATGTATGTATGCATTTATTTATTCATTTGTTTGTTGGCCTATGGCACTGGCTAGGGCCTCCTGTTTGATGTTGAAAAGAAGTGGTTTGAGCAGACATTCTTTCTTTGTTCCTAATCATAAGGGGAAAAGAGTCAGTCTTTTACTATTAAATATGATGATATCTGAGGTTCTTACAAGATATCTTTTATCAGGTTGAGGAAGTTCCCTTTTATTTAAAAAATATTTATTAAGATATAACGCATATACCGTATCACAGAGTTGTACAACCATCACCACAATTTAAATATAGAACATTTTCATTACCCAGAAAAGAAATCTTGTACTTAGTAGCAGTCTCTGCCCATTCTCGCCACCCCTCCCAGTGGCAAACACTAACCTACTTTCTATTTCTATAAATTTGCCTATTCTGGACATTTTACATAAATAGAATCATGCAATATGTGTGGTCTTTGTGATTGATTTCTTTCACTTAGCATAATGTTTTCAAGGTACATTTAAATTGTAGCATGTAACAATACTTCACTCCTTTTTATTGCTTAAAAATGATGATAGTGATGATGATGATGATAATCCCTTATGGCACATTTTTCACTCATCGGTAGATTGTTTCCACTTTTTGGCTATTTGGAGCAATACTGCTATGAACACATATGTATGTTCCTCTTGGGTATATACCTAGGAGTAGAATTGCTGGGTCATATGGCAAATCTGTGTTAAACATCTGAAGAACTGTGAGACTGTTTTCCAAAGAGGCTGAAATATTTTAAATTTTTATGAGCAGTGTTTGAGGATTCCAGTTTCTCCATATCCTTGTCAACACTTGCATTATCTGTCTTTTTGGTTTATAGCCATTCAAGTGGGTATGAAATGGCATCTGGTAGCTTTGGTTTGCATTTCTCTGATGACATTCTCCATGTGATATTCTAAAGACAAATAGAACTGCAAAGAAAATTAAATTTAGTAGTTTTTTGTTAATAGTAATAATATTATTATTATAATTTTGAAACTATTTTATACATAGTAGGGTAAAACAAAAAAGACAATTTGTTAATGTTATTAGGAAATCAGATTTTTATTTAAGCAATAGGAGATAAAAATAGAAAATTAAAGTAGTTAAGGGAAACAAACCTCTGATATATAAATCTGAATTGAAAATATCAATATAAAACCCCTTATGTTAAACTTGAAATTGTCTAGAATCACTGACACTCCAATAGCAACAGTTATACTTCACATCCTCATTTTGGTTGGAGCTGAAAAGAATCATCTTCTTGGGGAAATGCCTGATTCTCAGGCATGTGACAAGAAAAGTACAAAGTGAGCCTGGTTTGTCTTGTTGTCATAGAAAGCAAGGAGGTGCTCAAAAACTAGTGGGCATGTGACCAAAGTATATTAGAATCAGATTGAAAAGGCTCCATTGGCCAAATTTGGGACCATTTTAGCATTAAGAAGAGTATCAAATGTAACTGATTATAATTCATAAATCCATATAGAGAGAGAGAGAAGGAAAGAGAATGCATGCCTCATCTGTCACATTGAAGGTGACTTTTACATCAAATTCTCACTCTGAATATCTGTAATTAAAAGGGAAGAATAATCATTTACCATGTCGTTTTAGAAGATAAGGGAAAGCTCTTCTTTATAGAAGGATGTCAGCTAATAAAATGTAGAGGAAATGAGAGAATTAGAAAATTGTCATTTTGCAATTCCCAATGAAATAATTGATATTTGCCGGGATGATCCATTAAGTGAATGGTGGTTGTAGAGAAGGACTAACACATGTTGCTTAATATTCCCTTATTGTTAATCACTAAGGGAAAAATAAAACTGCTTTTGTATAGATGAATCTGGAACTTGTTCTCTGTCTATCCTTGAGTTCCATGTTATTGACATTTTTTATTACAGGGCATCCTTTTTTTAGAATGTGCCTCAATTTGGGTCTGTCCAGTGTTTTTTTGGGATAAAACTCAGGTTATGCATCTTTTGCAGAAGCGATACTGTGTTCTCCTCACTTCATGCTCTCTGGTGTTACACAAAGCCCATTTATACCATTACTCATGATCTTAACTTTGAGTACTTAAGAGGTGTCTGCTAGATAACCCTACTATTAAGTTTCCTTTCTTTCCCTTTGTAATTAGTCTTTTCTGAGCAGATACTTTTTTTTAAGATTTTATTTATTTATTTGAGACACAGAGAGAGAGCCACAACCAGGAGGGAGGGGCAGAGGGAGAGGGAGAAGCAGGCTCCCCGCTGAGCGCGGAGCCAGATGTGGGACTCGATCCCAGGACTCTGGGATCGTGACCTGAGCCAAAGGCAGACGCTTAGCTGCCTGAGCCACCCAGGCGCCCTCTTAGCAGAACTTTTGAGAGTATGTAAATAAACCATTTCTTATTCTACTTTCACCCACTAGTTTTAGCACCCATTCATATTTCTTATGTGAATTATTACTGATGATTGTCAAATGATTTTCTAATTCCATCATTTCTTCTACATTTATCTTCTGGCTTTCTTTATGGTAAGAAAGCTCTTTCTTTCCTCCCTATTTATTTGTTTACCTATTTTTGTCAGTGTGGACTCAGGGCTTCCTATTTTATTCAGTTGCTTGTAATTCATCACTATCTTTATTTTAATGCTCCAGTCCCAGATTTGGATATTAGAAGCTCCCTCAATCTGCTTTCTGTGTTCTTTTGACATGTCCTATCACTCTTTGGGCATTCTCTTACTTTCTGGCATCTTGTACCTTGCCTGCTCACTCCTGAAATTAACAATTTCTCTAAAAGTCCTCGTTCCTTTTAGTGGAGAGTGCGGTTTGGAAACTAAGATTTGGGTGAGAACTGTGTTACTACTGCCAGACCTTCTCACGGGGAGCAGCAGGAGATGTAAAGACAAGTCTTTCTTGTCTAGAGAGACATCTCTATCTCACTGAGTTCACGTAGCTTCGATTCCAATTCGGTAGGGCAGGATTCATTCTACTTTCTTTTTTCCCGTATTTGTATTCCCCCCTCCATCAGTGAGAGCCCTGTCTCCCATCATCCTTAGAATATGTACTTACTTGTCTTGTCACCTGTGTGTAGGTAATTGCCTGATCCTGCCAAGCTGTTTCTGCCACCCATCACGACACTGTCCTTGTGTGGGACACAGGTACCGGCTGGCACGGCAATGTCCCCCTTCTCGTTCTGATGCTGTTCGTATTAATTACCAGCCGCCACTGGGCTTCCCCGGACAGCTCACTCCAATACTTGTCACGCAGGCTGTCATTATCCATCTTGTTTCTTATGGTAATGGAAATAATTCTAATGGTTCTTCATTGTGTATGATGCCAGATTTGGGTCATGTATATATGTATGTAATATACATATATGTACTCATGTACAATACATATATATATACATACACATATGTATGAACTCATATATACATATATGTGAATATATCTATGACTTTTAAGCCAGGGAAGGACATTCAACTTTGCAAAATACCTTTTATTATTTATTGAAGTGATTAAATAGGATTTCTCCTTTAGCTTATTAATGTGACAATAATAAACGAGCAGATGTTCTAATTTTGAACCATCCCTTGCATCCCAAAAATGAACCTCATCATGTATTAATCTGTTTATTTGCTTATATTTTATGGCATTCCTGTATTGTTATTAGTTACATATTAGTATGTAGTTTCCCTTCTTGTGCTTTATTGTCAGATTCAGTGTCAGTCTCATTTTTTTCTTTCTGGCTTTCTTTATGGTAAGAAAGCTCCTCCATGCTTACGGACCACTTAGGATTGAAATAATATGTTCCTAGATGTTTTGAATGAAGTCATTAGTGAGACTGATAGAGCCTGGTGTTTTTGTAAAGGGTTAATCTTTGATACCTTTTCAATTTCTTTACTGATAATTGGTTTGCTTGTCTTAAAAAAATCTTCTCTAGGGTCAGTTTTGGTAATTTATATCGCCTCGGAAACTGATTTATCTAGATTTTCAAGTGTATTTGCACAATTTCAAAGTATTTTCTTGTGATTATTTTGGTTTCCTTTTAACCCATCTAAATGCCAATTTTGTGTGTTTATGATTCTCTTACACTTCCTTTAAAAAAGAGAGGCAAGGTACCATTTTGTTCATTTTGTTGATTTTTTCAAGTAATCAGTTATGTTTATTTCATTTATATTTTTTGTTTCAAAATCATTAATATATCATTTTGTCTTTAATTTCTTTTTTTGCTTTCCTTAGATTTATTTTCTTATTCTTTTTCTTACCTCTTGTTTTAAATATGAACTCATTTTCTTTTTTTTTTTAAGATTTTATTTATCTATTTGACAGAGAGAGACGCAGCAAGAGAGGGAACACAAGCAGGGGGAGTGGGAGAGAGAGAAGCAGGCTTCCCCTCGAGCAGGGAGCCCGACGTGGGGCTCGATGTGGGGCTCGATCCCGGGACCCTGGGATCATGACCTGAGCTGAAGGCAGACGCTTAACGACTGAGCTACCCAGGCGCCCCAGAACTCACTTTTCTTTTTTCTTGTTTGATAACTTGGATAAGGCTCTGAATTGTGCTTCGAAGTGTTTCTTTTATCCATAACACATGGGTTTTGATGCGTAGCATTTTCATTAATATTATTTTTAAAATATCTTTCAATTTCAGTTTCTATTGCCTTTAAGTCAACTTTTTAAATAGTCTTAATTTTTAGGCAGTTGGGAATTTTGTTTTCCATCAAAAAATCAATTCTACTTTGTATTAAAATTTGACAATATGATCTGTACTATTTTTGTTTATTGTAATATATTGGGACTATTTTGTGGTCCTACATGAACCAAAATTTTTGTGAATATTTTTTGGGTATTTAAAGATGGAGTATTATTTGTTTCCAGGGTGAAGGGTGTGATATATATTAGAGAGATTAAAATTTATTTTATTTTATTATTTTTTTAAAGATTTAAGCAGCAGCAAAGGAACAAATAGCCTGATTTTATTTTTTATTTTTTAAAGATTTTATTTATTTGACAGAGAGATAGAGAGAGAGAGCACAAGTAGGCAGAGCGGCAGGCAGAGGGAGAGGGAGAAGCAGGATCTCCGCGGAGCAGGGAGGTCAATGCAGGGCTTGATCCCAGGACCCTGGAATCATGACCGGAGCCGAAGGCAGACACCCAATGACTGAGCCACCCACGCACCCCAAGAGATTAAAATTTTAGAGACACTTTATGAATTGTAGAATTTGATCCTGTATCTTTACTTTTATACCGTTTTCTTGATCTGTCATGGGTCAAGAGAATGCATGAACTTTCCCCATTACTTCTGTATTTTTCTCTATTTCTCTTTGTATCTTACATAGTATCTACTTAGGAATTTTCAAGCTAGGATTTTGGCATTAATGATCCATGACAGACCTTCATTATGATTGACTCTTTCATCATTATAAAGTGAACTCATTTGTCTTATTTCATGCTTTTTGCGTGAATTCAATTTTGTTTGATCTTAATAACGCAATCATTCTATTAGCTTTTTAAAATAAATTGCCTCATATATAGGCCCGATATTTAACCTTGCTTTAAATGTATCCATCCATTTGTTGTATGCAACAAATAGTTGAGTTTGATTTTCTAAATCTACCTGAAAGTATTTTTCTTTTAATATGTGGCTTTATCCCATTTACATATATTGTTACGCAGACATGGTTAGGTGTTAGTTCTCTTTCATCTCTTATGACTTCTACTGTTACCGCTTTATTTTTATTTTGCTATATTATCTATACTTATAAAATCAAATGTGTATGTGCGTTTTCCTTCTGATAGTTCAGAAGATTTATAATGTGTTTTTAAGCCCTTTGGTGATTACCTAAGCTTGTATTTTTTTAATTTTTTGACTTTTGATGCTACTTATTGCTTCCCTATTATAAATAAAAAACTAATTAATGTCTATTGCCATACACCTGTTTGCCAAGTCCTAATTTTAATTAAATATTTTCTTCAATTCTTCTTTGTAACTATAATTTACATGATTTATAAACTAGTGTCTTTTTGAACACCAGATTTATGGAGGTATAATTTGCCCTTTTAGGTATAAAGCAAAATTCGCCCCTTTAAGGTGTATAGTTCTATGAATTTTGACGCATATATATAGCAGTATAAACACCACCATCATTAACATATGGTAGAATATTTCCTTCACGCCAGAAAGCCTCCCTGTAGGCCATTGTAATCAACCCCTTACCCCACTCCCAACCTCTGGCAACCACCTATTTTTATCCCTACCGTTTTGCTTTTCAGAAATGTCATATAAATTGAGTAATTTCATTATGTAATCATTAGCGTCTGCCTCCTTTCACTTAGTACAATGATTTTGAGGTTCATCTCTGTTGTTGAATGTGTCAGGAGTTTTTCTCTTATGTTGCTAAATATGGATATGTCACAGTTGTTTATCCATTCTGGTCAACAGACATGTGGGACATTTCCAGATTTTAGGGATTATGAATAAAGCTGCTTTAAACATTTGTGTAGAGGTGTTTGTGTGGACATATGTTTTCATTTCTCTTGGATAAATACCTAGTAGTGGATTGCTGAGTTTGTTTAACCTTATAAGAAACTGTCAAACTGTTTTCCAAAGTAGCCATATTACTTTACATTTCCAGCAGAAACATACAGGAGATTCTGTTGCTTTGATTCATTGTCCATTCCTGGTATTGTCACCTTTAAAAATTTTAGCTATGCTAATAGGTGTTTGATAGTATATCACTGAGGCTTTAATTTGAATTTCCCTAATGACTAATAAGTTGAACATATGTTCATGTATTTGTTTGGCATTTGAATCTTTACTTTTGCCAAGTGTCTGTTCAAATCTTGTACTCAATTTTAAAAAATTAGATTCTTTGTTTTCTTATTACTGTGTTCTGGGAATCTTTATATATTCTGGCTACTAGTCCAATTTATCATTTTTTATTTATGGTTTGTACTTTTTGTGTCTTATTTAAGATATTTTTGGTAACCCAATGTCATAAAGATTTTCTTTTCCTTTTTTTTTCCCCCCAAAAGTTTTTTAGTGTCAAATAAAAAACATAGCTGGACAGTAGTTAAAGTGGTAAAAACAGATTTTATTCTGGACAATTGCAATAGTCTTCAGTATAGAACAGGGCTCAATTCTGAATATATGGGCAAGTGAGGATTTATAGCCAACTTTATAGCCAAGGAGCAAGGTGGTATTCAGTGGATGGAAAATTAGTAAGAGGAAATATTAGAGGTGAGGGGGATTCTGGCTAAACGCATCTAACAGAATTTTTTCTGAAGACAAATCAGCATGATCGCATCACCTGGGAGATGTTGGAGGATGGGGAATTTGATCAGACATCAAGAGTGATCTGATATAGAGGGTGGGAAGCTCTGGTTAGACTGACTTAGTGGGATTCTTGCTAAAACTGGATTTTATAAAGAAGCACACAGATGGGCTAGGGGAAGGTGCCTGACTAAAGTTTGGTCAAGCAAAGACTCTTTGTCAATAATTTTAATTTACATTTAGGTTAAAGATTCAAGTTAATTTTTGTATATGGTGTGAGATATCAATCCAACTTACCAACTTTTTTCTTTCATGGTTTGTGTTTTTTTTGTATGCTATCTAGAACTATTTGTTAGCCCAAGGTTCCAAAGATTTATATTTCCTTCCAGAAGTTTTATAGTTTTAAGTTTCTCATTTAGATCTATGATTGATTTTGACATTGTTAAATGTTTCTATTAGAAGCTTGTTTTCTTCTAAGTTCTCTTATTTAATGGAGACCTCTTTGGCTTATTTTATGGCAAAAATTCATGTGTGTGTTCTTCATCTGTTTTTTGTTAGCTCTTTTACTTGAATTATTTTTGTATAGATTCTAAGTTGATTTTGTTTTTGAAAATTACTCATTTCTAAATATGGGGTATTCTTCCTGAATAAACTATTTTGGAGAGAAATGAGAAGAAAGAAGACCCAGGGGACCAAGCTGAGGTAGCAGTAATTTGAGAAATCTTAGAATTTTTGGAAACTCTTTTCTTAGCACACTGGCCAATGGGCATTAATTGTCTCTGGGGTAGTGTGATTTCTCCATGGCTCACAGTGAAGTCCTGTACGGTGTAGGACATATGTGTGCATGTGTGTGTGTGTATGTGTATGATTTGGATTTCATTTTCCTCCATATCCTTTTTTTAAATTTTATTTTATTATGTTATGTTAGTCACCATACATTACATCATTAGTTCTTTTTTTTAAGGTTTTATTTATTTGACAGAGAGAGACATAGTGAGAGAGGGAACACAAGCAGGGGGAGGGGCAGAGGGAGAGGGAGAAGCAGGCTTCCCGTGGAGCAGGGAGCCCAATGCAGGGCTCCATCCCAGGACACTGGGATTATGACCTGAGCTGAAGGCAGACGCTTAACAACTGAGCCACCCAGGCGCCCCACATCATTAGTTTTTGATGTAGTGTTCCATGATTCATTGTTTGCGTATAACACTCGGTGCTCCATGCAATACATGCCCTCCTTAATACCCATCACCGGGCTAACCCATCCCCCACTCCCTCCCCTCTGAAACCCTCAGTTTGTTTCTCAGAGTCCATAGTCTCTCATGGTTCGTCTCCCCCTCCGATTTCCCCCCATTCATTTTTCCCTTCCTACTATCTTCTTCTTCTTCTTCTTTTTTTTTTTTTTAACATATAATGTATTATTTGTT
>NC_138371.1:64590151-64597489 GCF_054177405.1 Leptonychotes weddellii | reverse complement strand
GGTTGTCTTTTGGTTTTGTTGACTGTTTCCTTTGCTGTGCAAAAGCTTTTTATCTTGATGAAGTCCCAGTAGTTTATTTTTGCCCTTGCTTCCCTTGCCTTTGGCGATGTGTCTAGCAAGAAGTTGCTGCAGCTGAGGTCAAAGAGGTTGTTGCGCGTGTTCTCCTCAAGGATTTTGATGGATTCCTGTCCTTTTCCTCCATATCTTTGACTCTATTTTAAGCACTAAGTCTTTTTTTTTTCTGTTTGTTTTCTGTACTGGTTTTATTTTCTTTCAGCTGCTCATTTACATGTCTTTCTGCAGGCCTTTGTTTTGTTCCTTCCCTCCTCATTGGCTGCACAGTTCCATTTCTAATTATTACTCATCTTTGAAGGAGGGTAGTCTGGTCACAACTAGCTATGACCTCAATAATTTGGAGGAAAGGGGCCCAGAGGGCAAGCTGAAGCAGCGGGCAGTTTCACTTTAGCAGACTAAGCTGAGGTAAGAGCAATGTGAGAAATCATAGTTTATGGAACCTATGAAAGTCTCAGAGCATTTTCCAGCACACTCTGTTCGGGCTCTGCCTGTGGGCATGTCTGTCCCCAGTGTTTTTAGTATTCTTGGTACCCTTCTTGGGTGAGCACGTTGGCTTTCTTTTTAATCACAACAAAATTTTTGCGTGTGATGCTGTTTCCTTCCTTCATTTTTTCACTCATTCTTATTTCCCTTCGAAGAGGTGCTCTAACTTGGTGGTTACGAGCATGAACTCTGGATGTGTTCTGCTTAGGTTTGAATTCAGGCTCTGTTGCTCACAAGCTGCAGCCCTAGGCAAGACACTTCACCTCACAGTGCCTCAGTGTCCTCACTTGTAAGAGAGGGATAGTGATGGTAATAGTACTTACCTCACAGAGCCATCAGGACTAAGTGGGTTAAAATTTGTGAGATTCCTTAAGCGGTTCTTGGCAAAGTGTAAGAATTAAGTGTTTATATAAATAAACAGGTCTGCTATGAAATCCACTTGCTTATTTTCATGTATTCTCCATGTGACCACACGAGCAGACTTCTTGTCTAAGTGTCATGTCTCAATGTTCCTCACTCAGCTCCACGTCTCGTACTGTTTGCAGGTTAGAGAAGTCTTCAGGAATATTCCTGGGCACACTCCAAGAACTGGCTGTTCTAACCTAGGGATCACTGATTGAGCCCTTCAGGGCTACATGCTGCTTTTGGGGAATTTGGCCTATAATGTAAAAGATCTGCCAGTTTGGTGTCTTTCCTCCCAGCCTCTTTCTTTCATTTTGATCCAGAATCTACTGTCTTTTGGCAGCTGGTTTTCATAGTTTGTGGTTTGAGGTTGTGATTATTTTCCAGCTTCATCAGAGATGAAGTTTTTGTCCCTGTTTTTATCATTGATTTGTTGATTAGGTTGGTTTCAAGGAGGAGAGCAGCGGTAGAAATGTTTTTACTAGGTCACCTAGAGCTAGAGGTTGAGTCAGCTTGACTTAAATCACTTTTATTAAATCAAATTTTAAATTGCTGTTCAGAAACTAAAAACCCTATATATTTATGTTTTATAAATTAAGCACTATTATTAACAACTCAAAGGGACATGTTCCGTTTTAAGTTTATACATTTTAGGGCAGTAATTAAAAAGTCCTTTATTAAATTAATAATTTACCTAGTTACAAATCAAATAAGACAGAGAAGCCTAAACAAAAAATCCCTCTGTCTCTTCTCCATTTCCAATTCCCTCAGTCCCACTTCTCAAGAACAATCATTTTTACCTGTTTCTTTTTTGAGTTTTTCTGGTAGTTAGCTTGATATATTTAAATTATCAAGAACATATTTATATATATGTGGGGTTTTTTTTCTGGTTAATTTCATAATACATAAAAAACCCAAATAGCAAATTGGCATGTTAGAGCATGTCCCATGGATCGCTATCACAATTCCTCTGATGGAGTTCCACTGTCTGAATTTTACATGAAACTTCATTAACCCAGTCTCATATACAGACTCTTTATGATTGGCTGTCAGAGTAGATTTTCCCTTTTGCCAGAGAACTGATTCACTGACTCTCAGGTAATAAATGGGGGCAATTTTTCTGAAGACTACTGGAGTGGCCTGTTCAAAGCTTTCTCTGTTGTTTCTGCTTATGTTTAAGTCAGACATTACTTCCCTACTCAGATTTACTCAGAGTTTTCCTAAAAACACTTTAATCCAATCTTAGATTAAAAAAAATATATTGGTCCTTTGATTAGTCCTTTGGTAGTGTTTCCTAATACAAGTTCAAAATGCTTTATTACAATGCAAAATTAAAAAGCTCTGAAAACCACAAGTTGTGTGTATGTGTTTAATTCATTTGTTCACAAAACTTGACCTGAACTGATTCAAAGGAATATTTATTCCCTCAACTGTTTGATGATGAGGTATTGTCCCATACCCTATTGGAGCTATTACACAATTTAATGTATATACACTATTTCCTTCCTAAAATCTGAAATATTCTGAATTCTGAAACATTTCTGGCTCTGAAAACTTTTTTTTTTTAATTTTATTTATTTATTTGAGAGCGAGAATGAGAGAGAACATGAGAGGGGGGAGGGTCAGAGGGAGAAGCAGACTCCCTGCAGAGCAGGGAGCCCGATGCAGGACTCAATCCAGGGACTCCAGGCTCATGACCTGAGCCGAAGGCAGTCGCTTAACCAACTGAGCCACCCAGGCGCCCTCTGGAAACTTTGAATAAGGACATTGTGGACCCGTGTTATGAAAGCGGAATGTTATTACTACAGGAATTCTCAGCCTAATTAAATAGATGAACCCTGTGTGCTAAATGCCATCTTGGGCCAATAGTGCTGTTTATAGTTGCAACACTTAGTGTCTAATCAGGAAAAAGAAACCACACCAGTTATTTTAACAGGGGGAATTTAATCAAGGACCTTGGTTAAATGGTTGCTAAAGAATCAAAGAGCAAAAATGAAACACTACATTTAGATAGAGGTGGCAGTGGTAGGAAGAGCTACTACTCCAGGGCTGGAAGCATAGAGGGAAGAGTTTGGTATTATTAGAAAAAAAAGGGCGCCTGGGTGGCTCAGTCGTTAAGCGTCTGCCTTCATCTCAGGTCGTGATCCCAGGGTCCTGGGATCGAGCCCCGCATCGGGCTCCCTGCTCCGCGGGAAGCCTGCTTCTCCCTCTCCCACTCCCCCCTGCTTGTGTTCCTGCTCTCGCTATCTCTCTCTCTGTCAAATAAATAAATAAAATCTTACAAAAAAAAAAAGAAAAAAAAATGAGTAGAGACCCTGGGGGTTGGAATTCAAGCCTCTAAAGTGATGGTGCTACCAGTCAGGAGCTGGTATGTTTGAGGGGGCATTATGAGGTTGGTTCCAGGAGTGCCAGAAAAAACAGAGTAGCACCAACTGCTGCTGCCAGGATGAGGGGCTGTTGTCGGGGCAACATGGGCCAGAACAGCAAGCAAACAGGAAGAAATCCATCCTCTCCCTCCTCTGGCCGTCCGGTCTCCTGCCAGTGTCCTCTATCAATACAGCCTATCAAAAGCCGCCTGGCAAAGGACGGATATGGTTTGCAGGTTTTTATTGACAGGATTCCAAAGCAGAGTATACAAGGATGGGTTTGGAGGTGAGGGATAGCAGAAAAATGGGCACAGTCCAAATCTGGAGTGACTTGGTATCGATGTCCCCCTTCTTAACATATTTGAATTCCTGTAGAGCAACAATGACAAATGTATGCAACTACCCCCCCTACAAAAGAAGTTGTTTTCATCTTTTCCTCAGAAAGGGGAGATATAAAGGCATAAGATCAAATTAAGTAATACCCTAACAAATAATATTTGATACAGGGAGATCATAGCATCCATCTCTAGGTGATATTAATTAGTCCTGGGGTTTATTCCCAGCCCCATATAAATATTCTGCAATATGATGACTAAATTTTAAAGTTAATCTCTACCAGTAATCTTTTCAAAGTAATAACGGAAAAAGAGGAAGGAAAAAAGAGGTCAATATATGCAAATATATATTATAATACATACTATCATATAATATATGATATACAAGGTAATAAAGTAATGTAACATTATAATAATATATCATGTAATGTATGATATATTTATTTACATTTATGTAACAGCAAGGAAGAAAATACACATAGTTGTTACAGTTCTAGTTTCAGAAGGCTGTAGTGATATTTATAACTTCCTTCTTCCACTAAACATTCCATGTTTTCTTTGCCCCCAGCCAGCACTTCAACTTGCCTAAATCCTTTAACTGTTGGGGTGACTCAAATCTTTATTATTAAAGGGTCTGAATCTTTAGTGGTCATGCCTTTCTTTAGTTATTATAATGTTCCAATAACTTTTGCTATCAGAAGTGGAAATACTAGGAGGCACCTGAAGGAATACCTGGGTTCCATACATTGTCCTTCCCGCCCCCATTTGTAGCAGCAACCTGGCCCTCCCTTTGGCGATCAGGATCAATCACTCCAGTCAGTAAGTGTCTCCTCTCCCCTGCTCACCTTGGAACACAGGGATCTAAATGAGATTTGTTAAAATGGCATGAGTTTAAATTACTTGTCTTGCATGTTGTGGTTTAGGTTATTTTATCTGTTTTGTGAGGCTCGGTACAGTTTTGCCAATTATGTTCTCTGCTTCAATTTTCAGATATCCCTTCACAGCTACCATCTGGGCTTTTTTTTTTTTTTTTTAATTTCATCAGACTCCCTTTCAGAAAGATGAACTGATGGACTGTTATCCTCTGAGGATGTGATCAATCCAGATCCACACAGTTCTTTGAGATGTCACTATTGTGTATTGAGTTTTGAATGGTAGTTGTTTTTCGTCTCTTTGTCAGGTCTTCTTGTTCTCTTTGTTGGAGGATCACTGTTTGAATTACGTTCCATGGCGACAGCTGTACGGCAACAATTAAGACTCCGGAGGTTGCATGTTTGGCTTCTGCAACATAGACAAATACTAAGAAAAGGATTATTATTAAACTTCACATGGTACTTCAAAAACAAAATACGAGACTTCCAAATTTGAGCCATGAAGACACGTCTCATAAGACATTTGTAATCAAGTGATATTTCCCCTTCACTTGGATATGGATCACTCCACTTCACCAGTGTCTGAATAATCAGTCCCGTATCAGTGACTGACATGGGTAAGGACCTTAAGAGGACTGTGATTAAAGGCCAGGGATGCCTATGAACTCTTTAGGACCTTAAACCAATGAAGAAGGAAGAAAACCCGAGTTAAAGACCAAAAATATGCAAAGAAGTGAGAGGCAACCAGAGATTTCTGGCAGCTGGAGGGTCTTGTTCTGACGGTCTTGGGTGAAATGAGTCTATTTCTCCTAGTCTTTTCTTCTAAAGTTCAAGAGACAGAGCAGCTTGCCCTGCAGACTGGACTTAATACAGAGCTTTTTCTTACTCTGAGCCCACTCAAAATTTGCAGGCTTAGAGGTTACTTGGTAAATGGGTCAGAGAAGCACATACAAGTGTGGTATATATTTTCCTCTAACTCGAGATTCCCAGGTTTGATACCAGAAGACAAAAGTTTAAAAATCAGCACAGTAGTTAACCTTGGACCTTAACATTTTTAGAGAAAGAAGAGAGCTGGACTCTAAATATGCCAAGATGAAGAAGTCTGTTGTCTTTTAGTTCCATTATAATAAGCATGTTAAAAATGTTTGCTCTCAGCACATGCTAACTATATGAAATCCTTTATATGCATTATGTCATTTAATGCTGACCAGACTATAAGGAAGTAAAATTCGGCAAATTTTCAAGTTTATCCTTAATGATCCTTGACTCTTTTGGAGAAACAGATCCATAATTTACAAGCTCAAACTAACATCTTCACTGATGCTCAATGAGAACTTCGAGAATTCCTCAAGGCTGGTGGTCTGAAATTACATCAGAATCACTTTAAGATCTTAGTGAAGATGTAGACTTTTAGATTTCATGCTCTGATTTCCCTAATGGTGCTTTTGAGGATGGGACCCTGAGATATTCAAATCATCAAGTTTTTTACACAATTCTTATGCACATTAAAATTTGGGGGCCATTCTTACCTATATCTATTAATTTCAGATTTCCATTGTGTATGTTAACTTTTTAAAAGAAGTCTCCTAAATAATCTAGTGCAATGCTTAAGCAATTTCATAATATTAAGTTCTTAACAAAAAGTCTTTGACCTCTTGTACTTATTTATAACACCTTAATAAAACAGCTGTTTGAGGAAATATCCAATATGCCAGATAGCAGTCCACCAGATTTGTGAAGTATAGGCTCCTAAAAAACCATGGAAGGAGAATTTGCAGGAAAGAAATTTTAGAACTTAAAGGATACAGAGGTTGGAAGATTAAAGTCCTATGTGAAACGACTCTTTTATGCTTTCTGTGAAGACAAAGTAAAATAATAAAGATATTTGACTAAATAAAGAGACTATCATTGGGTGTTTTTCATATCTCATATTAGTAGTTCAGTCTGGGTTCTCTCTGCTGTAAGTGGCAGATAGCCAAATCAAGCTGACTTGACTTAAAAACATTTTTTTTTTTTTAGTTGGCCTATATAATTGCGAAGTCAAGTTGGTAGTCTCAGTTGGATCCAGGTGCACACAAGACGACTTCAGGAATCTGTGTCCCTCCCATATGTCCCACACATTGTCATCATTTCGGACAGGCCTTGCCCAGTAGTGCAAAAAGATGGTCACCACCAAGGTCAGGCCTGGAACACATTGGCTTGGTGATTCCTTGGGAAGAATACTTCTCTTTCTCAGTAATCCCAATAAAAATCCTGTGGTTGGTAGGCTCCCCATACACATTGACTGGAGGGATGCAGAACTTTTAACTGCCAGATCTGAGTCATGGGTCCAGGCTGTGGGTGGAATTTGCCCTGAGATGGTGAAAATCAGCGGGCTCTTTCAAAAAAGAAATATAGATCATGGGCAAATACGAACCATAGCTATAGTGTGTAAACTGAGTACTGTGCAATTTGTTTCCTTTAACTGCCTTAAGCTACTTTAAGAAAATCTTTAGAATCTTCTTTAAACTTACAGTAAGATGCTTGTTAAGTTTGTTAGTCTTTGCTGTGGATAGTCTTTATACAAAGAGGTTTCTCCTTCCTTCCTTCCTGCCTTCCTGCCTTCCTTCCTTCCTTCCTCCCCCTCCCTCCCTCCCTATTCTTTCTTTCTTTCTTTCTTTCTTTCTTTCTTTCTTTCTTTCTTTCTTTTTCTTTCTTTCTTTCTTTCTTTCTTTCTTTCTTTCTTCTTTCTTTCTTTCTTTCTTCTTTCTTTCTCTCTCTCTCTCTTTCTTTTCTTTTTCTTTCTTTCTTTCTCTTTCTTTTCCT